>NW_027361941.1:2365000-2957500 GCF_039654945.1 Dendrobates tinctorius | reverse complement strand
TAGAGAAAGATAGATAGATATATAGATATAGAGATAGAAAGATATAGAGATAGAGCGATAGATAAATATACAGAGAGATAGATATAGAGATAGATAGATATATAGATAGATAGCTATAGAGAGATATAGAGATAGAGCGATAGATAGCGAGAGATATAGATATAGAGATAGATAGATACAGAGAAAAGATATAGAGATAGATAACGGATAGATAAATAGATAGATAGGTATAGAGATAGATAGATATAGATATTAGATAGAGATATATATAGATAAAGATAGATAGATATAGATGGTAGCTAGATAGATAATAAATATAGAGATAATAGATATAGAGATAGATAGAGTAAGATAGATAGATATAGAGATAGATAGATAGATAGATAGATAGATAGATATAGAGATAGATAGATAGATAGACATAATAGAAAGATATAGAGAGAGATAGATAGATAGATAGATAGATAGATAGATAGATAGATAGATAGATGTAGAGATAGAAAGATAGATATAAAGATAGAGCGATAGATAGATAGATATAGATAATAGATAGAGATAGATAGATATAGATAATAGATAGAGATAGAAAGATAGATATAAGAGAGATAGAGAGAGAGATATATAGAGAGAGAGATAGATAGATAGATAGAGACAGATAGAGAGAGTGAGAGAGATATAAAAAAACAAAACAAAACACAATACTCACCTCTCCTCCTGCTCCCACGCTGATCCCGGCCTCAGTGTCAGGAGCTGCCCCCTCTGCCAGACACACAGCGGATGCGCGGTGTAGTGACGTCATCGCGCACTGGTTGTGAGTCAGGAGCAGAGAGGACTGAGGGCGGCGCCGGCCCTGATGCAGAGCAGCTTACTGGGCTGGGGGCGGGGCCTCTGGGGGTGGAGACCTGAAATGATATGCTTCGCAGTGAATATTCATTTCTCTTTAGCAGCGGGGACAGGGGCTCCTGCCTCCTGACACCCGCTGCTGCTCCGCTGGCAGGGGCCCCCATAGCAGCTGCATGGTGTGCGACACACCACTGGCTGGGGGCCCCTGGAGCAGCGGGGACCCTAGGCACCTGCTGGCCCTGTATGCCAGCAGGTGCCAGGGCACACCAGATGCCAGGGCCCACCGGAGAATCCTCCGGCTCCCCGGTGGGCCAGTCCGACGCTGACTACAATGGACCTGTAATAAGTGTCCGGTACATGGGACCCTGGCTGGTTATCTAGGTGATACAGATTCTCCATTAAATGTCACCTGCTTAACCCAGCAGGAAGTACGGCGGCGTCTAAACATCACTAAAATGTACAAGTCCCCGGGCCCGGATGGGATACACCCCCGAGTACTGCAGGAATTAAGCACAGTCATAGATAGACCACTATTCCTAATCTTTACAGATTCCATAATGACAGGGCCTGTACCACAGGACTGGCGTATAGCAAATGTGGGGCCAATATTCAAAAAGGGGACAAAAACCGAACTAGGGGCCGTTTATATAATCTGCTTTATACTGACAGTGTGTATTAGGGATTTTCTATTCTATTGTGAATATTGTGGCTTTATTTACTGTAATACATTTTTCATATATTTTCCACACGTGCTCCAGTTTGATCCAGCTGCACATTAATCCAGTTATTATAATTCAATAACAATTATTTTAATATTATCATTATTATGTTTTTCCTGTAGTTTATTACAATCCTCCTTGAAATTACTATATTTTTTGGACTAAAACACACACCTAAGGTTTTATTGGAAATTAGGAAAAAAAATTGAAGCAAAAAATGTGGTCAATTCTGTATTTAATATCCCCTATCCTGGTATATATGGCCCCCTCATCCCCAACCTGATACACATGGCACCTAGTAAGCATGGTCCCATCCCTATCCTAGTAAGCATGGTCCCATCCCTATCCTAGTAAGCATGGTCCCATCCCTATCCTAGTATGCATGGCACCTCATTCCTATCCTCTTATGTATGGCCCCATCCCTATCTGGGTATGCAGGGTCCCCATTTCGTCCTGGTATGCAGGGCACCGTCTCATCCTGGTATGCAGGGCACCGTCTCATCCTGGTATGTAGGGCCCCCATCTCGTCCTGGTATGCAGGGCCCCATCTCGTCCTGGTACGCAGGGCCCCAACTCATTATGGTATACAGGGACTCATCCTTATAAGTGGCCCCCACCCCCATTCCTATCCTGGTATACATGACTCCATCAGAAAACAATAGCTATATGCTTTATGCTTGTAAGCAGCACTGAGAACAGTGAGTATTCATGAATATTCATTTCTCTTAAGTAGCGGCACACATGACCACCGGTAGCAGCAGGAAGCCGGTGGCTGACACTGCGCGCTACTGAAGAGCAAAGAATACTCACTGCCCTTTGAGTACATAGTCCTGGCAGCTGTGCTCTGTTTGTGAGCAGCACATGACGCCCCTGCCATGCGCTGCTTACAAGCATATAGCAGTTGCTGGCACCGGAGCAGGACGCTGCGAGGGAGCACGGGGTAAGTAAGTGTAATGGTTTGCTTTTTTAATGTTTTCTGAAGGGGCCATGCATACCAGGATAGGGATGTGGATGGGGGTGTGGGCCAATTATAAGGATGGGGCCCTGCATACCAGGACCGGAGTTGGGGGCTAATCATATCAAGATACTATTATTAAAGAGAAATGAATATTCATTGCCCTCCAAACCCATAGGCGTAGAATGCAGTGAATATTAATTTCTCTTTAGCAACGGGAACAGGAGTTAGCCGCAGCCACCGGCTCCAGCCTCATGTGACCCGCTGCTCCGCCGATGCCGTTCGCCCACCTCCCCTCTACAGCCGGAGCCGGTACATCCGGACTATAAGACACCCCCCCATTTTCCTCCACATTTTTGAAGGAAAACAGTGCGTCTTATAGTCCAAAAAAATACAGTAGTTTTAATACAAATTGAAAAGTCAGGATAAAGGGAAACTGCCGTTATTGTACAGAAATTCACACTTGGCCTCACTGCACATTTAGGGTACGTGCAGACGTTGCAGTTTTTGATGCATTTCTGCAGCGTTTTTGAATGCGCAGAATTGCATCAAATCCAAAAACACTGTGCACATGCTGCGAAAAAAAACGCACGGATTTGCAGCGTTTTATTTTCTGCAGCATGTCAATTCTTTATGCAGATCTGCAGTGTTTCTGCACCCATTGACTTGCATTGAGTCAGGCATTTCCGCAGCAAAACCGCAGGTCTAAAAAAGATCTGCAGTATTGCTGCGGATGAAACGCTGCTGATCGGGAACAGGGAAGTGTGTGGGCGGTGACTGTGTGCGTGTCTGCCGGGGGTGTGCGGGGGGTCTGCATGTGTGTGTGCATGCAGGCATCGTCCGATGGGACTACAAGTCCCATCGGTCGATGCCTGCAACAGTGACAGTGAGTGAAACATTAGCCAATGATGGGACAGTAGTAGTCCCATCATCCGGCTAATGTGTTGAATGTAAAAAAAAAAACAAAAAAAACACACATATACAGTTCATACTCCCCATCTACACCTAATCCCCGAAGCCCTCGCTCACCTGAAAAAATATTAAAATAATAAACACTATACTCCCTGTGTGCAACGTAATCCAATTAATATGATTATCCCACGATGATCTCCCGTGGAGAGCTGCCACATCAGCTGATGCGACTGCTCTCCAGGGGATCCAGTGATACAATGACAGAGATAATCCTCTGTATTGTATCACTTCGCCGCCGACAGGTCACTGGAGTTCACCTGTCAATTTGCGGCACTACAGCGTGAGAATTTTCTCACGCTGTAGTGCCGTAAAATGCAAGGCTTATCTCCAATGACACACTGCTGGAGGGCTTTCGCCTGTCAGTGTGTCATCAGAGGCCTATAGAGCGGTCATATCTGCTGATGTGACAGCTCTATAGGGGAGATCGTCGTGGGATATTCGTTATTAATGGGATTACATGGGACAGGGAGTATATTGTTGGTTTGTTTTTTTATTTTTTTGCAGGTGATCGATGGCTTTGAATGGATTTAGGCGTACAATAAAAATTATGAAAAACTGTCATGTTTTATTTCATTAAAATACTTTAATCTTATGTGTGTTTTTTAACCCTTTCTTACTATAAGATCAATAATGGTTAGGCGTTTTATTGGATGGATGGATCTATCTATAATGGATAGGCGTCTTATTGGATGGATCCATCTATCCATCATATATCCATCCATGGATGGATCCATCCATCTATCCATCATAGATACATCCATCTATCCATCATAAATCCATCCATGGATCCATAGTTGGATCCATCCATAGATATGGATATATCAGTCTATCTATAGATATATCCATCTATCCCATATTTATCTGTGTGTGTAATGGAGTGTGGGTTGGACAAATGTAAAAGAGGAGGTTGGACCAGAAATGACATCACAAATCTTTTTTTTTTTTTTTTGTTAATTAACATATCTTTATTTAGCTTACAAAAACGCATACAAATCCACATAAAAAACGTGCGGATTTTTACCTGCGTTTTCTGGCAACAGATGCAGATTCTGTGCAAAAAATTCTGCAGGTAAATCTGCAACGTGTGCACATACCCTTGGAGTTGTCGCTCATAAAAGCAAAGTTTGACCAGAAAGACTTGTAAGGACCTGGTCTTTTAGGGACCATGAGACATTCAGCAGCACAGAAGGGAGAGAAGATTCATCCGATAAGATCTCAGGGATCTAGGAAGCCAACAGCATCATTACCCTCCGCTTTCTCTTACAGGCCCAGCACAAGATTTTTCTTCAAGTGATTTTCTATCTTGTCAGCACATTCTACGTACGCTGTCATTTGGCTTTATAGTTACAGATCTGGGCAGGTAACGGTCAGCGTCTCCTAATACCAGGGGGTAGGTGGATCCTCCAGGTTATAAGTTCTATAGAAAAGGGCTTTCAATGCCCAAAGTCATTTGAACAGTTTTGGGTGGAGGAGAATGTTGTGGTCTAGAGGCAAAATGGTGATCATGGTAATACGGCCGGACTACACCACCGATAAAGCAGCCACAGCCGGTGACTGAGAGGAATCTGTGACTTCTCTGCATTCAGTGGTTACTACTCACCTGGGTAGTCATATGTGGGAATCTCCTCTTTACACCACTCATCACCCCTCACATATGTCTCTGTAGTATTAATATGGGTCAGATCTTCACCCTGAAACAAATATTGTAAAAGTCACCGACAGATGGAGAAGTCCCATCTATGATCAGCTCTAATCCTGTCATCTCCACCGTTCTCATCACACAAGTATAAAACATATACCGTATATACTCGAATATAAGCCGAGATTTTCAGCCCATTTTTTGGGACTGAAAGTCCCCTCTCGGCTTATATTCGAGTCATATACGCCAGGGGGTCGGAGGGGTGCCAGGTCATACTTACCCGTCCTGGCGCCGTCTCTGCAGCCCCCTGCTTGTCCCACAGACTCCCTTCCTTCCTTCGGCGGTCACATAGTACCGCTCATTAAACTCATGAATATGCGCATATTCATGAGTGGAATGAGCGGTACCATGTGACCGCTGAAGGCAGGAAGGGAGACAGTGGGAGAACAGAGCTGCAGAGACGGCGCCAGGACGGGTAAAGTATAGGCTATATTCAACTGTCCCCTCACTCCATCGCTGCTGTCTGATGTGTCCTCTGTCAGTGACATTCAGATAGCAGAGGGCGCGGTGACGTGGTTAGTGTGCGTCGTGCCCTCTTCTGCCTGAACGTCACAGACAGATGACGTGGCAGATAGCCATGAGTATATACAGTAATACTGGTGGATAAAACAAGACTGAGCACAAGACCTTCACAGCCGTCTACACATCATAGGGGAGATCTCCTGACACCTTCTCTCCATCTACCTGATGATCCTGAGGAACATTGGGATCTTCTTGGTTACAGTCCTGTGGAAGAAGAGGACGGGGACATCTCTCTGGTGTTGTCCTCTTACTGGATAGATCTGGAGGAAACACATACAGGGACTGAATTCATTCTCTACATACAGATAATTATAGGCCATGTGTATTTATTCCTGTCTATTACCTGGAGATGTGAGGGGCTCGGGAACCTCCATTATGACATTCTTGTACAGATCTTTGTGTGCTTCTAAATACTCCCACTCCTCCATAGAGAGATAAACAGCGACACCCTGACACCTTATAGGAACCTGACACATACAATGATACCGTCATCCCCCGATCCCTTCATAGTGTTACTGTATAATGTCCCAGCATTCCCAGCAGTGTCAACTCTCCAGTCAGCAGCTCAATCATCTTGTAGATGAGTTCTAGGATCTTCTGGTCATTGATGTCCTCATGGATCAGGGGGTGAGGTGGAGGCCCCGTGATTGGGCTCAGGGGTCTTCCCCATCCCTCAGACACAGGGTCCTGACAGCGATCACTAGAGGTCTTCTTCACCACTGTGTAATCCTGGTTATGGAGAGACACATTAATAAATCTCACTACAGACATTTCCAGAGTCCTCACCTCTCCAGTTCTGTCCATCTGTTATTCCCATAGATAAGAATGATGTAATGTGACGACATCAGAATCTCTCACCTCTCCAGTGAGACGGAAGAGGACCTCTAGGGTGAGGTGTAACATCCTCTCCGCCATCTTGTCTCTGTCCATATCCATCTTTGATGGGTAAATCAGGAAAATTCTCTTCTGTAGAAGATCTTCACTGAGAGGATCCGATATTGCAGAGACCTGAATGAGAAGAAGATGATCCGATGTAACATCATAAGAATCCTGTGTAATAATACAATTACTGGAGATAATAAGGGAAACATATGAGGAGATTTATTATCTTACAGGGTTTAGTTTTCTCCCCTGACATCTACTAATAAAACCTATATATTTAGGCCACAGACAACAAGCAGTTTCCTCCTCGGAGTCGGCAGCTGAACACGTTCCTCATAGACTCATCTTCCATAACGCTAATTCTCGTCTCATTACCGACACTGGAATCGGCATTAGCAATACTGCAGGAGATATTCATTACACGCGACATGAGAAATAACTCCTTCATGATGAGGACGACATCTTCATCTTCTACTGCGGCTCTAGAGACAGATGTGGCCAGAGTCGGTCACTGCCTCCATCCCCACCGGCCGTCTATATGAAGGTTTCCCGTCTTCCCAGCACTGGAATCTTCTCTCACGTTAGATCTCAGCTCTGAGTCACACACAGAAGTTTGAGGCTTTTAGAAAAGATTTTTTGTTTCCACAAACACAACGGACAGAAATGATCTGATCCCAAAGTCTCCATGTACAGTGATTTATGGGGTTTATTTCTGGCCTTAGTGTAATGTTCAAGTAAGATACGATTTTCTAGAATCTTCCAATCCCCTAACACTACAGATGACATTGTAGCCTGTCATAGCTGCAGCATTCCCCCTTGCCCCCTCCTTAGCAGCTGGGTGTGCCCCCTCTGCCTGCTGGTAACAGGACCACCCCCGGGTTAGCCCCCCTTAGTGAGAATTTGGGTAAAAGATGACTACATTCGTTAGATCTTTGTTAGATCCGGTTTGATCAACCAAAACTAACGTTAGATCACCCCTACAAAATGAGATATTTACGATCTTTTCCAGGGGGGCTAACCCGTAGCTAGCCCCCCCAACTATGAAATTTGCCGTTTTTTGGATGGATTCTGATAGATATTCGTTAGATCCGGTTTGATCAGCAAAAATTAGCGTTAGATCTCCTTTCGTTTCCGAGATATTGGGGGTGTCAGGTGGGGGGTTAGCCCCCCTAATTTGAAATTTGCCATTTTTTGGATGGATTCTGATAGATATTCGTTAGATCCGGTTTGATCAGCAAAAATTAACGTTAGATCTCCTTTCGTTCCCGAGATATTGGGGGTGTCAGGTGGGGGGTTAGGTACGGGTTAGCCCCCCCCTAATTTGAAATTTGCCGTTTTTTGGATGGATTCTGATAGATATTCGTTAGATCCGGTTTGATCAGCAAAAATTAACGTTAGATCTCCTTTCGTTCCCGAGATATTGGGGGTGTCAGGTGGGGGGTTAGGTACGGGTTAGCCCCCCCTAATTTGAAATTTGCCGTTTTTTGGATGGATTCTGATAGATATTCGTTAGATCCGTTTTGATCAGCAAAAATTAACGTTAGATCTCCTTTCATTCCTGAGATATTGGGGGTGTCAGGTGGGGGGTTAGGTACGGGTTAGCCCCCCCTAATTTGAAATTTGCCGTTTTTTGGATGGATTCTGATAGATATTCGTTAGATCCGGTTTGATCAGCAAAAACTAACGTTAGATCTCCATTCGTTCCCGAGATATTGGGGGTGTCAGGTGGGGGGTTAGGTACGGGTTAGCCCCCCCTAATTTGAAATTTGCCGTTTTTTGGATGGATTCTGATAGATATTCGTTAGATCCGGTTTGATCAGCAAAAATTAACGTTAGATCTCCTTTCGTTCCCGAGATATTGGGGGTGTCAGGTGGGGGGTTAGGTACGGGTTAGCCCCCCCTAATTTGAAATTTGCCGTTTTTTGGATGGATTCTGATAGATATTCGTTAGATCCGGTTTGATCAGCAAAAATTAACGTTAGATCTCCTTTCGTTCCCGAGATATTGGGGGTGTCAGGTGGGGGGTTAGGTACGGGTAAGTCCCCCCCTAATTTGAAATTTGCCGTTTTTTGGATGGATTCTGATAGATATTCGTTAGATCCGGTTTGATTGGCAAAAATTAACGTTAGATCTCCTTTTGTTCCCGAGATATTGGGGGTGTCAGGTGGGGGGTTAGGTACGGGTTAGCCCCCCCTAATTTGAAATTTGCCGTTTTTTGGATGGATTCTGATAGATATTTGTTAGATCCGGTTTGATCAGCAAAAATTAACGTTAGATCTCCTTTCGTTCCCGAGATATTGGGGGTGTCAGGTGGGGGGTTAGGTACGGGTTAGCCCCCCCTAATTTGAAATTTGCCGTTTTTTGGATGGATTCTGATAGATATTCATTAGATCCGGTTTGATCAGCAAAAATTAACGTTAGATCTCCATTCGTTCCCGAGATATTGGGGGTGTCAGGTGGGGGGTTAGGTACGGGTTAGCCCCCCTAATTTGAAATTTGCCATTTTTTGGATGGATTCTGATAGATATTCGTTAGATCCGGTTTGATCAGCAAAAATTAACATTAGATCTCCTTTCGTTCCCGAGATATTGGGGGTGTCAGGTGGGGGGTTAGGTACAGGTTAGCCCCCCCTAATTTGAAATTTGCCGTTTTTTGGATGGATTCTGATAGATATTCGTTAGATCCGGTTTGATCAGCAAAAATTAACGTTAGATCTCCTTTTGTTCCCGAGATATTGGGGGTGTCAGGTGGGGGGTTAGGTACGGGTTAGCCCCCCCTAATTTGAAATTTGCCGTTTTTTGGATGGATTCTGATAGATATTCGTTAGATCCAGTTTGATCAGCAAAAATTAACGTTAGCTCTCCTTTCGTTCCCGAGATATTGGGGGTGTCAGGTGGGGGGTTAGGTACGGGTTAGCCCCCCCTAATTTGAAATTTGCCATTTTTTGGATGGATTCTGATAGATATTCGTTAGATCCGGTTTGATCAGCAAAAATTAATGTTAGATCTCCATTCGTTCCCGAGATATTGGGGGTGTCAGGTGGGGGGTTAGGTACGGGTTAGCCCCCCTAATTTGAAATTTGCCGTTTTTTGGATGGATTCTGATAGATATTCGTTAGATCCGGTTTGATCAGCAAAAATTAACGTTAGATCTCCTTTCGTTCCCGAGATATTGGGGGTGTCAGGTGGGGGGTTAGGTACGGGTTAGCCCCCCTAATTTGAAATTTGCCGTTTTTTGGATGGATTCTGATAGATATTCGTTAGATCCGGTTTGATCAGCAAAAATTAATGTTAGATCTCCATTCATTCCCGAGATATTGGGGGTGTCAGGTGGGGGGTTAGGTACGGGTTAGCCCCCCCTAATTTGAAATTTGCCGTTTTTTGGATGGATTCTGATAGATATTCGTTAGATCCGGTTTGAGCAGCAAAAATTAACGTTAGATCTCCTTTCGTTCCTGAGATATTGGGGGTGTCAGGTGGGGGGTTAGGTACGGGTTAGCCCCCCCTAATTTGAAATTTGCCGTTTTTTGGATGGATTCTGATAGATATTCGTTAGATCCGGTTTGATCAGCAAAAATTAACGTTAGATCTCCTTTCGTTCCCGAGATATTGAGGGTGTCAGGTGGGGGGTTAGGTACGGGTTAGCCCCCCTAATTTGAAATTTGCCGTTTTTTGGATGGATTCTGATAGATATTCGTTAGATCCGGTTTGATCAGCAAAAATTAACGTTAGATCTCCTTTCGTTCCCGAGATATTGGGGTGTCAGGTGGGGGGTTAGGTACGGGTTAGCCCCCCCTAATTTGAAATTTGCCGTTTTTGAATGGATTATGATAGATATTCATTAGATCCGGTTTGATCAGCAAAAATTAACGTTAGATCTCCTTTCGTTCCCGGGATATTGGGGTGTCAGGTGGGGGGTTAGGTACGGGTTAGCCCCCCCCCCAATTTGAAATTTGCAGTTTTTTGGATGGATTCTGATAGATATTCATTAGATCCGGTTCAGCAGCGGTCCTGAGGTGCAGATGGAGAAGAGGAGGGGTCCAATTGGGGGAGACCAACAGAGAGAGAGTGAAGTGAGGAGGTGGTGAGTGAGTGGGACAATCTGAAAGTTCGGTCAGTGAGTCATTTTCGTCCCCCATGATGCCTACAGGCCGCCTCTTCGCAATTATCGCAGCACACTCCCCCCCCTTCCTCGCCGCGACACATCGCCAGTGAAGTCCTGATGCTGCCCACAACTGGCCCCCGCCGAAGTCGCCGCTGCTCAAACGGATCTAACGAATATCTATCAGAATCCATTTAAAAAATGGCAAATTTCAAAGTACAGGGGGCCTGTTTTTTGCATAGCTAGCAAGTTGTATTTTTCCTTGGCACCACTTTGGAGTGCATATAATGTTTTGTATAACTTTTATTTATTTTTTAGGATGGAGAAAATTTTAAAAAAATTAATTGCGCTAATGTTTTTTGAGTTTTATTTTTAGTTAGTTTCCTGTGCGGTAAAAATAGCAGAATAACTTTATTCTCCGTGTCAGGTCAGACACACCGAAACCAAATTTATGTAATTTTTTTTTTTTTTTACTACTTTTAAAAAGTAAAACTTTTTTTTTTAAATAATGAGAGAGGATTTGGTCTCGCCGCATGCGCAGCCCTGTAGAGCTTTTATTTGTCTGACTACGGAGCTGTGGGATGCCTCATTTTTTGCGGGAAGAGTTGTAGCTTTTATTCGGACCATTTTGGGGTATATCCGATTTTTTTAATTACGTTTTATGCCTTTTTTTGTGACTCAAACAGTGAAAAAAATAGAAATTATGGCTTTTTTTTTATTTTTATGGCGTTTACCGTGTGGAATAAATATTAAAATATTTAATTTTTGGGGGTTGGGATCCCAGCTGACGGTAGGACAGCTGGGTTCCTGCGATTGCCGACGGGGCAAGCTGGGGCTGCCATTACCCGCCCGACGTGAAAACTCTATGGCGGAGGAATAAGGCCCGGCTGGCCCCGTCGGCAAAAGTCAATGGGCGGTCGTCAAGGGGTTAAAAAAGCCTGTACATAGACTAAACAAAAACTCCTCATGTGGTCTCATTTTTAATCAATTTAATTATCAAACAAATACAGTGGGGGAAAAAAAGTATTCAGTCAGTCAGCAATAGTGCAAGTTCCACCACTTAAAAAGATGAGAGGCGTCTGTAATTTACATCATTGGTAGACCTCAACTATGGGAGACAAACTGAGAAAAAAAAATCCAGAAAATCACATTGTCTGTTTTTTTTTTCATTTTATTTGCATATTATGGTGGAAAATAAGTATTTGGTCAGAAACAAAATTTCATCTCAATACTTTGTGATATATCCTTTGTTGGCAATGACAGAGGTCAAACGTTTTCTGTAAGTCTTCACAAGGTTGCCACACACTGTTGTTGGTATGTTGGCCCATTCCTCCATGCAGATCTCCTCTAGAGCAGTGATGTTTTTGGCTTTTCGCTTGACAACACGGACTTTCAACTCCCTCCAAAGGTTTTCTATAGGGTTGAGATCTGGAGACTGGCTAGGCCACTCCAGGACCTTGAAATGCTTCTTACGAAGCCACTCCTTTGTTGCCCTGGCGGTGTGCATTGGATCATTGTCATGTTGAAAGACCCAGCCACGTTTCATCTTCAATGCCCTTGCTGATGGAAGGAGGTTTGCACTCAAAATCTCACGATACATGGCCCCATTCATTCTTTCATGTACCCGGATCAGTCGTCCTGGCCCCTTTGCAGAGAAACAGCCCCAAAGCATGATGTTTCCACCACCATGCTTTACAGTAGGTATGGTGTTTGATGGATGCAACTCAGTATTCTTTTTCCTCCAAACACGACAAGTTGTGTTTCTACCAAACAGTTCCAGTTTGGTTTCATCAGACCATAGGACATTCTCCCAAAACTCCTCTGGATCATCCAAATGCTCACTAGCAAACTTCAGACGGGCCCGGACATGTACAGGGTTAAGCAGTGGGACACGTCTGGCACTGCAGGATCTGAGTCCATGGTGGCGTAGTGTGTTACTTATGGTAGGCCTTGTTACATTGGTCCCAGCTCTCTGCAGTTCATTCACTAGGTCCCCCCGCGTGGTTCTGGGATTTTTGCTCACCGTTCTTGTGATCATTCTGACCCCACGGGGTGGGATTTTGCGTGGAGCACCAGATCGAGGGAGATTATCAGTGGTCTTGTATGTCTTCCATTTTCTAATTATTGCTCCCACAGTTGATTTCTTCACTCCAAGCTGGTTGGCTATTGCAGATTCAGTCTTCCCAGCCTGGTGCAGGGCTACAATTTTGTTTCTGGTGTCCTTTGACAGCTCTTTGGTCTTCACCATAGTGGAGTTTGGAGTCAGACTGTTTGAGGGTGTGCACAGGTGTCTTTTTATACTGATAACAAGTTTAAACAGGTGCCATTACTACAGGTAATGAGTGGAGGAAAGAGGAGACTCTTAAAGAAGAAGTTACAGGTCTGTGAGAGCCAGAAATCTTGATTGCTTGTTTCTGACCAAATACTTATTTTCCACCATAATATGCAAATAAAATGAAAAAAAAACAGACAATGTGATTTTCTGGATTTTTTTTTCTCAGTTTGTCTCCCATAGTTGAGGTCTACCTATGATGTAAATTACAGACGCCTCTCATCTTTTTAAGTGGTGGAACTTGCACTATTGCTGACTAAATCCTTTTTTTCCCCACTGTAAATCTTATTAGTACAGTGAAAAACACAAGTAAAAGTAATACCTTACAGAAATAGATATTTAACAGTGAAAACCTGAAAGTTTAGGACTGCAAATCCCTGTAATATAAATAGAACACCTACATTTTAACATCTAGACGGAGTTCCTGAGTTATCGGTGTTTGACTTACACAAAAAGCAAAGAAAATTACTAATGTGACTCGATATAAATTTATTCAAATGTTTAATCTCATAGAATACCAATAATAATTTACAATAAATATTCATGAAAGATGTAGGCTGTATCTGAAGAAGAGAAGGACTGGAAATTCCCATGAGTGCAAAGTAACTCAAACAAAACAAAGAAGAACACCAACACCCCAACACCGGGGCGATCCTGTTCTTCTTCTTCTTTCCTTTGAGTTACTTTGCACTCATGGGAATTTTCAGTCCTTCTCTTCTTCAGATACAGCCTACATCTTTCGTGAATATTTATTGTAAATTATTATTGGTATTCTATGAGATTAAACATTTCAATAAATTTATCTCCATTTCCCTTTTAGTTTTTCTTCACTCATACAAAAACCCTACTTCGGAATGGAGGAACCGTCTTTGGATAGAAAGAAGTGTGTGGCGGTCAGAGCGCTCCTCCAAGGCCGGCTTAGCTCCTAGTAGAGGCTGTAGTGTGCTCAGCCTGTGAGGAGCTTGGCAAGTGCTGCTGTGTGTCACTGCCTCCTAAGCGTCCTGACCCAGCCTGCAGATGTCGGATCAGCTCAGACAGCAGCAGCCCTCGTGTAGGTGAGCGGGATGATGAGCTCCATGCAGCCACTCGCTCCTGCTGCCATGTAAGCCATATTGCTGTGCAGCAGGTGGTGAGGAGTGGGATTCAGGACACACAGGAGAGCAAAGCGAAGGCAACATTACTGACTTTGGGGGCATTATTGCTGAAGATGGGGGTATGTGAGGGTTGTTACTTGTATTACATGTATTGTCTGTAAACATTACTGCATGTAACATGGAAAGTGATCCTACTTAATCGCCAATACACCATGGACATCTCAGTGTTTTGGTTGGAATTTCATTTGTAAAGTTGAACTGTCATCAAAAAATAGATTTTGTTTAAAGGGTACCGGAACGTTTTTTTTATTTATTTATTTTTAATTCTGTCATGCTGTGGCTGCTGGCCACAGCATGACAGTAAGTTATGTGCGGCAGTGTGGCGGGACATCTGTCCACCAATGCCGCTGCACCGGTCGGGGGACCCCCTACCCCCGCCGAATCTGGTGAGTGGAAACCTTCAATGACCTGGTGATGAACCAGGTCATTAGGCATAACGCCCACCGCCGCTGAAGCCCGCCCACCCACAGCCATTGAATGGGCCAAGAGTCGACGTCACGTGACGCAGCAGTCTGCTGCATCATGTGATGTTGCAGGGGGTGTGGCCTTCATTCCAGGAAGCGGCCTTGCCTGCCCCCGGCGCGAGGACCTTGACTCATTTAGCATTTTGCCAGATCAGTCAAGCGATTTCTGGCTCTGGCGGTGGGAGGAGGGCTGCAGGAGGTCTGGAGCACAGCTGCACACAGTTTTCTGTCATGCTGTGGGCATCAGCCACAGCATGACAGAATGCAGAGTAAAGGTTCAGGTACTCTTTAACGCTGTGTCCATGCTCACAATTTTTCCCCATCAATGACTGCCATCATGGCAGGAAAGAAAAAAAGGTGAGGTGATAGTCCGATTCAAAGTGAATGGGACCATCATTACAATTTTTTGTCTCCCCACTACTTCACCGTCCCGTCATGTCATTGTAAGACTGGGTGGGAAAGTAGTGGGGAGATTATGCTGCTAGCAGCCTTATTCTTGCCGTCACTCACTGATGGTCAGAGCCCTGCCTGTCGTCTGCCCCTCAGAGAATTAATAATTTTCAATGCAGTTTCAGGCCGCCGACTCTCATTTCTCTGGCACCTTCTCCTCTGGTTCATGAGCTGGAGGTGGTCGGATCGCTGACGTCTGGCACACTCTTGTGTACTTGCAATCTGCACATCAGCCTGCATGGAAGTGAACAGTGCCAGCAGGGGAGATCATCAAGTATCCTGGATGATGTCCGCCATCTGAACACAGAAGCTGGAGGAGGAGACAGATAATTAGCTGCCTCAGACGGCCTGCCTCTGCACACCCATCAGGCTGGGAATGCCTCTTTAGTGGGCATCATGCTTCTTTCTCTTTTGGATTTATATATGTTGGTGTGCTTAAAGGGAATCTTCCACCTAATGCTGCCCTATGCAGCTGTGAGCAGGCCTGTATTGTCCTGCAGACACACAGAATAATGACACCAGTGGCGCTCCACTCCGAGGTGCCGTCTGGGTGCTGCAGCGCCCAGAACTGGGCGCATGCCAGCTATCTAATAGCACGACTAGGCCGGTCATGTGGTCACTAGCCCAGCTCTGCTGCCAGTTCTCAGCATTTCAGTGAAGCATTCTACACTCGTGTGAATGACTAATATCCTAGATACGAATAAATTGGCCAACACAAATAACGTAATGGGGAGGCTTGAAGTAAAGGACGGGTTTGCAGCTACTTGGCACATTTTCCTATTGTGCACTTATGTGCTTAAAGTGGGATTAAATTTCGTAACACACAGCTCTCTACATCCATTCTCCTGCCACCATCCATATCTGCACACACTGACCTGCAGATCCATACACACAGCAGATCAGACCTTCCTGCATAGAAATATGCCATACATAGGACATCAATACCGACCTTCACATTCAGTGATCACACTTGTACGAGGATGTGTTTCTCTGCCTGCTCTTATGACTAAAGTGAAGCTGAACATCCAAAGAAAAGGGTCACACACAGGGTCAAACAGAGGGCGGGATCAAAATCACTCAAAAGTGGAGACATGGTGTTGATAAAACTACATGCAAATCTAAAAGGAGCTAAGTGGGTTTTCAAGCCATTGCCCCACCTGGTTTTTCCACATGTGGTTTTCAGTGGCATCATGCAGTGCTTAGGGAGCGGATGAGCATGTGATCGGCTCCATCATGCTGCGCTCCTCTGTTCCGCCGCTATGCCACCTGTTGCATTTCCTGCCCTGTATTTAGCTTTCAGGTAACTTTTGATATGTCATAGAGGCATATCAACGTTTATCTGCTGACGTAGGCTAAGTTCACACTGCTTAAATATGACACCTGTTTTCTCTGAGCTGGAATTAAACTCTGAATGTGGTACTGCAGGGGTTCCTTGGTGTCTCCTGCTGGCGGGGTGACGTCGCCCCTCCAGTGTCCTATGCCAGGGAAACGCCAGGGAACCACAGGCAAGCCCTGCAGTACAAGACCCACAGGTAGCCGACAGCAAGGGAGGCCATGAGTACCGGTGCCGCTGCAGCGAAGCGGGAGGACGATGTGCAGGGCAGCACTGCTCACCGGCATCCCTCTGTTGTGGCACTGTAAGGATTCCCTGAGCTTTCCCGCTGGGGTGGTGACGTCACCCCACCAGCGTTCTGCAGCCTGGGAAAATCCCGGGGAACCCCTTCAGCACCATACATCACATGCTCACATTGGATTACAGATCAGCTACTACCAGGGGTCAAGTTCTGGGAAAAAAATGTGGGAACTCACCAAGATTTCCTACTTGCCCCCACTCTGATGAGAGTTACACCAACGTAGTAATGAAATAATACTGCCATACTGTGACTGAATAAAACACCATGCAAAGACCAATATTACTCCTATACAGTGACCATAGATAGGCAGAAACTAGCTACACAGGCGCTCCGCAGACCGCACTAGTGGTTATGTTACCTTTAGGCCTCTGTCACATGATCATATGCGTATTGCGCGCTTTAAAAATGCAGCGTTGTCACTGCGCACTTCCCATCTTATTTCACGCAGCCCAGTGATTTGTATTAATGGGCTAATCGTGTAATATGCTACAGAATAGAACATCCTGTAATTGTTATTTTTTTTTTTACACACATTTGCGTATGCATGAAAATAACGCATATGAGAATAAACGCATCGGTTTCAATGGGTACATTTCATCGTGAAGTACACATGCATGAAAAACAGCGTATTACACGACAAAACTAAGATCATGTCAAAGAGGCCTTATATCCAGTGGTCACATGCGACGTTTGCTGTTACTGGGGTCATTTGCTTTGCCTATTTCTAGTCCAGACCGCCACAATGAATTTTCCAAGCCGCTACTTGTCTCTGTAGGATTTTGCATTCAGACAGCTACGGGTTAGCCCTCCCCAGAAAAAGATCGGAACTATCTCGGAAACAACAGGAGATCTAACGTTAATTTTTGCTGATCAAACCGGATCTAACGAATATCTATCAGAATCCATCCAAAAAATGGCAAATTTCAAAGTTGGGGGGGCTAACCCGTACCTAACCCCCCACCTGACACCCCCAATATCTCGGGAACGAAAGGAGATCTAACGTTAATTTTTGCTGATCAAACCGGATCTAACGAATATCTATCAGAATCCATCCAAAAAACAGCAAATTTCAAAGTTGGGGGGGCTAACCCGTACCAAACCCCCCACCTGACACCCCCAATATCTCGGGAACAAAAGGAGATCTAACGTTAATTTTTGCTGATCAAACTGGATCTAACGAATATCTATCAGAATCCATCCAAAAAATGGCAAATTTCAAATTAGGGGGGGCTAACCCGTACCTAACCCCCCACCTGACACCCCCAATATCTCGGGAACAAAAGGAGATCTAACGTTAATTTTTGCTGATCAAACCGGATCTAACGAATATCTATCAGAATCCATCCAAAAAATGGCAAATTTCAAAGTTGGGGGGGCTAACCCGTACCTAACCCCCCACCTGACACCCCCAATATCTCGGGAACGAAGGGAGATCTAACGTTAATTTTTGCTGATCAAACCGGATCTAACGAATATCTATCAGAATCCATCCAAAAAACGGCAAATTTCAAATTAGGGGGGGCTAACCCGTACCTAACCCCCCACCTGACACCCCCAATATCTCGGGAACGAAAGGAGATCTAACGTTAATTTTTGCTGATCAAACCGGATCTAACGAATATCTATCAGAATCCATCCAAAAAACAGCAAATTTCAAAGTTGGGGGGGCTAACCCGTACCTAACCCCCCACCTGACACCCCCAATATCTTGGGAACAAAAGGAGATCTAACGTTAGTTTTTGCTGATCAAACCGGATCTAACGAATATCTATCAGAATCCATCCAAAAAATGGCAAACTTCAAATTAGGGGGGGCTAACCCGTACCTAACCCCCCACCTGACACCCCCAATATCTCGGGAACGAAAGGAGATCTAACGTTAATTTTTGCTGATCAAACCGGATCTAACGAATATCTATCAGAATCCATCCAAAAAACGGCACATTTCAAATTAGGGGGGCTAACCCGTACCTAACCCCCCACCTGACACCCCCAATATCTCGGGAACGAAAGGAGATCTAACGTTAATTTTTGCTGATCAAACCGGATCTAACGAATATCTATCAGAATCCATCCAAAAAATGGCAAACTTCAAATTAGGGGGGGCTAACCCGTACCTAACCCCCCACCTGACACCCCCAATATCTCGGGAACGAAAGGAGATCTAACGTTAATTTTTGCTGATCAAACCAGATCTAACGAATATCTATCAGAATCCATCCAAAAAACGGCACATTTCAAATTAGGGGGGGCTAACCCGTACCTAACCCCCCACCTGACACCCCCAATATCTCGGGAACAAAAGGAGATCTAACGTTAATTTTTGCTGATCAAACCGGATCTAACGAATATCTATCAGAATCCATCCAAAAAATGGCAAATTTCAAATTAGGGGGGCTAACCCATACCTAACCCCCCACCTGACACCCCAAATATCTCAGGAACGAAAGGAGATCTAACGTTACTTTTTGCTGATCAAACCGGATCTAACGAATATCTATCAGAATCCATCCAAAAAACTGCAAATTTCAAATTAGGGGGGCTAACCCCCCTCCGCCCCCACCCAATATCTCGGGAACGAAAGATCTAACGTTAATTTTTGCTGATCAAACCGGATCTAACGAATATCTATCAGAATCCATCCAAAAAACGGCAAATTTCATAGTTGGGGGGGCTAGCTACGGGTTAGCCCCCCCTGGAAAAGATCGTAAATATCTCATTTTGTAGGGGTGATCTAACGTTAGTTTTGGTTGATCAAACCGGATCTAACAAAGATCTAACGAATGTAATCATTTTTTACCCAAATTCTCACTAAGGGGGGGCTAACCCGGGGGTGGTATATTTTTTGTATCTGGGTTTATTGTGAATTGCTATTGACCATTCGGCGGAGACCTTACACCTGAGATATGTAATGATATAGGGTGATAAGCAATATAATTGTTATACTTCTTCCATATGGGCTTTCCACTTACAGTTATATACTAGCTGAAGAGCCCGGCGCTGCCCGGGCATAGTAACTAACTACAGTTAGTTATAACAAATTATAATGACTATATCTATATATATAAAGCTGATTGTATAGCTTAGCCACATTCACTATAATATCCCACATCATCCCATCAGCCAGAGCCACCGGACTACTTCCCCTAATATCTCACATCATCCCGTCACACCCACCGGACTACTACCCCTAATATGCCACATCATCCCATCAGCCAGAGCCACCGGACTACTACCACTAATATCCCACATCATCCCGTCAGCCAGAGCCACCGGACTACTACCCCTAATATCCCACATCATCCCGTCAGCCAGAGCCACCGGACTACTACCCCTAATATCCCACATCATCCCGTCAGCCAGAGCCACCGGACTACTACCCCTAATATCCCACATCATCCCGTCAGCCAGAGCCACCGGACTACTACCTCTAATATCCCACATCATCCCGTCAGCCAGAGCCATCGGACTACTACCCCTAATATCCCACATCATCCCATCAGCCAGAGCCACCGGACTACTACGCCTAATATCCCACATCGTCCCGTCAGCCAGAGCCACCAGACTACTACCCCTAATATCCCACATCATCCCGTCAGCCAGAGCCACCGCACTACTACCCCTAATATCCCACATCATCCCATCAGCCAGAGCCACCGGACTACTACCCCTAATATCCCACATCATCCCATCAGCCAGAGCAACCGGACTACTACCTCTAATATCCCACATCATCCCGTCAGCCAGAGCCACCAGACTACTACTTCTAATATCCCACATCATCCCGTCAGCCAGAGCCACCGGACTACTACCCTTAATATCCCACATCATCCCATCAGCCAGAGCTACCGGACTACTCCCCCTAATATCCCACATCATCCCGTCACAGCCACCGGACTACTACCCCTAATATCCCACATCATCCCGTCAGCCAGAGCCACCAGACTACTACGCCTAATATCCCACATCATCCCGTCACCCAGAGCCACCGGACTACTACCTCTAATATCCCACATCATCCCATCAGTCACAGCCACCGGACTACTACCCCTAATATCCCACATCATCCCATCAGCCAGAGCCACCGACTACTACCCCTAATATCCCACATCATCCCATCAGCCAGAGCCACCGGACTACTACCCCTAATATCCCACATCATCCCATCAGCCAGAGCCACCGGACTACTACCCCTAATATCCCACATCATCCCATCAGCCTGGGGTCAGAACCAGAGTGCTGAGGGGAATTGCCCTAACGTCCATACCAGGGATCCCTTTAATAGAAGCCTGAGATCAGAACCAGAGCGCTGAGTGGATTTGTCCTGACTTCCATACCAATGATCCTTTTAATAGAATACTGGGGTCAGATTCAGAACGCTAAGGGATTTGCCCTAACTTCCATACAGGAGATCCCTTTAGGAGAGCCTGGGGTAAGTACCAGAGCATTTGAAGGCAATTGCCCTGACTTCCATACCGGGGATCCTTTTAAGAGAGCCTGGTGTCAGAACCAGAACGCTGAGTGGATTCGCCCTGACTTCCATACCAGGGATCCCTTTAAGAGAGGCCTGGGGTTAGAACCAAAGCGCTGGATGGATTTGCTCCGACTTCCATACCGGGGATCCCTTTAAGAGGGAAGATGTGCCTATAGGATGGAGGATATGTGATGGGGATAATGGCAGGGAGGGGGTGATAAATTTCTGACATGTGCTCTCTGCTCCTTTCTGGGGGGGCAGACAATGACTGGAGCTTATGTTCCCAGGGATGCTAGATTTCTCTCACCATGTCAGTGTCTGCTGAGGTGTTTTCTGGAGTGGGAAACTGATGCTCATAGCAACCAATCACAGCTCATCTTCTTTTAAACAGCTCTGGTGAAAGGAAATATGCTTTGTGATTGGTTGGTGACACATAGAGATATATGTAAAGGATTTTTCTAAACTATATTTTGGGACAGATTTAGATACGTTTTATATACATACCTGATGATTTTTCTCTGCATAATCTCTTCTTTTTACATTTTTTATGTGTTTTGTTGAAATACAGATATATTTTATACTGAAATGTTGTTTATGGGAGTAACGTTTGTAGGCTATGTTGTTGATTTCTACTACTGAATATATGGAGGACCTCATTTGGGCTTTTTATATATATATGGTAAAAGGTGTATACATGATAACCTCATACTGCAGGGAAGACATGTATTCTAGAATACTAAAGAAAGTGATAATACAAAATGACAATATTTAGGAGTATTTCACCAACCGCCATTACAATCCATAAATCACCATGTCCCTTTTATCTAATGTCATTGCTCACATAACTCTTCACATATTGACTACTGTATTGTCCTCATCACAGACACTACTTACTACCATTATTTACTCTCACAATGCCCTGCAGCTCCTCCTATTAACCATTGTGTATGCCAACCATACCTGCTAATGGCTCTGATGTCATTTTATGTCTCCATTCTGGCTAGAGCTCCCATAAGGTCATCTCATTAGCTGCAAAGTTAGTTAGCGAAAGTTTTTCTAAGATGGCAGCTCAGTCCAACATGGCTGTTCAATATATTTAGTACTGATCATTCTCGTACAATGAGTGTTTTTATTTTAACATGGCCAAACATGAGAAATGACAAGGGGTTGTCCTAGTAGTGGTCAACACCTGTAAGAACATACAATTTTGAGTTAAAATATTTCCAACATTTTGAACATGAAAAAAGCTTCTCCCCATATGACTTCACTGATGTTTATTAAGAGTTGATTTCGGTAGAAAACATTTCCCACATTAAGAACATGAAAAAGGTTTCTCCCCTGTGTGAGTTTTTTGGTGACTAAGAAGAGAAGATTTCTTCACAAAACATTTCCCACATTCTGAACAGGAAAAAGGCTTCTCCCCCATGTGAGTTCTTTGGTGCTTAAACAAATATGATTTACAGTTAAAACATTTCCCACATTCTGAACAGGAAAAAGGTTTCCCCCTTGTATGAGTTATTTGGTGCCTAACCAAATCTGATTTCCGGTTAAAACATTTCCCACAATCTGAACAGGAAAAAGGCTTCTCCCCTTTGTGACTTCTCTGGTGATTAACGAAATCTGATTTCTTTGTAAAACATTTCCCACATTCTGAACAGGAAAAAGGCTTCTCCCCTGTGTGAGTTCTTTGATGCTTAACCAAATCTGATTTCTGGATAAAACATTTCCCACATTCTGAACAGCAAAAAGGCTTCTCCCCTGTGTGAGTTCTATGGTGCTTAATCAAATGTGACTTCTGGATAAAACATTTCCCACATTCTGAACATGAATATGGCTTCTCTGCTGTGTGAATTCTCTCATGTGTAGCAAGATGTGAATTCTGAGTAAAACATTTCCCACATTCTGAACAAGAAAATCTATTCTCTGTTATGTGAATTTTTTCATGTTTACGAAAAGTCTTTTCAAGAAAACTATTTCCATATTCTGAATCTGAAAATGGCTCCTTTCCTTTAAAATCAATTAATTTTTTAATGCTTATATTGTGACTTTGATTTTCCTTAGTAGTTGGTAATGAACTAAAACATGGGACCTGTTTCACAGGATCAGATGACAGATCTTTGCTATGAAGGGATGATGGTATATCTGGAGTAATGGCAGTCACTTCAGTTGTATCTTGTAGGATCTCAAGATCATCAGATTTAAAAATTGAAGATGTCAGCGTTCCCTCTAATCTCCTGGTGCAATCATCTGCTAAAAATAAAACCAAATAATAATTTTGAATACAATATCTTCAAATTTTATACTTTTGGACATTTCTACTTAAGCTGTCCATAAAAAATACAAGCTTTTTAAAAATATTGAAATATTATCCAAGACAATGACAGTTCACAGTCTAATGGAAAGCCTCATAGCATGAACCAGTGCATCATGGTGTTCAATGGTTTGTTCATTCTGCTTCCCAAACATGGAATAAAAAGCCAACAAACAATGTTATATAGGCAAAAATTATACCAATAAAACTTCTACTCATCTCACGGAAACACAAGACACCACTAAGGTCCATCATCTGTCAGAGGAAAACCAAAAGGTTTCCACAATATTTGTGGCTCAAAAGCTCTTGAAAAGCAACATGGCTTCCATAAACCAATCCAGCAATATCCGCTCTCCCAAAGTCAAATATCCACTCTCTTCTGAGCCTTGTAGTGCACCCAAACCATATTTAGCATCCATATATTTGGCATTACTATAGTGAGAAGAACCCACTTAATTTACGGTGTGTGTTTCCTGGAGCACAATCTGGGCATTATGTGCTGGGTAATAAAATGGCAAATGTGCAATTTTCATGTTGCAACATCCAGTGCGAGCTAATTTCTGGAAAGTGTCACTACTCCCATAGAATAATTCACTGAGGGTTATATTTTCCATAATGGAGCCACTTTATGGGGATTTCTACTGCTTTAGTTTCCTGTAATTGTGTTATATTAGGGCATCTGCAGATGGTGTGTCCCCTCTCCACTGGAATCTGCTCCTGCGATGTTTGATTCCATCACCAAGCAGCGCCTTATTTATTGTGCAGGCGTTGCTGGTAATAGAAGAGACGTCGAAACCAGAAGCTCTGGGTGGCGCTGGCTCTGTCCAGCCACTAAGATTAGGGTGCCTGAGACCAGTAGTTTCATCCAGCCTGGCAGTATGGGTTTGTGTGCTGTCCAGCAATCTGGTAGCAATCTGCTACCTGCTTAAGCCAATTAGAAAGCACCAAACCCTACTAAAGCTTTAAGCACATTCCCGGAATTTGCCAGATACAGCCTTGTTCTCCTCTGGTTCAGTCCTCTGTGTTCAGCTGCTGTATTTGTTTCCTGGTGTAATCCCAGCCCGCTGACTGACTACACTTGTGTCTTCTGATTTTGTACTTTCTCTGCCCTCCTGGTTATGACCAACTACCTGACTATTCTTCTTGCCATCTCACCCCACAGAATAGCAGGTAACACCATGGCCCAAGCCTAGGGGTCTCTGTGTAAGTCCAGATCCATGAAGAGGGGTTAAGGGATGATGAGCAAGGCAATCACTGGGATCTGGAAAATAGAGTAGATAGAGCCAAGCCTTCTCATGGTGGCCATCTTCTGATCTGCCAGGTGATCACTAACAGTGCTCCCAATACATCGTGTCTGCAAACTATTCCATCAAGATCTGTGTACAAATAGCTAAATGGCGCTCCTTCCTTTCTTAGCCCTACCATGTGCCCAGAGAGTAGTGTACAACCATATATAGGGGATTATTGGATTGAAGAGACATTGGGAAATAATTTGTAAGGTCCATTTGTTTCCTATGAGTCTGGTGAAAACTCTCTGGGTAATTAGAGTATGGGGCTCGGTGGCTCTTGGCAATCTAAACTATCGTAAGGGCCAATATTTTCCATCAGATGAGTTTCAAGAAGAAATATTAGATATTCATAGAGAACTTTTTATAATAGTGCAGAGCTGATGTGTCTTAAATTTAGATCTCAGGCATTTGGCAGAGGTAATGGAGACTTATTTTAGAGGCTACCAGGTAGTTGCAGACTCACATAAGTGAGGCAGGCCGATCCCACCATCATCAGACTACCATACAAAATGAACCTGTACAAAAAGAACTAGAAAAAAAAAATGTTACCGTATTTTTTGGATAATAAGACGCTCAGGATTATAAGACGCACCCCAAATTTTGAGGAGAAAAATAGGAATTTTTTTTTAATAACACGGTGGTGCTTCTTATAATCCATGCGTCTTATTGCTGTGGTGAAGCGGGTCCCAGGGTCGCTGCTGGAGGAGGCAGGAGTGGGGTGATGCTGCAGACCGCAGGGTGGGATGAGGGGGTGTCCGATGTGCAGTGCGCAGCTGCGAGTGTTTGCAGCGGCTGGGGTGCCTGGCACTGCTGCCCGGGGTGCCCGCTGCTGCCCAAGGTGGCCGCCTCCGCTGCTGCTGCCGCAGCTCGGGGTGTCCACCGCTGCTGCTGCATGAAGTGTCTGCTGCTGCGGGGGGGACTATGCCGACTTTTCGTGATAGGCCAGAGCCCCTCGCATGTCCGTGGTTTCCTCCAGTGCGGTGGACTCCGTGAACATGGCTGCTGGGGAGCGGCGCATACGCAGATGGAGATCTCGGTATCAAGATCTCAGGATATGAGATTTCAGCCCTGAAATGAGATCTCAGGATTCTAGGAAGCCAACAGCATCATTACCCTCCGCTTTCTCTTACAGGCCCAGTATAATATTTTTCATCAAGTGATTTTCTAACTAGCCAGCACATTCTACGTACGCTGTCATTTGGCTTTATAGTTTACAGATCTGGGCAGGTAACGGTCAGCGTCTCCTAATCCCAGGGAGTAGGTGGATCCTCCAGGTTGTAAGTTCGATAGAAAAGGGCTTTCAATGCCCAAAGTCATGTGAACAGTTTTGGGTGGAGGAGAATGTTGTGGTCTAGAGGCAAAATGGTGATCATGGTAATACAGCCGGACTACACCACCGATAAAGCAGCCACAGCCGGTGACTGAGAGGAATCTGTGACTTCTCTGCATTCAGTGGTTACTACTCACCTGGGTAGTCATATGTGGGAATCTCCTCTTTACACCGCTCATCATCTCTCACATATGTCTCTGTAGTATTAATATGGGTCAGATCTTCACCCTGAAACAAATATTGTAAAAGTCATAGACAGATGGAGAAGTCCCATCTATGATCAGCTCTAATCCTGCCATCTCCATCGTTCTCATTACACAAGTATAAAACATATAATACTGGTGGATAAAACAAGACTGAGCACAAGACCTTCACAGCCGTCTACACATCATAGGGGAGATCTCCTGACACCTTCTCTACATCTACCTGATGATCCTGAGGAGCACTGGTATCTTCTTGTTTACAGTCCTGTGGAAGAAGAGGATGGGGACATCTCTCTGGTGTTGTCCTCTTACTGGATAGATCTGGAGGAAACACATACAGGGACTGAATTCATTCTCTGTATACATATAATTATAGGCCGTGTGTATTTAGTCCTGTCTACTACCTGGAGATGTGAGGGGCTGGGGAACCTCTATTATGACGTTCTTGTACAGATCTCTGTGTCCTTCTAAATACTCCCACTCCTCCATGGAGAAATAGACAGCGACATCCTGACACCTTATAGGAACCTGACACATACAATGATACCGTCATCCCCCGATCCCTTCATAGTGTTACTGTATAATGTCCCAGCATTCCCAGCAGTGTCACCTCTCCAGTCAGCAGCTCTATCATCCTGTAGATGAGTTCTAGGATCTTCTGCTCATTGATGTCCTCATGGATCAGGGGGTGAGGTGGAGGCCCCGTGATTGGGCTCAGGGGTCTTCCCCATCCCTCAGACACAGGGTCCTGACAGCGATCACAAGAGGTCTTCTTCACCACTGTGTAATCCTGGTTATGGAGAGACACATTAATAAATCTCACTACAGACATTTCCAGAGTCCTCACCTCTCCAGTTCTGTCCATCTGTTATTCCCATAGATAAGAATGATGTAATGTGACGTCATCAGAATCTCTCACCTCTCCAGTGAGACGGAAGAGGATCTCTAGGGTGAGGTGTAACATCCTCTCCGCCATCTTGTCTCTGTCCATATCCATCCTTGATGGGTAAAACATGAAATTTCTCTTTTGTAGAAGATCTTCACTGAGAGGATCCGATATTGTAGAGACCTGAATGAGAAGAAGATGAGCTGATGTAACATCATAAGAATCCTGTGTAATAATACAATTACTGGAGATAATAAGGGAAACATATGAGGAGATTTATTATTTTACAGGGTTTAGTTTTCTTCCCTGACATCTACTAATAAAACCTATATATTTAGGCCACAGACAACAAGCAGTTTCCTCCTCGGAGTCGGCAGCTGAACACGTTCCTCATAGACTCATCTTCCATAACGCTAATTCTCATCTCATTACCGACACTGGAATCGGCATTAGTAATACTGCAGGAGATATTTGTTATGAATGAGTCACCGGAGGAGGAGAAAACAAAAATACAAGCTAAGTCCAGAAAAACCGGAGAGGTTGGTAGCTATCGGATTGCAGACCCCTGATCCTATTCACCACAACTAACAGTAGCCGTGGGGGGTTCCTACGGTGTTCCTAGACCCCTCGTCACAGCCGGAGAGCTAAATAAGCCTAAAGAAAGAAAGGCGAAATCTAAACTGCCCCAGAGCAGACCCCAATGCAATAGACAGCCCCCAACATGTATTGTCGGTGAAAAACAGATGAAAACACAAACACAGACAGGAAGACAGGCTGAGCAAACGATGGGGCCCAACTAACTAGATAGGACAGGACAGAAAAGATGCTGGCTGCAATCCGCAAAAACCCTGCCAAAAATGTCCCAACCGTCTGATAGGAAAAAAGGCCCTGAAGTCGCTAGACTTCAAAATCACTATATCAGCACTCAGGTATATTCTGAAAAAAGAGCAAAGAGATCAACTGATCAGAGACAAAAATGGAATTCAGCCAGTCCCAGCAAGAGCTGGCTGAACACAAACACTAAGTAAACCAGACAAAATCTCATGGAATAATAGCAGGGCAAAAACTTAACTTTAGAAGACAGGAACTAGACTGGAGGCCAGAGCTCAGAGCAGAGAGGATCACAAGCAACCTTGCAGGGCATCGGCTGCCTTATATCCACTCAGAGATTCCGGATGTCCAATCACCCTCCGCCTGCTCTGATGACAGGTTCTTCCCATCTAAATCAATTTCACTACCTCCCTTCACCAGCAGAGGGAGTTCATCAGACATCAATGCTGAAGGGGAAAATGAACTCACAACAGTACCTCCCCCTTGAGGAGGGGTCACCGAACCCTCATCCACGCCTCCAGGGCGATCAGGATGGGCCCGATGAAAAGCACGAACCAATCTTTCGGCATGAATATCGGATGCAGGGACCCAAGAATTATCCTCCTGGCCATAACCCTTCCACTTAACCAAATACTGGAGTTTCCGTCTAGCCAGACGAGAATCCAGTATCTTCTCAACCTCATATTCCACATTACCTTCAACCAATACAGGGTCAGGAGGTGCCACCACAGGAACTACTGGCTCAACAAACCTCTTTAACAGAGACTTATGAAACACATTATGGATCTTGAATGTAACAGGAGCCAATCGAAAAGAGACCGGATTAAGAATCTCCAAAATCTTGTAAGGTCCAATAAATCTAGGTTTAAACTTTGGAGAAGCCACCTTCACAGAGATATTCTTTCATGACAACCAAACCATATCACCCACCTTAAACCGGGGACCAATGGTCCTATGCCGGTTGGAAAACCGCTGGGCCTTTTCCTGGCAAAGAGACAACTTATACACTACGTGGTCCCAGATCTGGTGCATTCTCTCCACCACAGTGTCAACACCTGGGCAGGCAGAAGACTCCACCTGTCCTGAAGAAAATCGAGGATGAAACCCAAAGTTACAAAAAAAAGATGACATCAAAGTGGCAGAACTAGCTCTATTATTTAAAGCAAATTCGGCCAAGGACAAAAATGAAACCCAATCATCCTGATCAGCAGAAATAAAACATCTCAAATACGACTCCAAAGTCTGGTTTGTTCTCTCCGTCTGCCCATTGGTCTCAGGGTGAAACGCAGAGGAGAAGGACAACTGAATTCCCAGCTTGGAACAGAAAGTCCTCCAAAATCTAGAAACAAACTGAACTCCTCTGTCAGATACAATGTTCTCAGGAATCCCATGCAAGCGAACCACCTGTTGCAAAAACAAGGGCACCAACTCTGAGGAAGATGGCAACATAGGGAGTGGTACAAGATGGACCATCTTAGAGAATCTATCACAAATCACCCAAATAGCAGTCATTCTCTGAGAGACAGGCATATCAGAGATAAAATCCATTGAAATATGGGTCCATGGCCTCCTGGGCACCGGCAATGGCATCAACAACCCACTAGAGCGAGAACAAGGTTTAGACCGAGAGCAAGTCCCACAGGACTGCACAAAATTCCTGACATCACGAGACAAGGCGGGCCACCAAAAAGACCGACTCACCAAATCTCTAGTACCAAAAATACCTGGATGACCAGCCAATGCGGAGCAATGAACTTCAGACATTACTCTCTTCTTCCACTGGTCAGGAACATACAATTTTCCAATGGGACAACGATCAGGTTTGTCCTCCTGAAACTCTTCCAGAGCACGTCTCAAATCGGGCGAGATGGCAGAAAGAACTACCCCCTCACCTAAGATGGTAGCAGGCTTGGTCACAATAGGAGAATCAGCAAAGAAACTCCTAGAGAGGGCGTCTGCCTTGACATTCTTAGTGCCAGGAAGAAAAGAGACCACAAAATCAAAACGTGTGAAAAACAAGGCCCACCTGGCCTGTCTAGGATTCAAGCGTATGGCCGACTCAAGGTAAATCAAATTCTTGTGGTCAGTAAGGACCACGACTTGATGTTTAGCTCCCTCCAACCAATGTCTCCACTCCTCAAATGCCCATTTCATGGCTAACAGTTCCCGATTCCCCACATCATAGTTACGTTCGGATGGGGAGAACTCTCGGGAAAAGAAAGCACAGGGATTCATTTTAGATGTTACAGGATCTTTTTGGGACAAAACAGCTCCTGCACCAATCTCAGAAGCGTCCACCTCTACCTGAAACGGGAATGAGACATCAGGTTGCCGCAAAACCGGAGCAGAAGTGAACCTCCGCTTCAGCTCCTGAAAGGAAGAAACAGCCTCCGGAGACCAATTCAGCACATCAGCACCCTTCTTAGTAAAATCAGTCAATGGTTTGGCAATACCAGAAAAATTAGCTATAAATTTACGATAAAAATTAGCAAAACCCAAAAACTTCTGGAGGGCCTTCAAAGAAGTGGGCTGAACCCAATCATAAATGGCCTGTACCTTGGCCGGGTCCATTTCAATAGTTGACGGAGACAAAATAAATCCCAAAAATGAAATCCTCTGTACACCAAAAAGGCATTTCGATCCCTTGACATACAGGGAATTCTCCCTCAAAATCCGGAACACAGTCCGAACCTGTTCCACATGAGAGTCCCAATCCTTGGAAAAGATCAAAATATCATCCAGATAGATGATCAAAAATTTATCCACAAAGTCCCGGAAAATATCATTCATGAAGCACTGGAAGACAGAAGGGGCATTAGTGAGCCCAAAAGGCATCACCAGGTACTCAAAATGTCCCTCCGGAGTATTAAACGCCATCTTCCATTCATCCCCATGCTTAATGCGAATAAGATTATACGCCCCCTGAGGTCAAGCTTGGTAAACCAGCAAGCACCTTTAACTCTGGAGAATAGATCAGAAATCAGGGGTAACGGATACTGATATTTAACAGTAATTTTGTTGAGGGTACGATAGTCAATACAAGGCCTTAATGAACCATCTTTCTTGGCCACGAAAAAAAACCCAGCACCTAAGGGTGAAGAGGATGGTCTAATATGACCCTTCTCCAAAGACTCCTTAATATAGGATCGCATAGCCTCGTGCTCGGGTACAGATAAATTGAAAAGACGACCCTTGGGAAATTTACACCCAGGGCTCAGCTCAATTGCACAGTCATAACTCCTATGAGGAGGCAAAGACGCAGACTTACTCTCACTAAACACATCATAAAAATCAGCCAAATAGTCAGGAACCTCATGCGACTGGGGAGAGGTGGAGAAAACAGGAGCGTCACTAAGGGCACACCGACAACCCCAACTCACCACAGACACAGATTTCCAATCCAAAACTGGATTATGGATTTGCAACCAGGGAAACCCCAGAATAATGGTATCATGCAAATTATGCAACACCAAAAATCTGCAATTTTCTTGATGGTCCCAGAGAAATTGTCCACGCTGCTCAAATGGCCACGACCTGCCGGAGTGAAGGCCATTCAACGCAAATTACTATAGGCAATTCATCCCGCACTTCTCTGCTTTAACCAAGCCTATTGTTGCCCTTACCCAGAAGGGAGCAAGACCGAACATCTGGCCCTAGGAAGCTGAAGATGCATTTTTCGCCCTGAAGCGGGCCTTTGCTACGGCTCCGGTTTTGCATCGGCCAGAGGTCGGCAAGCCCTTCGTCTTCGAGATAGACGCATCTTCTACTGGGGCTGGGGCGATTCTTTCCCAAAAGGGTGCTTGGCTCCATGCAGGTTCTTCTCCAAGTCATTTTCACCTGCAGAGTGTAACTACATGATTGGGGATCGGGAGTTGCTGGCCATAAAGATGGCGCTGGAGGAGTGGCGTTATCTCCTGAAAGGGGAAGTCCATCCCTTCACCATACTCACTGACCACAAAAACTTGGCCTACCTCTAGTCGGCTCAAAGACTTAACTCCAGACAAGCCAGGTGGTCATTGTTTTTCTCTCACTTCGACTTTGAGCTCCACTTCCTACCCAGTGACAAAAATACCAAAGCAGATGCTCTCTCCCGGTCCCTGCAGTCACCTGAAGTGGAGGAGGCTCCGTCGAATGTTATCAATCCTACCCGAGTTATCACAGTAGCTCCTGTGAATCTTGATTCCGTGCCGCCTGGCAAGACCCTCATCCCGCAAGACAAAAGGGCAGAAGTACTACGCTGGGGCCACTCCTCCAAGATCGCTGGACATGTCGGCATCAAGAGGACCCTTGTGCTGGTTTTCCATTATTACTGGTGGCCTTCTCTACGCCAAGATGTCAGACTTCGTGGCCTCCTGCTCAATTTGCGCCAGGAACAAGGTACCTAGAAGCTTGTCCTCCGGCCTTCTTCTGCCGTTGCCTGTTCCCGAAGCTCCTTGGCAACACATCACCATGGATTTTGTTACCGACTTACCCCGCTCTTCTGGATGCACGACTGTTTTGGTGGTAGTCGATCGGTTTTCCAAGATGGCCCATTTTGTCCCGTTCCCCGGCTTGCCCACAGCTTCTGAATTGGCTAAAATCTTCATTCATCAGATTTTCAGATAACACGGACTTCCTCAGCAAATCGTGTCTGACCGCGGGGTACAGTTTACCTCCCGCTTCTGCAGAGCACTCTGTAAACTCTTGGGCATATCCCTGGATTTCACTTCCGCTTATCATCCACAGACCAACGGGCAAGTCGAACGGATCAACCAAGTCTTGACCTCCTACCTGCGGAACTTCTCTAACGCTCATCATGACAATTGGGTCGATCTTCTTCCATGGGCAGAGTTTGCGCATAACTATCACTCCAATGAATCTACCACCAGGTATCCGTTTTTGTGGGCTCCGGTCAGAATCCAGGTGTGCCTCTTCCATTATCTTCCTCCTCCGGCGTACCCGCCGCCGATGTCCTCTCCCAAGAGTTTTCCCAGGTCTGGAGGAAGACCAAAGAGGCTCTTATACAAGCCGTGGCCGGGATGAAAAAACATGCCGACAAGAGGCGGAGGGATCTCCCACCATACCATCCAGGAGACAAAGTCAGGCTGTCGTCCAAGCACATCCGCTTGAAAATCCCTTCATATAAATTGGGCCTCCGGTACATGGGTCCCTTCGAGGTTCTTGGACGCATCAACAATACGGCCTACAGATTGAGGCTGCCTGCTTCACTCCAGGTCCATAACGTCTTCCATATCTCGCTCCTGAAACCGGTCATCCTCAATCAGTTCTGTCCTGCGCCTCCCGTTGTTCCTCAGCCAGTAGGGGACGATGATTTCTTCGAAGTGAGGGATATTTTGGCCATGAAAAAGGTTAGGGGAAAGACCTTTTTTCTCATCGATTGGAGAGGGTTCGGGCCTGAGGAGAGGTCTTGGGAATCGCGAGAGAATGTTGATGCTCCTCACATCATGGACAGATTCTTGGCCAATCTCAGAAGGAGGAGACGTAAAGGGGGGGTACTGTCATGACTGCGCCGCCGTTGCCTATGACTGCTCTGTGCACACAGGACCTGTGATGAGGTTACAGGAGGGGAGGAGTCAGGGGTCACATGATCAGGGGCCTCAGAGTGTTCAGGACTCAGTGTGCTGGAGCGCTCCCGATAATCAGCTGAGTGTGTAGCGCTGTGTGATAGTCACAGCACCTACATGGAGGGCGACACATGCAGCTGATTATCCGGAGCTCTCCAGGGATCCGGGGTCCCGATGCAGCTATTCGCTAAGCGGTATTAGCCAATAACAACTTCTCTGACGATAATCGCTCATCTCTAGTTATAACAGCTCAAAGAAATTCACCGAACTTTTCATTAAGTTTAACAGCAAGGCCCTATTAAATATTGAGCACCAGCGGGACGAACCTCTAAGATGACACATGTCCTTTGTATTTTAGGCAAAAATAATAATAAATAAATATATATATATACACTATATAGACTTTTTTACAATTTCATAATTGCAAAAAGGAAAGAGGGACGATGCAAAATTTTGGGCACCCTTGGAGATTTGTGTACTGAGATAATTTTGACCAAGATTTCACACCTTAATTAGCTTGTTAGGGTTATGGTGAGATCACACGGTGACCAGGAGCTACAGTCTGAGGAAAGGGCTAAAAAGCCTTCACTAGACCCCTGTACAGCTGTATAATGAGGCCCAGGCTTTATAGTGAAGGGACAGGAGTGAGGGCCTGTTCCCAGGAGCTACAGACTGAAGAAAGGGCTAAAAAGTCTTCACTAGACCCCTGTACAGCTGTATAATGAGGCCCAGGCTTTATAGTGAAGGGACAGGAGTGAGGGCCTGTACCCAGGAGCTACAGTCTGAGGAAAGGGCTAAAAAGCCTTCACTAGACCCCTGTACAGCTGTATAATGAGGCCCAGGCTTTATAGTGAAGGGACAGGAGTGAGGGCCTGTACCCAGGAGCTACAGTCTGAGGAGAGGGCTAAAAAGCCTTCACTAGACCCCTGTACAGCTGTATAATGAGGCCCAGGCTTTATAGTGAAGGGACAGGAGTGAGGGCCTGTTCCCAGGAGCTAAAGTCTGAGGAAAGGGCTAAAAAGCCTTCACTAGACCCCTGTACAGCTGTATAATGAGGCCCAGGCTTTACAGTGAAGGGACAGGAGTGAGGGCCTGTTCCCAGGAGCTACAGTCTGAGGAAAGGGCTAAAAAGCCTTCACTAGACCCCTGTACAGCTGTATAATGAGGCCCAGGCTTTATAGTGAAGGGACAGGAGTGAGGGCCTGTTCCCAGGAGCTACAGTCTGAGGAAAGGGCTAAAAAGCCTTCACTAGACCTCTGTACAGCTGTATAATGAGGCCCAGGCTTTATAGTGAAGGGACAGGAGTGAGGGCCTGTGCCCAGGAGCTACAGTCTGAGGAAAGGGCTAAAAAGCCTTCACTAGACCCCTGTACAGCTGTATAATGAGGCCCAGGCTTTACAGTGAAGGGACAGGAGTGAGGGCCTGTTCCCAGGAGCTACAGTCTGAGGAAAGGGCTAAAAAGCCTTCACTAGACCCCTGTACAGCTGTATAATGAGGCCCAGGCTTTATAGTGAAGGGACAGGAGGGAGAAAACTGGGGAAAGGAGCCAGAAGAGCCGGACTGCCCATCACTAACCTGCAGAGCCGCACTCCACATATATGGCTGCTCTGTGCACAGGACCTGTGATGAGGTCACAGGAGGGGAGGAGTCAGGGGTCACATGATCTCCGGAGTGCAGACCTCCATGGAGCCTTCTCCTCAGTCAGTGACATTCCCGCCATTATTCGCCCCTCACTACTGGCACAATTACCCCGCGCCGCCTTCTCTACACAGTGTTATGTGTGGAATGTAACGTGTGATTTCTCTGGAGGGAAATAGACCCCACACAGGAGGGAATTCTCCCCAGTTACCTGCCGTCTACTATATGGCGGCATATGATTGTGCTATCGACTCCACATCAGGAGCTAAAATGCCCAAATCTCTAATGTAACCGCTATAAGAGAAGATATAACAAATTTCCCCTAAACTCACACAGCGGAGGAGGCCTCACTTGGAGCAATGTGACTCGCGCACAGAAAATCTATTCCCGGTTCTGTGATAAGTTATCGGCCGACAGGAAGAAGAAAGGTCTGAATTACAGCCCAGACTGGAGGAGAAACTGCAGGAGTTAGAATTGGCCAATCAGCGCTCTTCACCCCTATACTTATCTACACAAATACAAGATATGAAATGACAATTAGACGCCATTCTCACCACCAGAACGGAGAGGCGCTAACTTGGAGTAAAGCCGCGTTTTATCACCATGCCAATAAGCCTAATAAGATGCCGCTCGTAAGCTCAGAATGAGAGAGTCACTGCATATAATCTCCTCTATAAAAGACCCTAAGGGTCAGACCTCAGCCCACCCCGATGTCATGTATAGCACTTATAATGAATACCCCCAGAGTTTGTATTCCCCCCACAATCACCCCCCTCACTACTGGAGTCATTCCTTCACACACTACATCTACCTAACCTGACTGAGTCCGCGGCACAACAACTCCATTTACACATCTCTGAGGAGGAAATAGTTTCAACACTCAAAAAACTAAAAAGAGGAAAGGCCCCGGGGCCGGATGGTCTTACAGCAATATATTATAAAAAATGCAGCGATGTGCTGACACCACATATAAAAACCTCTGTAATTCACTACTAAATGGCTCACAGCTGCCCCCTGAGTTCTACGTGGCGCATGTAACCGTAATCCCTAATCCTAAGAAAGATCATCTCTAGTGTTGAGCGATACCATCCGATACTTAAAAGTATCGGATCGGATGGTATCGGCCGATCTAAAAAAAATATCGGGTATCACCGATTCCGATACCGGAAGTCCCATTCAAGTCTATGGGACTTCCGGTATCGGAATAAGAAAAACCCTATTTTTGCCTTGTACAGCCTCTCTGGGGTCTTTCGGGGGGCTGTGCCGGCCTGCCGGGGGGTCTGTGCAGGCTCCTGTGGTCTGTGCCAGCCTGCCGGGGGGCTGTGCCGGCCTGCCGGGGGGTCTGTGCAGGATCCGGTGGTCTGCGCCGGCCTGCCGGGGGGGGCTGTGCCGGCCTGCCGGTGGTCTGTGCAGGCTCCGGTGGTCTGTGCCGGCTTGCCGGGGGGCTGTGCAGGCTCCGGTGGTCTGCGCCGGCCTGCCGGGGGGCTGTGCCGGCCTGCCGGTGGTCTGTGCAGGCTCCGGTGGTCTGTGCCGGCTTGCCGGGGGGCTGTGCCGGCCTGCCGGTGGTCTGTGCACTGTATTCCTCCACCACTTTAAAAAAAAAAAGTCCCTAGTCTCACTTTATGCCATTGCTGCGTGGGAAATTCCCACGCAGCAATGGCATAAAGTTAGACTAGGGACTTTTTTTTACAGTGGTGGAGGAATACAGTGCGGAAGGATACCTACCTTCCGTCATTGTATTCCTGGAGCTGGTAGAGAACAGTAGCATCAGCTGATGCTGCTGTTCTCCACGCAAGATGGACGTGGGACCCTCGTGGACTTCTGCGGATCGGGGTAAGTATATTGGTGTTTTTTTATTTTGATATTTATTCCTCAGGCGACAATGGCTTTGGGGATCAAAGTGACAAGTGACGGTGAGTATGTACTCTATGTTATATGTACTGTATGTCTATATGTATGTATTGTATGTAGTATATATGTTTGTTGCATGCATGTAGTATATATGTAGTATGCATGTAGCATGCATGTGGTATATATGTAGTATGTATGTAGCATGTATGTAGTATGCATGTAGTATATATGTAGTATGTATGTAGTATGTATGTAGCATGTATGTAGTATGTATGTAGTATGCATGTAATATATATGTAGTATGTATGTTACATGTAGTATATATAGTATATATGTAGTATGCATGTTGCATGCATGTAGTATATATGTTGTATGTATGTTGCATGCATGTAGTATATATGTATTATGTATGTAGTATGTATGTAGCATGTATGTAGCATGTATGTAGCATGTAAATTTTTTTTTTTTCTTTTTACATTCAACACATTAGCCGGATGATGGGACTACTACTGTCCCATCATTGGCCAATGTGTCAATCACTGTCATGGTAGCAGGCATCGCCCGATGGGACTTGTAGTCCCATCGGACGATGCCTGCACAGACCCCCGCAGCCTGCACAGACCACCGGCAGGCTGGCACAGCCCCCCCGGCAGGCCGGCACAGACCCCTGGAGCCTGCACAGACCACCGGCAGGCCGGCACAGCCCCCCCGGCCGGCCGGCACAGACCACCGGAGCCTGCACAGACCACCGGCAGGCCGGCACAGCCCCCCGGCAGGCCGGCACAGCCCCCTGGCAGGCCGGCACAAACCACCGGAGCCTGCACAGACCACCGGCAGGCCGGTACAGACCCCCGGACAGTCGGCACAGCCCCCCCGAAGGCTCGAACTGACGGCGCATCATGATGCGCACAGACAGCGCATCATGATGACGTCATTTCGGCAGCCAATCAGATCCACAAAAGTGGCTCATTGCATTTTGGACTTCCGATTCCGGTATCCGATACGAAAAAAGTATCGGTTCTCGGTATCGGAATCCCGATACGGCAAATATCGGCCGATACCCGATACTACCCGAGCCCTATCGCTTATGTAAAACTCCCGTCACCACATCCCCCTCCAATTAATATTCAGAGGGTACCAGGCAGGGCTGTCCTCTATCTCCGGATCTTTTTGCTCTTGTAATGGAACCCATTGTGGAAGCAATAAGGAGAGATCAGAATATCCTGGGCCCTGAGAATATGGGAGACCAATATAAAGTCAGCCTCTTGGCGGATGATCTCCTGCTAACATTAATAAGTCCCCACACTACACTCCCTCACTTGTTTTCCCTCCTTCACGAATTTGAGAAGATCTCAGGGTTAAAGATTAAAATTGATAAATCCGAAGCATTATTTGTACATTTTCCTAAGAGCAAACTAATATAGCCTCCCATTTTGGGTTTATACACAAAGAACAATATCTAACATATCTGGGTATCAACTTAACAGCCAACAGGTCACCTCTGTTTAGGTGGAATTACACTCCACTGATCCGAAACTTCCAGAGGGACCTGGATAGATGGGCTTCCTCAAAGTTATCCTGGCTCGGCAGAACACATGCATTAAAAATGGTGTCACTGCCTCGCTTCTTATATCTATTTAGGTCCCTCCCAATTATGGTACCAGCCAGAACGTTCACTCATTTACACTCTACGATGTCTAAGTTTCTTTGGCTCGGAAAACAACCCAGAATTGTGCAAAAGCTTATGTTCCATCACAGAAAAGAAGGGGGTTTATCCCTCCCTAATTTTACACTTTATTACAAGTCGGCACAGATTGCTCCATTAATAAGTGCGTGTTCATATCCCAATAGTCCGAGATGGGTTATTCTGGAATCATTTCTCTCCAAACCATTCTCTTTATCAGGCCTAATGTGGACCGCAGACCGACTTCCACGGGGGTTAATGAATGTGGCTCCTTTTACAGTCCACTCGTTGCTTCTTTGGAGGAAAGTCCGGTTTAAATATAACTTACAATCAAGCCCTTCTCCCCTGACAGCTATATTACAAAACCCCATGTTCCCGCCAGGCCTTGAGCCACAAATGTTTTCTTGGTGGAAGCTGAAAGGTATTCATGTACTTAAACATTTGTGTTCCCCATTTAATATCTTACTTGACAGACAGGAATTTGTTCAAAAATTTGAACCTCCAGTTAGGGAGGTAATGCGACTGAACCAGATCTTCCACTTTGCAAAGCAGATCCTCCCGAGCGGTACTACTCTCAGGGCAATGAGTTTTGAAAATTAATATCTAAATGACCCTTTGGGCAGGGGAACGATCGTTCATTGACAGTAGTGTAGCTACCGGGGGGGGCAGAGGGGATGGTGGCCCCGGGCCCCGCGCTCTGATGGGGCCCACGCGAGCTATGTTATGTAACTATATCGGCGTGCAGATCGCGCAGATATAATTCCATGCTGCAGCAGGGAGTGAGTCATGTGACCGCTCTTCTGCAGAGGAGAGGGGGAAAGGAGGTCACTCACCCAATCCTGGCTGAGCGCGCTCTCCTTGAAAGCTCCCTGCTGCAGAGAAGTCATCAGCTCCAGCAGCAGCCTGGACGCGGGGAGCTCTGCCTCTGCCTGTGAGCTGAGTTCACTGTCTGCTCTGCACTTGATTGCTTCTGACTGAGAGGAGCCTGACAGCTGAGGAGCCGCTGCTCCAGGACCAGTGGACACTGCACACAGCATGGGGATTGATGAGTATCTATGGTAATTGCTATTTGAAGTGTCTAATCTGTTGCTTTGGATATATACATATAACTTACTGCTATTTGGGTGTAATATTCATTACATGATGCTCTCCTTACGTGTTACATAGTTTTCAGGCACTTTGCAGCGGTCACTGATGCGCTATATGGCGATGCTTTGTCTTGGCCTGGGAATTTACTGCACTTTGGGACTGAGAGAAAACCAGGAAAAGTGCAAACTAGAGATCGCACTGCTGGCTGCAGGCATTAAGCTGTGCAGAGAGAGCGGCGCATCCTCCCTGGCAGGCAGAGGGAGGGTTAAACCAGTGTATCACCTTATCTCGCTGTTTGTGCTGGCGTGTAATTATTAACCTACCCGTTACCAGGCTGACAGCGAGTCCTAGAGGATTAGGGGATGTGCACACGTTGTGGATTACTCTGTGGATTTTTCCGCACGGATTTGGCCAAATCCACAGGTAAATCCGCAGGTTAAATGACCGGCGTTTTACCTGCGGATTTAGTGCAGATTTTGTGCGGATTTCCCCTGCGTTTTTACACCTGCAGATTCCTATAATGGAGCAGGTGACCAAACGCTGCGGATTCCGCACAAAGAATTGACATATTGCAGATTTAAATCCGCAGAAAATCCGCAGCGTGTGCACTGTGTTCTTCATTTCTCATAGACTGTACTGTACAACGCAGCAGAAACTGCTGCAGATCCGCAGGACCAAATCCACTGCAGATCCGCAGCAGAATCCGCAGCGTGTGCACACAGCCTAACTAGTGTTTGCTGCTCCTACAGGGAAGTGAAGTCTGGCACTTGTAGTGCCACAGCAGCAGTTAGTGCTTGGTGACAAATAGCTGTGGAATAGTGTTTTTCTATGCAGCGATTGTTAGTGGCATGGACATGTTACTAGTGTGATATATTAGTATCAGTAATGCAGGTGACTTATCGTTAATCCTACAATGTGGGGAGCTACAGGGGGGAGGGAGGTCAACCCGGGACCAGCGCTCTGAGGGGACCCACCCACAGCACGCCGATAGTGTTACATTCTGCGGCAGATCAGGCAGAATCGATCTCCTTGCTCTGCCACCCGGCCGCTATGGGGCCCCTGAGCAGGCGCAGTGGGTCCCCACCTGTCATTGCAAAATCAACTGTGTTGGCTGGATGCCATTTCAGCTGACTCCATTGATGAGAGAAGGAGCATTACGCTCCCTCTCCCATCATCCCCCTCTCATCAGCTTCTGATGTCACTAAAGCCAACACTGACAGTGGGTCGCAATGACGTCACTACTCGGAGCCTACAGTCCGGAGATGTGCGGGAGCTCGCAGCAGTGAAGAAACCAGGAGGAAAGGTGAGTTTTGAATTTATTTTTTATGAGGCTGCCTATGGGGTGCATTATATAAAGGGCTGCATTATTCTATAGGGTCTGCCTATGGGGAGTGCATTAAACTATATAGAGGACTATAGTGAGACTTGTCTGGCACATTATACTATATGGAGGCTATCTAGCGGGCCATCATACAGTGTGGAGATTACAGTGTTGGAGCTATCAAACAATTTGGGGAATACTAAGCGGTCAGTATATATACAGTGAGGGGGGATTAGACTGTGTATAAGAGCATCATACTGTGTATAGGGGAGCATCATACTGTGTATAGGGGAGCATCATACAGTGTATAGGGGAGAATCATGCAGTGTATAGGGGAGCATCATACTGTGTATATGGGAGCATCATACTGTGTATAGGGGAGCATCATACAGTGTATAGGGGAGCATCATACAGTGTATAGGGGAGCATCATACTGTGTATAGGGGAGCATCATACAGTGTATAGGGGAGCATCATACTGTGTATAGGGGAGCATCATACTGTGTATAGGGGAGCATCATACAGTGTATAGGGGAGCATCATACAGTGTATAGGGGAGCATCATACTGTGTATAGGGTAGCATCATACAGTGTATAGGGGAGCATCATACTGTGTATAGGGGAGCATCATACAGTGTATAGGGGAGCATCATACAGCGTATAGGGGAGCATCATACAGTGTATAGGGGAGCATCATACTGTGTATAGGGGAGCATCATACAGTGTATAGGGGAGCATCATACAGTGTATAGGGGAGCATCATACAGTGTATAGGGGAGAATCATACAGTGTATAGGGGAGCATCATACTGTGTATAGGGGAGCATCATACAGTGTATAGGGGAGCATCATACAGTGTATAGAGGAGCATCATACTGTGTATAGGGGAGCATCATACAGTGTATAGGGGAGCATCATACTGTGTATAGGGGAGCATCATACAGTGTATAGGGGAGCATCATGCAGTGTATAGGGGAGCATCATACAGTGTATAGGGGAGCATCATACTGCATATAGGGGAGCATCATACTGTGTATAGGGGAGCATCATACATTGTATAGGGTAGCATCATACAGTGTATAGGGGAGCATCATACTGTGTATAGGGGAGCATCATACTGTGTATAGGAGAGCATCATACAGTGTATAGGGGAGCATCATACAGTGTATAGGGGAGCATCATACAGTGTATAGGGGCGCATCATACAGTGTATAGGGGCGCATCATACAGTGTATAGGGGAGCATCATACTGTGTATAGGGGAGCATCATACAGTGTATAGGGGAGCATCATACAGTGTATAGGGGAGCATCATGCAGTGTATAGGGGAGCATCATACTGTGTATAGGGGAGCATCATGCAGTGTATAGGGGAGCATCATACTGTGTATAGGGGAGCATCATACTGTGTATAGGGGAGCATCATGCAGTGTATAGGGGAGCATCATGCAGTGTATAGGGGAGCATCATACAGTGTATAGGGGAGCATCATACAGTGTATAGGGGAGCATCATACTGTGTATAGGGGAGCATCATACAGTGTATAGGTGAGCATCATACTGTGTATAGGGGAGCATCATACAGTGTATAGGGGAGCATCATACAGTGTATAGGAGAGCATCATACAGTGTATAGGGGAGCATCATACAGTGTATAGGGGAGCATCATACAGTGTATAGGGGAGCATCATACAGTGTATAGGGTAGCATCATACAGTGTATAGGGGAGCATCATACAGTGTATAGGGGAGCATCATACAGTGTATAGGGGAGCATCATACAGTGTATAGGGGAGCATCATGCAGTGTATAGGGGAGCATCATACTGTGTATAGGGGAGCATCATACTGTGTATAGGAGAGCATCATACTGTGTATAGGGGAGCATCATACAGTGTGTAGGGGAGCATCATACAGTGTATAGGGGCGCATCATACAGTGTATAGGGGAGCATCATGCAGTGTATAGGGGAGCATCATACTGTGTATAGGGGAGCATCATACAGTGTATAGGGGAGCATCATACTGTGTATAGGGGAGCATCATACAGTGTGTAGGGGAGCATCATACAGTGTATAGGGGAGCATCATACTGTGTATAGGGGAGCATCATACAGTGTATAGGGGAGCATCATACTGTGTATAGGGGAGCATCATACTGTGTATAGGGGAGCATCATACAGTGTATAGGGAGCATCATACTGTGTATAGGGGAGCATCATACTGTGTATAGGGGAGCATCATACAGTGTGTAGGGGAGCATCATACAGTGTATAGGGGAGCATCATACTGTGTATAGGGGAGCATCATACAGTGTATAGGGGAGCATCATACAGTGTATAGGGTAGCATCATACAGTGTATAGGGTAGCATCATACAGTGTATAGGGGAACATCATACTGTATAGGGGAGCATCATACAGTGTATAGGGGAGCATCATACAGTGTATAGGGGAGCATCATACAGTGTATAGGGGAGAATCATACAGTGTATAGGGGAGCATCATACTGTGTATAGGGGAGCATCATACAGTGTATAGGGGAGCATCATACAGTGTATAGAGGAGCATCATACTGTGTATAGGGGAGCATCATACAGTGTATAGGGGAGCATCATACAGTGTATAGGGGAGCATCATACAGTGTATAGGGGAGCATCATACAGTGTATAGGGGAGCATCATACTGTGTATAGGGGAGCATCATACAGTGTATAGGGGAGCATCATACTGTGCATAGGGGAGCATCATACTGTGCATAGGGGAGCATCATACAGTGTATAGGGGAGCATCATACAGTGTATAGGAGAGCATCATACAGTGTATAGGGGAGCATCATACATTGTATAGGGGAGCATCATACTGTGTATAGGGGAGCATCATACAGTGTATAGGGGAGCATCATACTGTGTATAGGGGAGCATCATACAGTGTATAGGAGAGCATCATACTGTGTATAGGGGAGCATCATACAGTGTATAGGGGAGCATCATACAGTGTATAGGGGAGCATCATACTGTGTATAGGGGAGCATCATACTGTGTATAGGGGAGCATCATACAGTGTATAGGGGAGCATCATACAGTGTATAGGGGAGCATCATACTGTGCATAGGGGAGCATCATACAGTGTATAGGGGAGCATCATACAGTGTATAGGGGAGCATCATACTGTGTATAGGGGAGCATCATACAGTGTATAGGGGAGCATCATACAGTGTATAGGGGAGCATCATACTGTGTATAGGGGAGCATCATACTGTGCATAGGGGAGCATCATACAGTGTAAAGGGGAGCATCATACAGTGTATAGGAGAGCATCATACAGTGTATAGGGGAGCATCATACATTGTATAGGGGAGCATCATACTGTGTATAGGGGAGCATCATACAGTGTATAGGGGAGCATCATACTGTGTATAGGGGAGCATCATACTGTGTATAGGGGAGCATCATACAGTGTATAGGGGAGCATCATACAGTGTATAGGGGAGCATCATACAGTGTATAGGGGAGCATCATACTGTGTATAGGGGAGCATCATACTGTGTATAGGGGAGCATCATACAGTGTATAGGGGAGCATCATACTGTGTATAGGGGAGCATCATACAGTGTATAGGGGAGCATCATACAGTGTATAGGGGAGCATCATACAGTGTATAGGGGAGCAACTTACAGTGTATAGGGGAGCATCATACTGTGTATAGGGGAGCATCATACTGTGTATAGGGGAGCATCATACAGTGTATAGGGGAGCATCATACTGTGTATAGGGGAGCATCATACAGTGTATAGGGGAGCATCATACTGTGTATAGGGGAGCATCATACTGTGTATAGGGGAGCATCATACAGTGTATAGGGGAGCATCATACTGTGTATAGGGGAGCATCATACTGTGTATAGGGGAGCATCATACAGTGTATAGGGGAGCATCATACTGTGTATAGGGGAGCATCATACAGTGTATAGGGGAGCATCATACTGTGTATAGGGGAGCATCATACTGTGTATAGGGGAGCATCATTCAGTGTATAGGGGAGCATCATACAGTGTATAGGGGAGCATCATACTGTGTATAGGGGAGCATCATACTGTGTATAGGGGAGCATCATACAGTGTATAGGGGAGCATCATACAGTGTATAGGGGAGCATCATACAGTGTATAGGGGAGCATCATACTGTGTATAGGGGAGCATCATACAGTGTATAGGGAAGCATCATACTGTGTATAGGGGAGCATCATACTGTGTATAGGGGAGCATCATACTGTGTATAGGGGAGCATCATGCAGTGTATAGGGGAGCATCATACTGTGTATAGGGGAGCATCATGCAGTGTATAGGGGAGCATCATACTGTGTATAGGGGAGCATCATACAGTGTATAGGAGAGCATCATACAGTGTATAGGGGAGCATCATACAGTGTATAGGGGAGCATCATACAGTGTATAGGGGAGCATCATACAGTGTATAGGGGAGCATCATACTGTGTATAGGGGAGCATCATACTGTGTATAGCGGAGCATCATACAGTGTATAGGGGAGCATCATACTGTGTATAGGGGAGCATCATACAGTGTATAGGGGAGCATCATACTGTGTATAGGGGAGCATCATACTGTGTATAGGGGAACATCATACTGTGTATAGGGGAGCATCATACTGTGTATAGGGGAGCATCATACTGTGTATAGGGGAGCATCATACTGTGTATAGGGGAGCATCATACAATGTATAGAGGAGCATCATACAGTGTATAGGGGAGCATCATACAGTGTATAGGGGAGCATCATGCAGTGTATAGGGGAGCATCATACTGTGTATAGGGGAGCATCATACAGTGTATAGGGGAGCATCATACTGTGTATAGGGGAGCATCATACTGTGTATAGGGGAGCATCATGCAGTGTATAGGGGAGCATCATGCAGTGTATAGGGGAGCATCATACAGTGTTTAGGGGAGCATCATACTGTGTATAGGGGAGCATCATACTGTGTATAGGGGAGCATCATACAGTGTATAGGGGAGCATCATACTGTGTATAGGGGAGCATCATACAGTGTATAGGGGAGCATCATGCAGTGTATAGGGGAGCATCATACAGTGTATAGGGGAGCATCATACTGCATATAGGGGAGCATCATACTGTGTATAGGGGAGCATCATACATTGTATAGGGTAGCATCATACAGTGTATAGGGGAGCATCATACTGTGTATAGGGGAGCATCATACTGTGTATAGGAGAGCATCATACAGTGTATAGGGGAGCATCATACAGTGTATAGGGGAGCATCATACAGTGTATAGGGGCGCATCATACAGTGTATAGGGGCGCATCATACAGTGTATAGGGGATCATCATACTGTGTATAGGGGAGCATCATACAGTGTATAGGGGAGCATCATACAGTGTATAGGGGAGCATCATGCAGTGTATAGGGGAGCATCATACTGTGTATAGGGGAGCATCATGCAGTGTATAGGGGAGCATCATACTGTGTATAGGGGAGCATCATACTGTGTATAGGGGAGCATCATGCAGTGTATAGGGGAGCATCATGCAGTGTATAGGGGAGCATCATACAGTGTATAGGGGAGCATCATACAGTGTATAGGGGAGCATCATACTGTGTATAGGGGAGCATCATACAGTGTATAGGTGAGCATCATACTGTGTATAGGGGAGCATCATACAGTGTATAGGGGAGCATCATACAGTGTATAGGAGAGCATCATACAGTGTATAGGGGAGCATCATACAGTGTATAGGGGAGCATCATACAGTGTATAGGGGAGCATCATACAGTGTATAGGGGAGCATCATACAGTGTATAGGGGAGCATCATACAGTGTATAGGGGAGCATCATGCAGTGTATAGGGGAGCATCATACTGTGTATAGGGGAGCATCATACTGTGTATAGGGGAGCATCATACAGTGTATAGGGGAGCATCATACAGTGTATAGGGGAGCATCATGCAGTGTATAGGGGAGCATCATACTGTGTATAGGGGAGCATCATACTGTGTATAGGGGAGCATCATACAGTGTATAGGGGAGCATCATACTGTGTATAGGGGAGCATCATACAGTGTATAGGGGAGCATCATACAGTGTATACGGGAGCATCATACTGTGTATAGGGGAGCATCATACAGTGTATAGGGGAGCATCATACTGTGTATAGGGGAGCATCATACTGTGTATAGGGGATCATCATACAGTGTATAGGGGAGCATCATACTGTGTATAGGGGAGCATCATACAGTGTATAGGGGAGCATCATACTGTGTATAGGGGAGCATCATACAGTGTATACGGGAGCATCATACTGTGTATAGGGGAGCATCATACAGTGTATAGGGGAGCATCATACAGTGTATAGGGGAGCATCATACTGTGTATAGGGGAGCTGTACAGGGGGGAGACTCATGACATTATTAAATGTATAGTGGGCACTTATTGTTATAGGGAACTCAGGTAACTGTGACTGTCAAAGGGGCACAAATGGCGCTATTACTTTCTAGGAGACAAAATATGGGCACTGTTTTCAAGAGTTGCTTTAGAATTTAGAGGGCACAGAGAACCACACAGCAGGTACAGTTAAAGGGACACATACAGCAGCAGCGGCTCAGCATTGGGGTATCAGCAGGGTAAGGAGTTTGTGCAGGTAGGGAGTAGTCCCATTGGTGACAGTGCTGAAAACATGAGACATGAAATGAATCTTTGTTGTAATCTCTGCAGACGAGTCCTGGCTGGAAGAAGTTGTCATGTTGGTCTGGGCCAGATGGAAAAGTGAACGATTCCATCAGAAAGAACGTCAGCTGTAAGTCACCATCTGTAGCTGTGCTGTGATCTCCTATATGGTATGTTGAGTAGGACGGGTATCTACCACTCACTATATGGCGGTAATATCAATATTGGTCTTTATTTAGAAATTATATTCAGCAACAGCGCGGTCCTCTGCTGAGGTTCTCCTCCACTATTACTGTGCGTCACCGAGCTGTAATCAAGGTTACCTGGTTGGGGACTCACTCAGAAGTTTCGCCCCCCTGAACCAAAACCCTAGCTACGCCTCTACTCATTGATCTACTATGCTATAAATTCTCCACAAAATGATAAAAAAATTGAAGTATATGTTACAGTGGGAGGAGGATTTGGGGTTTGAACAGTCAATTGATGAATGGTATCGTAGCTGTGACACCCTATCAGAAGGTAGTCACCAGACTTCCCTTGTGGAGACCTCCTTAAAACTATTGCACAGAGTCTATTATGTACAGGAAAAAATTCACAGCATTTTTCCTAAAATCTCGGGAGACTGTATTAGGGGCTGTGGAATATCTGGTGACATGAGACATATTTGGTGGTCTTGTACGGTGGTTTCTGGGCTTTGGGAGAAGGAGAAGTGTCTGATAGCACAGATGTATGGTGGACCGGTTGTTCTGGAACCTTTTAACCTTTTACTGGGAACCAGGCCTTCCCGGCTTCCAGAAAGCTTTCAGAAGCTAGTAAACTACTTATGTATGGCCACTAAAATCCACATTGCGGCAAAGTGGAAGTCGCCCTCACTGTCATTATCTATGGTGAAAGAGAAGATGAGCGACATTATGTTACTCTCATTTGTGGCCCCAGCGTTTCTTGTAGAATAAATCCCTTTCTCACACAATCCTGTAGTAATGACTTTGTTCTCACGTTTTGTAGGAGGGTTCGTCTGACTCCATCTTATATTATCAGCATAAGTGCGAGAGATGAGAGACCGACGACTGCAGTTTTACCGTGTGTGTCCGGCGTCAGTTCTACAGTGTGAGAGATGCGGGGTCTGTGACCGAAGCTGGGGGTATACGGGTGTATACAGCATACACAGAGGGGTCTGCGAACGAAGCTGGGGGTATACGGATGTATACAACATAGACAGAGGGGTCTGTGACCGAAGCTGGGGGTATACGGGTGTATAAAGCATACACAGAGGAGTCTGTGACCGAAGCTGGGGGTATACGGGTGTATACAGTGTACACAGAGGGGTCTGTGACCGAAGCTGGGGGTATACGGGTGTATATAGCATACACAGAGGAGTCTGTTACCGAAGCTGGGGGTACACGGGTGTATACAGCATACACAGAGGGGTCTATGACTGAAGCTGGGGGTATACGGGTGTATACAGCATACACAGAGGGTCTGCGACTCAAGCTGGGGGTATACGGGGGTATACAGTGTACACAGAGGGGTCTGTGACCGAAGCTGGGGGTATACAGGTGCATACAGCATACACAGGGGTCTGTTACCGAAGCTGGGGGTATACGGGTGTATACAGTGTACACAGAGGTGTCCACACAAACACGGCTCCGCTCCGTACACCTCGTACACACACGGCTCCGCTCCGTACACCTTGTACACACTCGGCTCCGCTCCATACACCTCGTACACACACGGCTCCGCTCCGTACACCTTGTACACACGGGGCTCCGCTCCGTACACCTCGTACACACACGGCTCCGCTCCGTACACCTCGTACACACACGGCTCCGCTCCGTACACCTCGTACACACACGGCTCCGCTCCGTACACCTTGTACACACTCGGCTCCGCTCCGTACACCTCGTACACACGCGGCTCCGCTCCGTACACCTCGTACACACACGGCTCAGCTCCGTACACCTCGTACACACGCGGCTCCGCTCCGTACACCTCGTACACACACGGCTCCGCTCCGTACACCTCGTACACACACGGCTCCGCTCCGTACACCTTGTACACACTCGGCTCCGCTCCGTACACCTCGTACACACGCGGCTCCGCTCTGTACCCCTCGTACACACACAGCTCCGCTCCGTACACCTCGTACACACACAGCTCCGCTCCGTACACCTCGTACACACACGGCTCCGCTCCGTACACCTTGTACACACGGGGCTCCGCTCCGTACACCTCGTTCACACACGAGCCTGCTCTGTACATCCCGTACACTCACAGCTCTGCTACATCCCCCCTGTAAACCCCTCCTGACCCCACACAGAAACTTCCCCTCATCCAGCACCATGACAACCAGCACAGCAGAGTCCTGCACACACTGAGGCGCCTGATCATGTGACCCCTGACTCCTCCCCTCCTGTGACCTCATCACAGGTCCTGTGCGCACAGAGCAGCTGTAGAAATCTCCGGCTTCGGGGGTCTCACCAGACTTCGCTCTTTTCTTGCAGGGGCCGCAGTGGATTTCATCCTGGATCCATAGAGCTGAATAGAGGAGCGATGTTCCTTCACTCTGATGGGAATTGATGGTGACGTTGAGTCTATGAGGAACGTGTTCAGCTGCCGACTCCGAGGAGGAAACTGCTTGTTGTCTGGGGCCTAAATATATAGGTTTTATTAGTAGATGTCAGGGGAGAAAACTAAACCCTGTAAGATAATAAATCTCCTCCTATGTTTCCCTTATTATCTCCAGTAATTGTATTATTACACAGGATTCTTATGATGTTACATCGGATCATCTTCTTCTCATTCAGGTCTCTACAATATCGGATCCTCTCAGTGAAGATCTTCTACAGAAGAGAATTTTCCTGATTTACCCATCAAGGATGGATATGGACAGAGACAAGATGGCGGAGAGGATGTTACACCTCACCCTAGAGATCCTCTTCCGTCTCACTGGAGAGGTGAGAGATTCTGATGTCACATCACATCATTCTTATCTATGGGAATAGCAGATGGACAGAACTGGAGAGGTGAGGACTCCGGAAATGTCTGTAGTGAGATTTATTAATGTGTCTCTCCATAACCAGGATTACACAGTGGTGAAGAAGACCTCTAGTGATCGCTGTCAGGACCCTGTGTCTGAGGGATGGGGAAGACCCCTGAGCCCAATCACGGGGCCTCCACCTCACCCCCTGATCCATGAGGACATCAATCACCAGAAGATCCTAGAACTCACCTACAAGATGATGGAGCTGCTGACTGGAGAGGTGACACTGCTGGGAATGCTGGGACATTATACAGTAACACTATGAAGGGATCGGGGGATGACGGTATCATTGTATGTGTCAGGTTCCTATAAGGTGCCAGGATGTCGCTGTCTATTTCTCCATGGAGCAGTGGGAGTATTTAGAAGGACACAGAGATCTGTACAAGAACGTCATAATGAAGGTTCCCCAGCCCCTCACATCTCCAGGTAATAGACAGGACTAAATACACACGGCCTATAATTATCTGTATGTAGAGAATGAATTCAGTCCCTGTATGTGTTTCCTCCAGATCTATCCAGTAAGAGGACAACACCAGAGAGATGTCCCCGTCCTCTTCTTCCACAGGACTGTAAACAAGAAGATCCCAGTGCTCCTCAGGATCATCAGGTAGATGGAGAGGAGGTGTCAGGAGATCTCCCCTATGATGTGTAGACGGCTGTGAAGGTCTTGTGCTCAGTCTTGTTTTATCCACCAGTATTATATGTTTTATACTTGTGTAATGAGAACGGTGGAGATGGCAGGATTAGAGCTGATCATAGATGGGACTTCTCCATCTGTCGGTGACTTTTACAATATTTGTTTCAGGGTGAAGATCTGACCCATATTAATCCTACAGAGACATATGTGAGAGATGATGAGCGGTGTAAAGAGGAGATTCCCACATATGACTACCCAGGTGAGTAGTGACCACTGAATGCAGAGAAGTCACAGATTCCTCTCAGTCACCGGCTGTGGCTGCTTTATCGGTGGTGTAGTCCGGCCGTATAACCATGGTCACCATTTTGCCTCTAGACCACAACATTCTCCTCCACCCAAAACTGTTCAAATGACTTTGGGCATTGAAAGCCCTTTTCTATAGAACTTACAACCAATTACATTGTTTTTGATCCTAAGGAATTCAGATTACTGCACAATCTCTCCTGAAATGGGGAGCAATATTATTTTCTCTAATCTTCTGCTCAGGATCCATAGTAGCTCCAATGGTCCACCATAAATGAGGGCAACTCTGGTTTACTGTTGTGTAATCTGTATTTGTAGTTTTCAGTTAATGAGATTCTCGTGCTCTGGGGTGGGGCTGTGGGCGGGGCTGTGGGCGGGGCTTTATGTGGTACTCTGATTACATATTCATCTGTATTGGCCTATGACAGGTCGCTGATCCCTCACTGACCTGCCCCCATTATTACATAATGCATATAATAGCATTGATATTATTGTTGATAATGCCTATAATATTGTGGCTATTGTGAGGCTTAGAAAAAAATTACATCCAGCATAATGTTACCGGTGATGGCGGCGCCTGTGCAGTAGCCTCTATATCAACTGTATCAATTTTTTTTGTTAGGAAGTTATAAGGGTTAAAAGTTAAACAGCGATTTCTCATTTTTACAACAAAATTTACAAAACCATTTTTTAGGGACCACCTCACATTTGAAGTGAGTTTGGGGGGTCAATATGACAGAAAATACCCGAAAGTGACACCATTGTAAAAACTGCACCCCTCAAGGAGCTCAAAACCACATTCAAGAAGTTTATTAACCCTTCAGGTGCTTTACAGGAATGAATGGAATGTGGAAGGAGAAAATAAACATTTACTTTTCTTTCACACAAATTTTCCTTTAGACCTAAGTTTTTTTTACTTTCTCAAGAGTAACAGGAGAAAATGGACGATACATTTTGTTTTGCAATTTCTCCTGAGCATGCCGATACCCCATATGTGGGGGAAATCTACTGTTTGGGCGCACGGCAGGGCTCGGAATGGAAGGAGCGCCATTTCACTTTTTGAATGTAAAATATGCTGGAATAATTAGCGGTTGCCATGTCGCGTTTGGAGAGCCCCTGATGTGCATAACCAGCGGAGACCACCAACAACTGACACCAATTTGGAAACTAGACCCCCCCCAAGGAAATGTGTGGTGAGCAGTTTGAACCCCCAAGTACTTTGTAGAAGTTAATTACGTAGAGCCGTGAAAATAAAAAATCATATTTTTTCAACAAAAAATGATCTTTTCACCCTCCATTTTTTTTCCAAAGGGTAACAGGAAAAATTGGACCCCAAAATTAGTTGTGTAATTTGTCCTGAGTATGCTGACACCCCATATGTGGGGGGTAAACTACTGTTTGGGCGCATGTCAGAGCTCCGAAGGGAAGGAGCGCCATATTGGAGAGCAGATTTTGCTGGAATTGTTTGTGGGTGACATGTCACATTGTCAGAGCCCCTGAGGTGCCAGAACAGCATAAGCCCCCAAAAGTGACTGCATTTTACCAAATACTTCCCTGAATGAATTCTTCTAGTGGTGCAGTGAGCTTACTGACACCACAGCTGTTCCATAGAAAATTATACCATTGGGCAGTGAAGAAAAAATAATTGCTGTATTTTTCGGACTATAAGATGCACCCCAAATCTTCAAAAGGAAAATAGGGGAAAAAAATATGCAAAATGGGGGGTCCGTCTTACAGTCCGAATTCAGCTTACTAGGGGGGATCAGCACAGGTGCAAGAGTGGTCACAGACATTGTTCGGTGGTCCAGGCTGGTGCGGTGGCCTCCGGAAAATCCCATCCCAGGCTTAGGCGGCAGGGGTGCTCTGTGCTGGGGTGGTGGCAGCGCTCTGTGTTGGGGTGGGGGTAGTGCTCTGTGCTGGGGTGGCGGCAGCGCTCTGTGCTGGGGCCACGGCAGCGCTCTGTGCTGGGGCTGTGGCGCTCTGTGCTGTCTGGGGGGCTCTACCGCTGTTTTGTCAAAGCCGGAGGCCACTGTAGCTCTATTGTTGCGATGCGGTGGCCTCCGGGAAACTGGCAGATGGGGGCGGTGTATGCTCAGATTAACAGGGGCGGACCTACCGCCCGTGCAGACCGTGCATTGCACGGGGGCCCTGGGGGAGAGGGGGCCCCTCCAGCACCGCATGGCTAGTTATGTCAAAATTCAAATTAGCCATGTGTAGTGCAATGAGGAGAGCAGCGAGCGCTGCGGGAGGCAAAGGGGCCCCTGTGAGGCAGGGGAGCCCGCCTGCCCCCAGCACCGACTCCACCCCCCCGATCCCCGCATTGAAGGAGGCAATGATGGAGCCTGGAGGAGAGAGCGTCAGCTGACGCTCCCTCTCCCATCATTCCCCACTCTGCCTCTGACACAGCGGGGGCGCGATGACGTCATCACGCTCTCACTGTGTACCATGCAGAGCAAGAGAGGAGACAGGAGCCGGGAGCAACGCAGGCACGAGGAGAAGGGGAGGAGGGTGTTGTTTTGTTTTTTTTTTTATTAAATCAGTGTTAGTACTGGACTGTGGGGCCATATACCATGCTGGGCTGTATTATACCATGCTGGGGGGGCTATATACCATGCTGGGGGGGCTATATACCATGCTGGGCTGTATTATACCATGCTGGGGGGGCTATATACCATGCTGGGCTGTATCATACCATGCTGGGGGGGCTATATACCATGCTGGGCTGTATTATACCATGCTGAGGGGGCTATATACCATGCTGGGATGTATTATACCATGCTGGGGGGGCTACATATCATGCTGGGCTGTATTATACCATGCTGGGGGGCTACATACCATGCTGAGCTGTATTATACCATGCTGGGGGGGGCTATATACCATGTTGGGCTGTATTATACCATGCTGAGGGGGCTATATACCATGCTGGGCTGTATTATACCATGCTGGGGGGGCTACATATCATGCTGGGCTGTATTATACCATGCTGGGGGGGCTACATACCATGCTGAGCTGTATTATACCATGCTGGGGGGGCTATATACCATGCTCGGGGGGCTATATACCATGCTGGGCTGTATTATACCATGCTGGGGGGGCTACATACCATGCTGGGCTGTATCATACCATGCTGGGTGGCTATATACCATGCTGGGGGTGCTATATACCATACTGGGCTGTATTATACCATGCTGGGGGGGCTATCTACCATGCTGGGCTGTATTATACCATGCTGGGCTGTATTATACCATGCTGGGGTGCTATATACCATGCTGGGCTGTATTATACCATGCTGGGGGGGGCTATATACCATGCTGGGCTGTATTATACCATGCTGGGCTGTATTATACCATTCTGGAGGGGCTATATACCATGCTGGGCTGTATTATACCATGGTGGTCTGTATTGTACTGTAAGAATGTTTCTAGAAACTTCTAGAAGTCTCTCCTTTGCTTATCAGGACATTGCAGCCTGCCGTGTAGCTGCAAACCCCCCCTTCTCTTCCCACACACACACACCAGTGTCTTCATGTGCACAGCCTGTAAAACCTGAAACCGTCCATTTCCTGTGAGCTAGGAATGTTAATTAGCTAAGTGAAAAGATGGTCCTTTGTTTAAAACCAGAGGCTGCTTACAGGTATAGGAAATATTAAAAGACGCCTAGCTTGCACTCCGCTCATGACAGAGATATAATAGTCATATTTCCTTGATCTGAGTGGACCCGGCTTCGCTACGGTGCCTCATGCGTAGTTCTCGGACCTCCAAAACCTGAAATATGGATTGCTCCCAAATAGAGGGTCTTAGTTATGGCATGCTTGGTGTTTTCGGATTCTATTCGGTAAATCACAAACAATGATGCCATATATGTGTTTGTGCAGGCTTCCCTCGCTAAGATATGATCCTCATAAGTTTTGTAGCCAAATCATAACTTGAAGAGAGGAAGGTGGGACCTTCCCAGACCGCCCATTTCGTGAGGTCATAGACCCAAAAGGATAAGGGATTCCCTCCCCAAAACTCAGGCAGAGCAGCTTAAGTCCTCGTGCCAGAGAGACGTGCCGATGAGCGGCGACGTTTGGTTAAGTGCCCCTCCCCCCAGCCACATGGGATGCCTAACACCAACTGACCACATGTGAGTGTACTTTCTTCTTTCATCCATTTTGTTTTATACTTGTCTATTGTACATATTTTATGTCTCAACTTTATAGCAACTTTTATCTGTATAACCACTGACCACATTTTGGGAATAAATCGTAAAATTATCAGTTTGTCTCCATGCTCTAAGAAACAAACTATACGCCTTGTTTAGATAATCGCTACTAATTTAAGGGGTTTGCCACGGACCCTCTTAATTTAAGACTGTGAATTAAGTAAACTGTGGATGGTGGCAGCGCGATGTGTGCGATTGATTAGGCTAGTTGGCAGTCCAGAAGGGTCTTATATTGCAGAAGGGGGGCTGTGGCCACAGCACTGATAATTCCCTCACTGCAGTAGACTAATTGCCCGTGCACAACAAGCAGCCCGTCCGGCGACTAATTAACCTAGGTGCAGTTCCCTGACTGACCTGAGGGTAAGGGGGGCGCCGGAGAGCTGCGAGTTCCAAAGTGGAACTGAGAAAGTGGGATATACATAAATCCCCGCAGTTCTTGGAAGGTTTTTAGTAGTGGTGGGGCATCCAAAATACCCCCCTGCAATAAATTGTTAGAGCGAGATTAGCTTGCTGGGTATTTTTGTCACATGGTGCCAGTGGTGGGATAACTAAGATAAGCCCCCACTGTGCCTGTGATAGCCGTGTGCCGGCAGTGTGTCGCGTCCCTCCGTCCGCTGATATACCCATGTCAGTGGTGGGATTGTGACATAGTGGTGACACAGGGTCCGCTGACCGTCATGTTTTGGTGGCAGCGGGACCACCGTTTGTCACAATTTGGTGGCAGCGGTGGACTGTTCATCACGTATTGGTGAACAGCGGTGGGCTGTTCGTCACATGGTCTATATACCATGGTGGGCTGTATACCATGGTGGGCTGGGCTATATACCATGTGGTGCTGGGCTACATACTATGCGGCTGTGTTATATACCATGGGGGTACATTTTACATTATATTCTATAAGGGGAGGCTGTGTTATATAATATGGGGGGCTACATTATATTCTATGGGGAGGTGGGCTGTATTATATTCTATTTGGGGCTACATTATTTTCTATAGGGGGGCTGTATTATATTTATTATATTCTGTGGGGGCTGCATTATATGATATGAGGAGGACTATATTGTATTCTATGGAGGGGCTACATTATGCTATATAAGGGGCTGCATTATATCCTATGAGGGGGTTGCCATATAGTCTATGGAGGGGCTGCATTATACTATATGGGGGGCTGCATTATATTCTATGGGGGGTTACATTATGTTCTATACAGATATTATATCCAGCCCTGCATAGCCTCAATATTAGATAACAAAAATAACTTTGTTGCCCTATGAAGGGTTGGGGGGGCCCGAAAAATTTATTGCACAGGGACCCACTACAGTCTGTGTCCGCCCCTGCAGATTCAGATCTTGGCAACGAGATCTCTAAAGGGCTGTCACATTGTAGAAGGATCAACTTTATTCTCATTTGCACAAGGAAAGACTAGAAGCAATGGGATGAAGCTGAATGGGAGGAGACACAGATTAGATATTAGAAAAAACTTTTTGACAGTTAGAGTGATCAATGAGTGGAACAGGCTGCCACGAGAAGTGGTGAGTTCTCCTTCAATGGAAGTCTTCAAACAGAGGCTGGACAGACATCTAACTGGGATGATTTAGCGAATCCTGCTTTGAGCAGGGGGTTGGACCAGATGGCCCAGGAGGTCCCTTCCAACTCTACGATTCTATGATTCTATGATTCTATCTCGGGACGAGATCTGAATCTGAACATGCGCCGCCCACAGCGGCCATTCCATTTTTCCAGAGACCACCGCATCGCAGCAATGGAACTGCAAGGGTCTCCGGGCTTTGACAAAATGCCAGCGGAGCCTTCCACGCAGCACAGAGCGCCGCCGCAGCATTTGCAAGTATTTTTCGACTATAAGACGCACCCCCTTTTCCCCAAAAAATTTTTGGGGAAAAAGCGCGTCTTATCGTCTGAAAAATATGGTACATTTCTACCACTAAGATGTTGTTTAAATCCCAGATTTTACATTGGAAAATAGATAGATGGGTAAATGGTCACTACACCCATAGATGAATTCGCAGAGGGGTGTCATTTCCAATTCCCAGAGGGGTGTCATTTCCTTTTCGGAAATGACACCCCTCTGGGAATTCATCTATGGATATAGTGATCATTTTCATTACATGGATGATTTCCAGATACACGTAGTGGAAATTTTAGAGCAAAAATTGCAAAAATGTCATTGTAGTTCCCAATATATTGTGCCCAGCTCGTGTCTCTGGAGACCTCCCCCCACCTACCCCTGGAAATTGTTAAGTCAGCTCTACTCAAATGTGTCTGTCACTAAATAAACCAAATGCTTGAATGTCAAAACGATTCAAAAACGCGGTTCTGTGTGGAAGATTGTAAAGCCGTCATGGAGGCATAAGGCTGGCAATGATGGGCATTGTGGGTAATAATAGCGGGGATCATGCCTCATTCCTCTCTAGGAACATACACGACATCTTCTCTGGGGGTTCTTTCTTGTTTCAGTTACTGGGATGAGTGCAATAAAATGTCGCTCAGTGAGTCTTCTCACATCTTCAGATTCTACAGGATTGGTGGGGACAAAATTTTCAAAAACAAGATTTTCAGTGACCTTTTCCTGATAATGAAGGAAAGTATCTGCATTTCCGGCTTTTTTGTATAACACAAAAGAATTATATGTGGCCACCTGAAACAAATACATGACTAACTTTTATACCAGAGATATGATTTTCTTGATACCTGGTATGGCTGTAGAACCTGATCTGCAAGGTCCACCCCCCATATATTTGTTGTAGTCAATGACAGACACAGGTTTTGGAGTAGTGGATCCCTGTTGGTCTGCAGTGGCCCTTGTGGCATCTGTTTGGATCGAGCTCAGGATAAAAATATCTTTATCCTTATACTTAAGGACAAGCAGCTCTCCATTGTGTAAAGCCCCTGACTGCCCCTTTCAGAACTTTTTGCTGACCAATGATTGTGGAAACTCCTGAAGGTTTTTGCGAATGGTCCCACAAGCCCCTATGTTATGTTCAACCAGACTTTTAAATAGGGGTATGCTGGTGTAGTAGTTGTCAACATGCAGGTTGTAGCCTTATTGTAAAAAAAGGCTCAGAACGATTTTCCCGATGTCCCCAGATAAGTAGGGCCTCCTGGTGGGTTTAGTTGGCTGTCTTTCCCCTCATAAATGTGAAAAGCTGATGTGTATCTGGTTGAACGCTCGCACATTTTATAGAGCTTTATTCCGAACCTTGCCCTCTTAGAAGGAATAAATGGCTTGAGGTGCAGTGTTCCTTTGAATTTTACAAGGGACTCATCAATGGAAATGTTTTCTGTTGGGGTGTAAAGCTTTAAGAACTTTTCTGACAAGTCTTCGATGATGGGTCTGATTTTGAATAGTCTGTCATGTTCTGGGACATTTCTGGGCAGGCACTGACTATTGTCGTTAAAATGCCAAAATCTCATGAGCATTTCATAATGGGTCCTAGGAAGAATGGCAGAAAACATAGGGGTGGCTTGAACAGGGCGGTTGGACCAATAGGACCGAATGCTCATTTCTTTAACAAGCCCCATAGCGAATGTAAGTCCTAAAAATGTTTTTATTTCTAGGACATTAGTTTGTCCATAAATTTGACCTAGCATAATAGGATTGTGGATTCTGGCTGATGAATTGGGACACATATAAATCTGTAGGACAATATGCTCTAGCAAGCTATCTGTCAGAGACAAATTTAAAAAAATAATTGGTCCAAAATGTTCCACTTCCACATTTATACCAGGAATGGCATTACAATGAGGGATGAATGGAGTAGCCGAATCCGAAGCCTCCCATCTGGGAAATGCTACATCAAGAGGCAAAGCCCCTTGGACATTGGTGTGTGCCAATTCACGAGCACTGGGGACAGCGCTAGTACTGGGCATTGTTCCCTGAGTTGGAGACATTTCTCCAGAAGCGCTATTTGTCCTTCTTGTTGTACTGGTCCTTGTGTGTGAGGATGGACCAGAATCACTGCTTATTTCTGAGCGATCACTGTCGCTGCTACTAAAGCCCTCGAAATCCACATCCCCATCTGACACTGCACTTTCTTCACTGTCAGAACATAAAAGTGCATAAGCCTCCTCTGCACTATAATAGTGACCGGCCATTTTTTTCATTTTATTTTTTTACCAGAAATAGAAAACTCTGACATGACTGACGTGACCAAATTATTGGGGAGACAATTGAGAAAAGCCTAATTCTTTACCCTACCCCTAACTTTAGAATAAACCCTAACTTTAGCCTAACACTAACCCTAACTATAGCATTAACTGTAATCTGCCTTATCTGTTTTTCCATTGGCAGATGATGGACCTGAGTGGGGACTTGTTTTTTGTGAGATGAGAATTGGTATTATTTTCGCCTACATAACATTGATTGGTTTCTTTTTATTCGATATTTCGGAGGCAGAATGAACAAACAGTTGAACACCGCACACTACTGGCTCATCCAACAAGGTTTTCTATGAGACTGTGAACTGTCATTGTCTTGGTAAATAATTAACCCCTTTCTGACATCAGACATACTATCCCGTCCATGGGACCCGGGCCCCTATGCCCATGGACGGGATAGTACGTCTAGCGCGATCAGCGGCGCTCACGTGGTGAGCGCCGCTGATCGCGGCCGGGTGTCAGCTGATTATCACAGCTGACATCCGGCACAATGCACAATGTGTCAGGGGCGGTGACAGACTGCCCCCGACACGTTAACCCCTTGCACACTGCGATCAAACACGATCGCGGTGTACAGGGGGTTAAAGGGAAGCATCGGCAGGGAGGGGGCTCCCTCCGTGCTTCCCTGAGCCCCCCACAGCAGCGCTGCTGCGGGAGGCTCCATCCCTGCAGGTCCCCGAATCCAAGATGGCGACGGGGACCTTCGGGGGCCTGCAGGAAGCTGGCTTCCTCAGTGCCTGCAAAGCGCAGGCAAGGAGGAAGCCTGCAGCACTGGCTGTGACAGATCGCTGATCTGTCACAGTGATCTGTGATGTGACAGATCAGCAATCTGTCACATGACAGTAATGTCCCCCCTGGGACAATGTAATAAAGTTAAAAAAAAAAAAAAATGTAAAAATAATTTAAAACAAATCGCTAAATAAATTAAAAAAAATATATATATTCCCTAATAAATTCATTTTTTGGAAATAAAAAAAACAAAACAATAAAAGTACACATATTAGGTATCGCCGCGTCCGTAAAAACCCGCCTTATAAAACTGTCCCATTAATTAACCCCTTTAGCGAACCCCTTAAAAAATAAAAATAAAAAACGAAGCAAAAAATAATGATTTGTTATCATACTGCCGAACAAAAAGTGCAATAACGCGCGATCAAAAAGACGCATATAAATAATCATGTTACCGCTGAATATGTCATCTTGTCCCGCAAAAAACGAGCTGCCACACAGCATCATCCGCAGAAAAATAAAAAAGTTATAGCTCTCAGAATAAAGCGATGCAAAAATAATTATTTTTTATATTAAATAGTTTTCATTGCATAAAAGCGCCAAAACATAAAAAAAACCTAAATGAGGTATCGCTGTAACCGTACCGACCCGAAGAATAAAACTGCTTTATCAATTTTATCGCACGCAGAACGGTGTAAACGCACCCCCCAAAAGAAATTCATCAAACGCTGGTTTTTGTTCATTCTGCGTCCCAAAAATCGGAATAAAAAGCGATCAAAAAATGTCACGTGCCCGAAAATGGTACCAATAAAAACGTCAACTTGTCCCGCAAAAAATAAGACCTCACATGACTCGGTGGGTGAAAATATGGAAAAATTATAGCTCTCAATATGTGGTGATGCAAAAACTATTTTTACAATAAAAAGCATCTTTTAGCGTCTGACAGCTGCCAAACATAAAAACCGCCATAAATAGTAAATCAAACCCCCCGTTATCACCCCCTTAGTTAGGGAAAAATAATAAAATTAAAAAAATGTATTTATTTCCATTTTCCCATTAGGGCTAGGGTTAGGGCTAGGGTTAGGGCTGAGATTAGCGTTAGGGGTGTGTTGGGGTTGGAGTTCGAATTGGGGGTTTCCACTATTTGCGCACATCAGGGGCTCTCCAAACGCAACATGGCGTCTGATCTCAATTCCAGCCAATTCTGCGTTGAAAAAGTCAAATGGTGCTCCTTCCCTTCTGAGCCCCGACGTGTGCCCATACAGTAGTTTTCTCCCACATATGGGGTATGAGCGTACTCAGGACAAATTGGACAACAGCTGTTGGGGTCCAATTTCTCCTGTTACCCTTGGGAAAATAAAAAAATTGGGGACTAAATGATCATGTTTGTTGAAAAAATACGATTTTTTTATTTTCATGCTGCATTATAAACTTCTGTGAAGCCTTTGGGGGTTCAAAGTGCTCACCTCACATCTAGATAAGTTCCGTGGGGGGTCTAGTGTTGAAAATGGGGTCACTTGTGGGTAGTTTCAATAGTGTAGGCACATCAGGGGCTCTCCAAACGCACATGACACCCGCAGACCATTCCATCAAAGTCTGCATTCCAAAACGTCACTCCTTCCCTTCCGAGCCCCGACGTGTGCCCATACAGTAGTTTTCTCCCACATATGGGGTATCAGCGTACTCAGGACAAATTGGACAACAACTTTTGGGGTTCAATTTCTCCTGGTACCCTTGGGAAAATAAAAAAATTGGTGACTAAACGATCATGTTTGTTGAAAAAATACGATTTTTTTATTTTCACGCCCGGTCGTTATAAACTTCTGTGAAGCACTGGGGGGTTCAAAGTGCTCACCACACATCTAGATAAGTTCCTTAGGGGGTCTAGTTTCCAAAATGGTGTCATTTGTGGGGGGTTTCCACTGTTTTGGTACATCAGGGGTTTTCCAATCGCGACATGGTGTCCGATCTCAATTCCAGCCAAAAAAGTCAAATGGCGCTGCTTCCCTTCTGAGCTCTGCCATGCGCCCAAATAGTCGTTTACACCCACATATGGGGTATCAGCGCACTCAGGACAAATTGCACAATAACTTTTAGGGTCCTGTTACCCTTGGGAAAATAAAAATTGGGGGTGAAAAAACCTTTTTTTGGAAAAAATATGATTTTTTAATTGTACCGCTGTACGTTATAAACTTCTGTGAAGCCCTTGTGGGTTCAAAGTTCTCACCACATATCTAAATAAGTTCCGTGGGGGGTCTAGTTTCCAAAATGGGGTCACTTGCCAATTATGCATTGAATAAGTCAAACGGCGCTCCTTCCCTTCCGAGCTCTATCATATAGACCCCTCAAAGTGGCTTCAAATGTGATGTGGTCCGTAAAAATGAAATGGTGTTGCAAAAATGAGAAATCGCTGGTCAACTTTTAACCCTTATAACTTCGTAACAAAAAAAAACTTTGGTTCCAAAATTGTGCTGATGTAAAGTAAACATGTGGGAAATGTTACTTATTAAGTTTCTTGTGTGCCATATCGCTGTGATTTCAGGGCATAAAAATTCAAATTTGGAAAATTGCGAAATTTTCGCCAAATTTCCATTTTTTTAACAAATAAACGCAAGTTGTTTGAATGAAATTTTACCACTAACATGAAGAACAATATGTCACGAGAAAACAATGTCAGAATCACCGGGATCCATGGAAACGTTTCAGAGTTATTACCTCATAAAGGGACAGTGGTCAGAATTGTAAAAATTGGCCCGGTCATGAAAGTGCAAACCACCCTTGGGGGTGAATGGGTTAAAGTTTTTACATAGCTTGCCATTTTTATGGACAGTTTAAGTAGAAATGTTCAAAAATATAAAACTCAATGATATTTTATTAAAAAAAAATTTTTTTATCTTAGCAGTTGACTGTACCAGGAGATCAGAGGGACAGCTGACATCTTCAGTTTTTAAATCAGATGATCTTGAGATCCTACAAGATACAACTGAAGTGATTGCTATTACTCCAGATATAGCATCATCCATTCACAGCAAAGATCTGTCATCTGATCCTATGAAACAGGTCCCATCTTCTGATTCATTACTGACTAATAAGAGAAATCAAAGTCACAAAAGAGGCAATAAAAAACAAACTGCTCCTGAAGGAAAGAAGTCATTTTCATGTTCTGAATGTGAGAAATGTTTTAACCAGAAATCACAATTGGTTAATCACCATAGAACTCACACAGGGGAGAAGCCTTTTACCTGTTCAGAATGTGGGAAATGTTTTAACCAGAAATCACAATTGGTTAATCACCATAGAACTCACATGGGGGAGAAGCCTTTTTCCTGTTCAGAATGTGGGAAATGTTTTAACCAGAAATCACAATTGGTTAATCACCATAGAACTCACACAGGGGAGAAGCCTTTTTCCTGTTCAGAATGTGGAAAATGTTTTAACCGGAAAGAGCATCTTATTAGTCACCAAATAACCCACACAGGGGAGAAGCCTTTTTCCTGTTCAGAATGTGGGAAATGTTTTAACAATAAATCAGTTTGTATTAAGCACCAGAGAATCCACACAGGGGAGAAGCCTTTTTCCTGTTCAGAATGTGGGAAATGTTTTAACAATAAATCAGATTGTGTTAATCACCAGAGAATCCACACAGGGGAGAAGCCTTTTTCATGTTTAGAATGTGGGAAATGTTTTGCACACAAATCAAATTTTGTTACCCACCAGAGAACTCACACAGGGGAGAAGCCTTTTTCATGTTCAGAATGTGGGAAATGTTTTAGAAATAAATCAGATTCTGTAAAGCACCATAGAACTCACACAGGGGAGAAGCCTTTTTCCTGTTCAGAATGTGGGAAATGTTTTAACAGGAAATCACAACTGGTTAATCACCATAGAACTCACACAGGGGAGAAGCCTTTTTCCTGTTCAGAATGTGGGAAATGTTTTAACCGGAAAGAGCATCTTATTAGTCACCAAATAACCCACACAGGGGAGAAGCCTTTTTCCTGTTCAGAATGTGAGAAATGTTTTAACAATAAATCAGTTTATATTAATCACCAGAGAATCCACACAGGGGAGAAGCCTTTTTCATGTTTAGAATGTGGGAAATGTTTTAACAATAAATCAGTTTGTATTAATCACCAGAGAACTCACACAGGGGAGAAGCCTTTTTCATGTTCAGAATGTGGGAAATGTTTTAACAATAAATCAGTTTGTATTAATCACCATAGAACTCACACAGGGGAGAAGCCTTTTTCATGTTCAGAATGTGGGAAATGTTTTAGAAATAAATCAGATTCTGTAAAGCACCAGAGAACTCACACAGGGGAGAAGCCTTTTTCCTGTTCAGAATGTGGGAAATATTTTAACCAGAAAGCGCTTCTTGATCGCCATCAGAGTAGTCACACAAAGGAGAAGCCATTTTCATTTTCTTAATGTGTGAAATATTTTACTTGGAAATCAACTGTTAATAAACATCAGAGACATCACATAGGGGAGAAGCCTTTTTATGTTCATAGTGTTGGAATAGTTTTAACCAAAATTGAATCTTCTTAAATTGGTTGTCTCTTGTCATTCCTCATGTTTGCTGATAAAAGGATAAAACTAAACCTTATTAATTCCAAATGTAAAACTATACCCATAATTCACCCCCTGAAGGTTAGAAAGTGACTAATAGAAAAAACATATACCCCATGTCTCAGTATATAGGGTGTTAGGGCTGGCGGAATGCAACAAATAATAAAAGATGGTAATGAGGTGCGTTTGCAGCCCGGGGTCATCCGTGCAGAGATGGTAGACTGCTGCTCGGTAATGGCGGACAGAAACTGGCGGTATAGCGAACACACACGGGTTAACTTCACCCGGTGAATAGGAGGTGAACCCTGTAGCTTCACAGGGCCGCGATACTGCAGAGTGAACACTAGTGTTTTGGTCACAGGACCCTGCCCCAAGGACATGGGGTTAGAGTCCCTCTAGACCCACCAGCATTCGGCACCAACACTGCAACACCAGGGAGAGACCCTTACTGAACACTGTGCCTTGTTAACAGCCACAGGGCACAGCTGATAGATCAATACCGCACGAAGTACGTACAGCGCAGCTCTGGCGAACGCCACTAACCAGCCTAAGCTTTGGTCTGGAAAGCACATTAGTGGCGCACAGCGCCGCTCAGGCTGATGTCGCTGAACGTGCGGTACCGTAGTGCCTAATGTAGTGTGGCGCAGAGTGGCGCTAACATGTGATTGGAGCTTGGAGCACTGCGGCGCTAGGCAGTGCCACTACCCGGCGCTGACTCAAACTCTAAACCCTAACAGCATACGCATCAGAGGGAAGGGGTTTCATAATGAGTCAGTCAGCGTTTCACAAGCATCCATCATCACACATACCATTACAAATTACAGACTATACTAGCCTTTTATAGCAGCGTCCTTCCGGGACCTTCCTGATGGTCCAATTCGAGCTGGAGAAGAACCTGAGCATGTGACCCCCGACCTCCAATGAGAGGACGTCCCACGGGCATGCTCAGAAGGCTGCAAAAAGGACTTAGCCTCTGGAGCTGCTTGCTGCTGGCTAGTGCGGATTGCCAAAGCTGACCCAGAGGTGGCAGCAGCAACCAACCTGACAGCACTAGCCTGAGCAAGACGCTGAGAACGACGTCTCTAATGAGCAGCCTCCTCTGCGGCTGGGACTGAATGGGAGACCACAGAAGGCAAAGCTCGAGATTCCCCCTGTGCAGGGGCAGGAATCCGACACCTAACATTGGGTGAGGTGACGTTTACACACTCACTCTCCAAGCCTCTCATTTCTACGGGTTTCATCGTTCTCACCAAAGGCAACTCATCAGGAGACTATTTAATATTGCCCTATATTCAAACGAGACTAGACAAAAAAAAACTAAAATCATGTATCATGTTATCCGAAACAGTCAGAAAACTAGCCACATATTGGCAGATCCCAGACCTCAGACTATATACTGTGTAAGTTTATAAGCCACTCCAGTGTCAGGAATAGATAGTATGAATATGAATTTACCAAATGGCTGCAATGAAACAAAGAGTGAAAAATGTAAAGGGGTCTGAATACTTTCCATACCCACTGTATCAGTAAAAATACCTCCTCTTTATTAGGTAAAGTATAAAAGAATTGCTCCATTTTCCGATACCCGTCACGTCTCCATTTTTCATGATCTTGGGTTGGGTGAAGGCTTATTTTTTGTGTGCCGAGCTGATGCTATTAATGGAGACCATTTTGGTGCAGATACGGTCTTTTGGTCTTTCCTTTATTGCTTTTTAATGCAATGTTGTGGCCAAAAAAAGTAATTCTGGCGTTTTGACATTTTTCTCGTTACGCCATTTAGTGATCGGGTTAATTCTTTTTTATAGTGATAGATCTGGCGATTCTGAACGCGGCTATAACAAATATGTGTGTGTTTGATTTTTTATTGTTTTATTTTGAAAGGGGCAAAAGGGGGGTGATTTGAACTTTTTTATATTTTTTTAATAGTTTTAAAAACATATTTTTCTACTTTTGGGATTGTGAAGACTTACAGCATTGTATCTTAATTAACCAGATGACTATTTTTTAGCAAATGAAGAATAATAGAATGTTATCTGTATGTTGGCTTTAAATGTAAGTGTTGATTTCTAGTTGGTCAAGAAAACAGACTTTTGTTTGTGTAAGCCGGTAATATTGACTTTTATTGTGCGCTTATCCTTGATCACTGGTGATCTTTGCTGATATGCTAATTATTCATTGTGTTATGGAGCCAGTTTGTTGACTTCTAAAGCAGAGAGGGAAAAACTATGCAAATAGTTTAAATAATCAATGCTATAATAATCTTATCTCCATTCTTACCCTTTATGTAAATACTGAATGAGGGACACTTGTTAAGTCTAAAAATAGGTGACATGCCTCTGTATAAAGAGACAGAGAGAAACAGCCAGAGAGATTCTGCCAAGACATCCATACATCCAAAGGACAAGAGACAGGACAACAGCCATTTTACATCATCAAAAGGGACACAGGTCTTTGATTCTATAGGAAACAACCTGGGGGTTTTCAGCCTCAGTTGGAAGAATACAAATCTGCTCCATTGACCATCACTGAACCATGACTGAACCATGGATACGTTTGGAGGCAGGTTGTGATCCTCGGATCAACTGGCCTTGTACCTTGTATGGACTCAATGGACTGTCATCTTCCTACACTTATTGTTACCTCCTCTCTGTGCGCGGTCCACAGGTGGAGTAGTCGACCCTGGAAGATGAAGCCAGGTTGTGATCCTCGGATCAACTGGTCTTGTACCTTGTATGGACTCAATGGACTGTCATCTTCCTACACTTATTGTTACCTCCTCTCTGTGTGCATGCCACAGGTGGAGTAGTCGACCCTGGAAGATGAAGCCAGGTTGTGATCCTCGGATCAACTGGCCTTGTATGGACTGTCATCTTCCTAAGCTTGTCATTACCACCTCTCTGTGTGTGGGCCACAGCTGGGGTAGTGACCCTGGAAGATCTGTAGTCACAGAAGCTATTATCCCGGCGGGTCAGTGGAAGGGTGAGACTCTGACTGTTGTATTTGTTAGCATACAAAGAGATGAACTGCACCACAGGGAAATCACGGCCGCTACATGTGCTCGGTGCGATACTGCTCAGTTAGCCATGATGAGCTCATGTAACCGGACACTTCGGGTGCACACCAAGTAAAGAAAGTGTGGACTCGCAGAAGCGCAAAATGGCCGTCATCACTCGCATACTCTATCTCCCATTCTCCCTGAGGACATGCTGTGAACGGCTTGATCAATAAAGAACAGACTTTTTACACTGGTGAGTGCCACCTCATCTTTTCTTTGTGTTCTATGTGTTATTTGCCTGTTTTGTTGTACAGTAAAGCATGGCCACACTGTTTTACCCTCACCCTGTGTTGTCTGAGTAGCGTTTTGCCCATGTTAATAGGAGAGCGGGAGTTCAGCGGGATGATCACTGGTCCATGTGGTTTTGGCTAACGGGCGGCGCTCACAGCATTCCGGCAGTGACAAGCATAGAGGTCTGCTGGAGACCTCTGGTTGTCATGCCAACCCATCGGTGACCCATGATCATGTGACGGGGTCACCGATGGGCGGGATTTCCAGTGCTTGCTGGAAGTGAGCATTAAATGCCGCTGTCAGAGGCTGTTCGGGGCAAATGGCAGCTGTTCAAAACAGCTGACATGTGCCGGAAAAGATGTAAGCTCAGCACCGGAGCCCACATCAAAGGGAGGAAGTACATTTACACCCAATGTCAGAAAGGGGTTAAAGGGGATTGTTTTTACAGAGATAGAAGTGGTAATCAATCATGTATACATACAAATAATTACAGAAATACACAGCTTCTAATGGTAAATAGTATAGAGTTACCACAAGAAAATATAATTTGTGTAAACCATGTGTAGATATAAAAATTCAGGCAAATGTCAGATGTTAAACTGGGTCTGAGCAGAAAAAGTAAATTAATGTGCATGCAAAATGTAATTGCATATGAACACATGACCTTTACTCAGAGAAAACCAAAAACAAAACACAAAACAAATATCCTGGAATAAAAAAGTAAAAAAATATATATTGCAAAAATTGCATGAAGGTAGTAATAATAAGGGTATTTAGTTAACATAATTTTGATCAAAATAATGTAGAAGCCATCCCGCCACGTCACGGCAACCCTTGTGGGACAGTCCTAACTCTTGTATTTAAAACCTTTCCACTTGTCAAGTGACGTAAATGTGAACAAGGACAGAGGGACTGAACCACCAGTAATAGTATTGGCCAGACAATATGGATTTTCCAACTCAGAAGCAGGGCGGTCACACCCTTATATGCACAGAATGCGCAATGAAACAAATGAGAAACTGGGTCTGTGTTCATATGCAATTACATTTTGCATGCACATTAATTTACTTTTTCTGCTCAGACCCAGTTTCTCATTTGTTTCATTGTGCATTCTGTGCATATAAGGGTGTGACCGCCCTGCTTCTGAGTTGGAAAATCCATCCTGTCTGGCCAATACAATTACTGGTGGTTCAGTCCCTCTGTCCTTGTTCACATTTACGTCACTTGACAAGTGGAAAGGTTTTAAATACAAGAGTTAGGACTGTCCCACAAGGGTTGCCGTGACATGGCGGGATGGCTTCTACATTATTTTGATCAAAATTATGTTAACTAAATACCCTTATTATTACTACCTTCATGCAATTTTTGCAATATATATTTTTTTACTTTTTTATTCCAGGATATTTGTTTTGTGTTTTGTTTTTGGTTTTCCAAATGTCAGATGTTGTAGCTCCATCTAGTGGCCATGTGCAGAAGTGCCATCATAGAGTAACATGTATCCTAAGGCTACTTTCACACATCAGGTTTTCGGCGTCAGGCGCGATCCGGCGTCGTGCCGGAACGCCGGATCCGGCAAATGTTTCGTAAAACCGGATGTGACGGATCCGGTTTTCTGGCGGATCCGTCTTTTTCTGGACAGACAAAACCGGATCCGTCTCATCCGGTTCATCCGTTTTTCTACCCGTTTTTCGACGGATTACGCCGGATCCGGTTTTTAAAATTGACCCTTGTGGCCTTCCGAACGGGATTGGCTACTGGAAAACTATATATAGCATGTTCCTACAGCCCTTCTTTGACAGGTTGTAGAGGAGAAAGTGCAGGTTGGAGAGAAGAGCAAGTTACTGGCGAAGATGGATGTTGTCATTGGAAATATTTTGAAGAATTTGGCGGATTTTATAGCGGAGGCGAATCGTTTGAGGGTGATTGTTCTGGAGAAGGAGAGAGCGAGACAGCAGCGCATCAGGCATCGTAGACGACGTTTGTGGATCCACCCCATCACAGCCAAGAGAATGACGCGTGGGGTCTATTCTACACTATGCATGGACCTTCGACGAAACCCGGATAAATTTTTTGGATATGTTAGGATGAAAATGGAGAATTTTGATTACTTGGTGGAGCGCATTGCACACCTCATAAGAAAAGCGGACACCTATTGCCGCTTCTCTGTTTCACCCGCAGAGCGTCTGATGGTGACTTTAAAGTAAGCCACATTTATTGGATATGATCGCATCAGAGCACACTTTCACTGCAATCTTGTTGGTGGTAATTTGTATCTCCAAGTGTTATAGCTCAGTTTTGGTATGTAATGCTGTGATTTTAAACTAATTTATTGTTTTTTAATTCCCCACAGATTTCTTGCAACTGGAGAATCCCTTTCGTCACTGCATTTCCAGTACAGACTCGGGATTTCCACCATATCTGGAATTGTGAAGTACACATGCCGTGCACTGTGGGACTCCTTAGCTGAAGAGTTTTTACCAGAGCCCACAACAGAGAGGTGGATTGAAATTGCTGACAAGTTTCAACAGATATGTCAGTTTCCAAACTGCTTGGGCGCTGTGGACGGGAAACATATCCGCATTGTAAAGCCAGCTGGATCGGGATCGGAATATTTAAATTACAAGAAATATTTTTCAATTGTCCTCATGGCCATCGCTGACGCGGAATACAAATTTATTGCGGTTGATATTGGGGCCTATGGCCGCTCCAATGACTCTCAAATTTTCAAACTGTCTGCCATGGGGCGTAAACTGTATGGAAACACCTTCCAGTTCCCACCACCTAGACCGCTGCCGCAAACATCTGGTCCACCTATGCCATTTGTCTGTGTAGGGGATGAAGCCTTCCAGCTGTCAGAACACCTTTTGAAACCGTACTCTAGCAGAGGATTGACAAGACCAAAATGCATTTTTAATTACCGCCTCACAAGAGCAAGAAGAATGGTTGAATGTACCTTTGGTATTCTGACAGCCAAATGGCGGGTCCTATTGACTGCGATCAACCTCAAGACAGAAACTGTGGACGAGGTGATCAAAGCGTGCATGGTACTCCACAATTTTGTTATCTGCAAGGAACCCATTTCCATTCAGGACACCTCTGAAGAAACCACCTTGCAAGATTACCATGACATTACCACTAGAAGTTCTGTGACGGTTTCAGTAATGAGGGACAATTTTGCACTATACTTTATGTCACCTCAAGGCAGAGTACACTGGCAGGATGACAGAGTGTGAAAGATTTGTGCCCTAACCAAACTTGTGTACCTTCTGTACCAACAGTATATACCTTTGCCAACCAAAGTTGGCTATCTTGTCATGGTCTCTATTTTTAGCTTTAGGCCACAGGTGTGTACCTGGTTGTGTTTTATGCAAAGTATTTCACCTTTTAACAAAAGTTGTGTACATTGTTAGGAAATCACCAACAATAAACACAACTTTTTAGGTGAAATACTTTGCTTCAAACACAACTGTGGAAAAAAGCTAAAATTTACCCACAGTTATATACCTAGTTTTGAATACCATTTCACCTTTTAAATACCCTGTATTTAACCTTTTTCGCCGCAGAAAGAAATGACAGACAACCAGTGTAAAATAATTTAACTTTTATTGAAAAATGTTTTTTTTAGTAAACTTTTTTAAAATTTTAATAAACTTGTTTAATAAAACTTTGAAACTATAAAACTAAAACCATAAAACTGGTCATTTTTATTTAAATACACACATTATAAATCTGTGTAGTGTGTGGTGGAAATACTGCTGTAGGGGCTGCGGGACACTTCGACACTGGGAGTGTGGAGAGAGGACTGGGATCGTGGTGGGGAAGGAACAGTTAGAGGTGAAGGTGTGGAAAAAACTACAGAATGGGTGGACATGTGGGAAGCAGAAGAGGTGGTGGGTGGTGGAGTGGAGGGTTGGGCAGGGACTGTAGGAGCAGATGATGTTGATGGCAAGTTGTATGGGGAAGGAGTTTGGTACGGGGCAGGTTGCTGGAAGTGGGGAGATGTCTGGTACGGGGCAGGTTGCTGGAAGTGGGGAGATGTCTGGTACGGGGCAGGTTGCTGGAAGTGGGGAGATGTCTGGTACTGGGGAGGTTGCTGGTACTGGGGAGTTTGCAGGTACTGTGGAGGTTGCTGGTACTGGGGAGGTTGCTGGTACTGGGGAGGTTGCTGGTGCTGGGGAGGTGGATTGTGCTGGGGAGGTGGATGGTGCTGGGGAGGTGGATGGTGCTGGGGAGGTGGATGGTGCTGGGGAGGTGGATGGTATGTAATAGGAGGGGGAGGATGGAAAGTGGCTGGAGGTGGATGGTATGTAATAGGAGGGGGAGGATGGAAAGTGGCTGGAGGGGGTGTAGATGTAATAGGAGGGGGAGGATGGAAAGTGGCTGGAGGGGGTGCAGGTGGAGGAACTACTGTGGTGGGAGGAGGAGGAGGTTGGGAGGTAACTTGCTGGAGAGCAGCGTGGCATGAATGCATTACATGCATCTGCTGGGCAGGAGAGAGCGTTTCCATGCGCTCCACAACAGACCTGAAAAAGGTGTGGTTTGGCGAAGATCTTGCTTCTGAATGCATGGTTTGCAGAAGTGTCTTCACCTCCAGAATGCTGGAGTTGATCTGCTGATAGCCTGCGGAGATTTTCTCTGACAAGACTTTTAGACAGTTCTGGAAAGATGCATTCAGATGCAAGAACTCTGGCGCATAAGTCTTTTCCTGACCCCTCTGCCGCTGCCGCCCAGTACCCGCAGGTGTACTAGAGGTGGCAGGGGCAGAAGGGTGGGGTAAAGGGAAAGCGATCTCCTCACCAGCAGCTTCATGTAATGTAGGCGGCCACGATGCTCCTGTGCTGGTGGATGGGACAGATGGGTCGAATGTGTGGGAAGGCTGGGAAGGTGCAGATGTACCGGGGCGGTCGAAGTGTCCCTCGGTGCCGGTCTCCTCAGGGATCGCCTCAGAAGGGTCCAATCGTGCCGGCTCCTGAGTGCTGCTCACCGTGCCCTGGCTGAAAAAAAAATTTACATATAACATTTTTTTTCACATGTGGTGTGTAATATTTACCTTCTGGTGACCATTGTTTCCCGGAAGAACGACAGGGCTTCTGCGTACTTGTACTTGCTCCTGCGTCCTCCAGATCCACTCGGGGCCCGCATCTCTTTATTGAACTCCTTCTTGAAACGATCTCTCACAGACTGCCACCGATTCACAATTCTGTTCCCTGAAACGATAAAGGAGTGGTTAGTATACAACATCAGTGTTTCCCAAACTCCAGTCCTCATGGTCCCCAGGGGTCATGTTTTCAGGATTTCCATAGTAAATAGAAATCCTGAACACATGATCCGTGGGGACCACGAGGACTGGAGTTCGGGAAACACTGGTTTACATCAAGCAACCGGTACTGTATATACTTACGCTCTTTAATCTGGGCCCGAGCTTCGAGGTCCTCCCAGCGGCCCACAAGGAGCGAACAGATTTCCTCCCAGAGTCGTCGGGTAACGATCAGGTCAGCGTGGCGGCGGTCAGCCATATTCCAGAGCGGCTCCCTTTCTCTGACGAGATCGATGAAGCGGTCCACATCAATCCCTCCATCCTCACCGTCAGAGTCGGGAGCACGCTGTGAAGGCTGTTAAAGAAAAAGACAAAAATAACATAATTAGCCTCCACAAAAGAAATGAAAAAAAAAGTGCAAAAAAACAAAGCAAAAATATTTATACTTACACGCTGGTGACCGCCGCGTTGCTGTCGCCGACGACCCTGGGAGGCACTGCGAGGACCTCTTGGCCGAGCACCAGATTGGGAAGACTAGAGAAGAAAACAAAAAATGTTATGTCTTTGGATGTAGGCATTTGTTTGCTGTGTGTGGTCTGCAGAACATTGTTTTCTATGTGTTGTGTGTAGTGTGATGTTGTGTTTCTGCGTTTGATGCAAAAAACTTACCAATTGTGAGCCCACTCCAGGTGTCTGTCCACCCCTTCCTTCTTCTTCTGGGAGCTCCTCTTCATCTTGTGATTCCTGTTTTGAAATAAAAGGCAATGAATAGACATATATTACAGAGAAGATGGATTTTGGAAATAAAAACTTACCGTCAAGCGCTGACGATGCGAGGGAGGGCTCCCAGAAGATGATGTGCTGTCTTCCTGGTGGCCAGACTCCATGGCTGTGGGTGGTGTTCCAGCTGCTGCCATTGCTGCTGCTGCTGCATCTATTGGGCGGCTGTGGAATAAAGAGAAACAAAGGGCCAATGAATATCTTGATATTCAATAGCCCTAGTTTGGAGGAATGGGTTATTTGATAATTACCGTCTCTCATCTGCTGCTGGCCTCCCCTCCTCAGCATGTTCTATTTGCTGCTCCATTTGGGGTGGTGGTGGTGCGGATGGTGCTGCAGTGGTCTCCTGCCTTCTCCTGCTTCGCTTGGTTGCTTTCTTGGGTGGCATGTTGGGTGTGGCTGTGGGTCCCACTGTCTTGCTTTTATATATGTCTTGTGGGCAGAGCTACTGAGCATGCTCAGACCAAAAAACCGGATCCGGCGCATTGCGGCGCTCATAGGCTTTCATTGTGTGAAAAAGCCGGATGCGCCGGATCCGGCGTGTCCGGCTTTTTCGCCGGAGACAAAAAACGTTACAGTCACCGTTTTTTCCAGACGCCGGATCGCGACACATTGCCGGATCTGGCGAAAACCGGATGAAACGCATGGCCATCCGGCGCGATCCGGCGCAAATGCAAGTCAATGGGGGGGGAAACCGGATCCGGCATTGCATTTTGCCGGATCCGGTTTCTGTCAAAAGCGCCGGATCGCGCCTGATGGCGAAAACCTGATGTGTGAAAGAGGCCTAAGAGAGCGTCACTATCAAGGTGGAGATGAGATAAGTGCACCGTATTTATTGAGTGTAAGATAAATCCATACATAAATATATGTAAACGGATTGTAGATCTGTCACTGGATATCGGTGTATAAGGGGAATAGATCCTGTGCACTTATAAATGAATAGCTTATATAATGAGAGGACACGGGGGTCGTGTCTGGATGAGGAGCTGAGTTGGCGCAGAGAACACTAGCTCCGGGCCCCAGCAGCAACTAACGGTGGGGGAAACCCGCAATTCCACTTATCACGACCTCAGACGGGGTCCGTGCACTGATGGGGTGCGCAACGAGGAGCAGGGGAGCAGCGCCAGTCAGGATAACGGTCTTTGTGCCAGCGCCTGAGAAAATCCAAGATGGCCACCGCAGCATTCACCATGCGGCCAGCGGCGGTGTGTAGCGCTCTGGGGGGGTCTGATCTCCTGACACTGGGTCAGACCTCACAGGAGAGGGGCATGAGTGAAGCGGAGCAGGCAAAGGAGAGATCGGGCAGCTCTTCATCCAGGAGCCCGGAGAAGCAGAGCAACAAAACACAAGTATATGCACCTGACACAGGGCACCCCTCCACCCCCATCACTGAGGCCACACTGAAGTCCCTGCTAGGAGATATAAAGCAGGCTATACACAGTGACATTACCTCAGCCCTCACTGCACTGGGCACATCGGGGACAGAACAGCCCATACTGAGGAGAAGCTGGAGGAATTCACAGCCCACAACCACTTAGTGGACACTCATTATGAGGCAGATGAGGAGACCACCGCCCTAAAACTAAAGCTGGCGGATTTGGAGGACCGCTCCATGCGCAACAATCTGCGCTTCAGGTGGATACCAGAAAGCATTGCTGCGGGCGCGTTGAAGGAGTTCCTAACAGATTTCTTTACCGCACTAGTCCCCGAGGCGGAGCAGCGAGACCTCATAATAGAGCGCACAGGATCCCCAAACCCAAAAGTGCCCCCGCCTCTGTGCTCGGATGTAATTGCCAGGCTTTATTTTTATCATTTTAAAGAAGCCATTATAAAAGCTGCAGCAGGCGGACCGGAGCTCCCAGAGAGGTTCAAGAGAATCATGGTGTTCACTGACCTATCCGCCGTGACCCTGAACAGAAGGCGGGAGTTCTCCACAGCCACCAAGATCCTACAGGACAACGGGATCATGTACAAGTGGGGCTACCCGGTGATCATCACCAAGAATGGGGTCACACAGGTCCTGACTTCCCCCCGAGAGGCCATGTCTCTGCTGCAGAAGTGGTCGCTGGTGACGGTGGACGAGGATACCAGCTGCCCACTGAAGAAGACGCCGTCCACCCTGATGAAGGTGTGGACATGAACAAGAGAAGAGAATACAAGACTATTTTTCACCATGGTCTGCGGAGGCACGAGAGGAGAGGTTTTTCTTTCTCTTCACCCCCCACTATATACTGGATAGAGGAGCATATCAGCTCCCAATACCCCCCACTATATACTGGATAGAGGAGCATATCAGCCCCCAATACCCCCCATTATATACTGGATAGAGGAGAATACCAGCCCCCAATGGCCCACTATATACTGGATAGAGGAGCATATCAGCCCCCAATGCCCCCACTATATACTGGATAGAGGAGAATATCAGCCCCCAATACCCCCCACTATATACTGGATAGAGGAGCATATCAGCCCCCAATACCCCCACTATATACTGGATAGAGGAGAATATCAGCCCCCAATGCCCCCACTATATACTGGATAGAGGAGAATATCAGCCCCCAATGCCCCCCCTATATACTGGATAGACGAGAATATCAGCCCCCAATACCCCCCACTATATACTGGATAGAGGAGCATATCAGCCCCCAATACCCCCCACTATATACTGGATAGACGAGAATATCAGCCCCCAATACCCCCCACTATATACTGGATAGAGGAGCATATCAGCCCCCAATGCCCCCACTATATACTGGATAGAGGAGCATATCAGCCCCCAATACCCCCACTATATACTGGATAGAGGAGAATATCAGCCCCCAATGCCCCCACTATATACTGGATAGAGGAGAATATCAGCCCCCAATGCCCCCACTATATACTGGATAGAGGAGAATATCAGCCCCCAATATCCCCCACTATATACTGGATAGAGGAGCATATCAGCCCCCAATAACCCCCCACTATATACTGGATAGAGGAGCATATCCAGGAGGTTCACTTAGAACCAAACTCTATTTTATTATTATTATTATTATTATTATTATTATTTATTGTTATAGCGCCATTTATTCCATGGCGCTTTACATGTGAGGAGGGGTATACATAAAAACAAGTACAATAATCTTAAACAATACAAGTCATAACTGGTACAGGAGGAGAGAGGACCCTGCCCGCGAGGGCTCACAATCTTCAAGGGATGGGTGATAATACAGTAGGCGAGGGTAGAGCTGGTCGTGCAGCGGTTTGGTCGATCGGTGGTTACTGCAGGTTATAGGCTTGTCGGAAGAGGTGGGTCTTCAGGCTCTTTTTGAAGGTTTCGATGGTAGGTGAGAGTCTGATATGTTGTGGTAGAGAGTTCCAGAGTAGGGGTGATGCGCGAGAGAAATCTTGTATGCGATTGTGGGAAGAGGAGATAAGAGGGGAGTAAAGAAGGAGATCTTGTGAGGATCGGAGGTTGCGTGCAGGAAAGTACCGGGAGACGAGGTCACAGATGTATGGAGGAGACAGGTTGTGGATTGCTTTGTATGTCATGGTTAGGGTTTTGTAATGGATTCTCTGGGCAATTGGGAGCCAGTGAAGGGATTGACAGAGGGGAGAAGCTGGGGAATAGCGGGGGGACAGGTGGATTAGTCGGGCAGCAGAGTTTAGAATAGATTGGAGGGGTGCGAGAGTGTTTGAGGGGAGGCCACAGAGCATGAGGTTGCAGTAGTCAAGGCGAGAGATGATGAGGGCATGGACTAGGGTTTTTGCAGATTCTTGGGTGAGGAATGAACGGATGCGTGAAATATTTTTGAGTTGAAGTCGGCAGGAAGTGGAAAGGGTTTGGATATGTGGTTTGAAGGAGAGATCAGCGTCAAGGATTACTCCGAGGCAGCGAGCTTGTGGGACTGGGGAGAGTGGGCAGTCATTTACTGTAATTGATAGGTTCGTAGGGGGGGTCACGTGAGATGGGGGAAAGATGATGAATTCTGTTTTGTCCATGTTGAGTTTCAGATATCTAGTGGAGAAGAAGGATGAAATAGTGGACAGACATTGAGGGATTCTGGTTAGTAGGGAGGTGATATCTGGTCCAGAGATGTAGATCTGTGTGTCATCAGCATAAAGATGATACTGAAAGCCATGAGATTCTATGAGCTGTCCCAGGCCAAAGGTGTAAATAGAGAACAGCAGGGGCCCAAGGACTGAACCTTGTGGGACTCCGACAGATAGGGGGCGAGGTGAGGAGGTGGTGTGTGAGTGGGAGACGCTGAATGTCCGGTCTGTTAGGTATGATGAGATCCAGGAGAGGGCCAAGTCTGTGATGCCGAGGGATGAGAGGGTCTGTAATAATAGGGAATGGTCCACTGTGTCAAAGGCAGCCGACAGGTCCAGGAGGAGGAGGACAGAGTAGTGTCGCTTGCTCTTGGCAGTTAAGAGGTCATTGGTGACCTTAGTAAGGGCAGTTTCAGTGGAGTGGTGTGACCGGAAGCCAGATTGTAAGCGGTCGAAGAGGGAGCAAGAAGAGAGATGGGAGGACAGTTCAAGGTAGACGTGTTGTTCCAGTAGCTTGGAGGCGTATGGGAGAAGTGATATAGGGTGATAGCTAGATACAGAGGATGGGCCAAGAGAGGGCTTTTTGAGGATAGGTGTGATGGAGGCATGTTTAAAGCTTGAGGGGAAAACACCAGTTGTTAGTGACAGGTTGAAGAGATGGGTTAGGGTTGGGATGAAGACTGTGGTGAGGTTTGGGATGAAGTGGGATGGGATCGGGTCGAGTGCACAGGTGGTGAGATGTGATCTTGAGAGTAGAGTGGAGAGTCGATCTTCTGTAATGGTGGAGAAGTTGGTTTTGAAGGTGGAGGGCTGGGAAGTCGGGAGGAAGGGCTCTGGGGGTTGTTGACCAAAACTGTCCCTGATGTTATCAATTTTCTGCTTGAAAAATGAGGCAAAGTCTTCAGCTGAGATGAGTGGGGAGGGAGGAGGTGCTGGGGGGCGGAGGAGAGAATTGAAGGTGTTGAATAACTGTTTAGGGTTGTGAGACAGGGAGGATATGAGAGATGAGAAGTAGGTTTGTTTAGCTGTGGCGAGTGTGGTCTTGAAAGTAGTGAGGGACTGTTTGAATGCGATGAAGTGCTTGTTGGAGTGGGATCTTTTCCATCTGCGCTCAGCAGCCCTGGAAGCTCGCCTCAGCTCTTTGGTCAGGCTGGTGTGCCAGGGCTGTCTGTTGATCTTGCGAGTTTTGGTATGTGTAAGTGGGGCAGCGGATTCCAAAGCTACAGCTATTGTGGTGTTATATAGAGCCGCAGCTGTGATGTACAATGTCTGTGAGGTATGGGGTTTTGTCTACAAAATATGATGTTTTCTGTTGTAACTTTCCAGAAAGATCCGGCACACATGACAATCCAGGCTGCTAGCTCTGCAGCTTCACCCCTCCTCCCTTCACACACACACAGAGCAGTGCCACCCCCCTCCTCTACAGCCTGTGTTCGCACTAGTAATAGGAGACCCCCTGCTGTTACAACCATTTGTTTCCTCTCCACAGCTGAGAGAAAAAAGTGCGGGATGGTTCTTTGTTTGAAACAAAGAGGTTTGAATAAAACTATAAGAGCCTGCCGTGTCTCTTTCGAAGTTCCACCCTGCCCAGAACCTGAGATATGATTTGCGCCCAAATGGACGGTCATATCGCATAGATGTTTGATGTTTTCTTGATGGGCTCATTACGCTGGGAAACATGATACCACTGATGAGTCCATACCAGCTTCTCCCATAAAGTTATAGCTAATCTAAGTTTTGTAGCCAAAACATAACTTGGATAAGAGAGGTGGGATCAACCCAGAATGCACCTCTCCGTGATGTCACATAGGAAAGTCTATAAGGCATTTCCTGGGCAAACCAGGTGAGAACAGCTCAAGTCGTCGTGCTGACAAGAACTCCAGATGAATGGAGACGTGTGGCTCCTCCCCCCTTAAAGCCGCATGGTCTGCCTAAGGAACAATATGGAACTGTGAGTGTAATCTCTTTGTTTTCTCCACTTTTATTTTATACCTGTACTGTACATATTTTATGTCTCAATTTTATAGCAACTTTTATCTGTAATCACTGTCCTCTTTCGGAAAATAAATGAAATAATTATTTAGATCTGTCTCCATGCTCTAAGAATCGAACTATACGCCTTTGATAGATAATCGCTACTAATTCAAAGGGTTTGCCACGGACCCTCTTAATTTAACACTGTGAATTAAGTAACCGTGACTGGTGGCAGCGCGTTGTGTACGGCTATTACGGCTTGCTGGCAGTACAGAAGGGTCTTATATTGCTGAATAAGGGTCTGCAGCCACAGCATTGATAATTCCCTTACTGCAGAAGCCTAATTGCCGGTTCACAACAGGCAGCCCGTCCGGCGACTAATTATCCTAGGTGCAGTTCCCTGACTGACCTGAGGGTAAGGGGGGCGCCGGAGAGCTGCGAGTTCCAAAGTGGAACTGAGAAAGTGGGATATACATAAATCCCCGCAGAACTTGGAAGATTGATAGCAGTGGTGGGGCATCCAAATTAAACTCCCCCTGCGGCAAATTGTAGAGCGAGATTAGCTTGCTGGATATTTTTGGTCACATGGTGCCAGTGTTGGGATAACTAAGATAAGCCCCACTGCGCCTGTGATAGCCGTGTGCCGGCATTGTGTCACGCCCCTCCGTCCGCTGATACACCCGTGTCAGTGGTGGGACTGTGACATAGTGGTGACACAGGGTCCGCTGTCCGTCGCGTTTTGGTGGCAGCGGGACTCCCGTTAGTGTCGCCCGTAAGTGGACGAACGGCGGTGGGCTGTTCGTCACATATTGGTGGCAGAGCGGTGGGATAATCCTAGAGCATTAGTGATTTGGTTTGAGCAATCATTCCTCTCACTAAAGACCTGCACGGTTCCTGCGGGAATCCTGCATCATAGGTTTTGGAGAACAGACTCAGTGGTTACTAGTCCTGAGACATTAGTGTGTACTTGCAAGTATCCCCCTCCCGTTTCTTCGTTTTTCTTTTTCTATCTTTTATTTGGCAACCATGGCGGCGATGACAGTGGAGTGGTATCAGAAGCAGAAAAAGGACACCCTTGCTGGGTTATGCACGTACCGAGGCATAGACGCCGCAGGCGGAACCAAAGATCAAATGATCGCGGCTCTAGTGCAGCTGGACAACGACCAGAATCCAGCGAGCGCAGAAGTTGGCCCAAGTTGCCATGGGGCTGCAGCAGAGGCTCCACTCCTGAGCGCTGGCCCCACATTCAACCAGAACGGGGTGGACCCCTATCTGCAAATGGCCTTGGACGAACTCCCCGCCGAAGACAGGGATGGGCGGGTGAGGCTGATCCAGCAATATCGGCAGGAGGCCCAAGCCGAACGTGAGCGCCAAGCTGAGGCTGAGAGGGTCGAGCGTCAAGCCCAGGCTGAGAGAGCTGAGCGCCATGCAGAAGCTCAGAGGGCCCATGAGCTGGAGATGCTCCAGCGGGGGTGGAATGCCCCCACAGCCCGAAGCCGTGAGCCCAGCAGCGTCCAGACTCCTAAACCCCGGCCAGAGCATTTTCCCGTGATGGAAAAGGATGGGGACTTGGACACGTTCCTGCGAGCCTTTGAGAAAGCCTGCAGACAGTACCAGCTGCCTAGAGACCAATGGGCAAGGTACTTGACCCCAGGGCTAAAAGGCAAAGCCCTGGAGGCATTTGCTTCTCTTCCGCCAGAAGCCGATGACGACTATGACGCCATAAAGCAGGCGCTGATCGCCAAATACCGGCTGACACCTGAGGTATACCGAAAGAAGTTCCGACACCTCCAACGTGGCCCACACGATAGCTACAGTGATGTGGTGCAAGGACTCAGGACCCACTTTGACCAGTGGATCCATGGACTGTCCGTTGAAACCTTTGAGCAGCTACGGGACCTGATGATCAAAGACCAGTTCCTGCATCTCTGCCCAGCTGAGGTCCGACAGTTCATCCTGGACCGCGAACCAACGAACGCGGACAAAGCGGCGCAGATCGCCGACAACCACGAGGCCAACCGGAAGCCCGAGACGCGGAGGCCAGTCACCACCAGCTGGAAAGGGGGTAAGCCAGCAACCAACCCCAATGCCCCAGCTAGCCGTCCCTCCGGAGGCCCTGTCCCTGTTGCCAACAACAGGCCGGCTACTGACAGTCGCCTGTGTCACCACTGCCAGCGGCCTGGTCACTTCTTTTACGCCTGTCCGAACAGGCCGAAGAACCCCCCAGCCAAGGCCCCCGGGCCCAACGCCTCTGTTCTTTTGGTGGGAGGTGTGGTTGGGAGGGCTGACGACAACGTTCAACCTGTTCAGGTGGGGGCCCGTCTTGCTACAGGCCTCAAGGACACCGGGGCTGAACGAACCCTCATCCGTCCTGGACTGGCGGCCCCTGAAGAGTTTGTTGAGGGGAAAACCCTGACTGTCACCGGGATTGGAGGCACCCGTTGTCCCTTGCCAGTGGCACGAGTTTTTCTTGATTGGGGTGCCGGGAGCGGGTTGAGGGAGGTGGGAGTGTCTGAAAATTTGCCCACTGATGTTTTATTGGGGACTGACTTGGGGAGGATGGTTGCATACTATGTCCCTGACACCCTTCCCCAAACTGATAATAAGGGTAACGTTAACCCTGATGATGTTGATGATGGGAAACTGAATGTGTTACCTGCTAATGCCTTGATGAGTAATGATGCAACTAACAACCATTCTTTCCCAAGGTATGATGCTGATGTGATTGTACCAAAGCAAACTGATAACCATTCTTTTCCTAGGAATGATGATGTTGATGTATCTGTGCCGACTGAACCCGTTAACCCTTTCTTTGAAACGGTAGATGTGTCCACAGGTACCGAGGTGCTCAGCCCCGTCACTCTGCGGAGTGAGACGGCTGAGGAACCCCTGGCAGGAGCAAGCAACGGTGCTCAAGAGAATGGGGAGGTGCATGGGGACCATGAGGAAGGTAATGCCATGCAGCTGACCAGTGCCACCGAGGAAGGTAACTGGCCCATAAGTAGCACTGCTCCTAAAGTGTTGGGGGTGGATGGGGAGGTAGAGCCCAGGGCAGCACCAGCTGGTGGGTCTGCAGAAATCCCCAGGGAGACAGCATACATAGCAGCTGTCACACGCAGTCAGAGTGCCCAGATCGCAGGTAACGCACTGTCTTCTGGACCCTCTGCTGCTACAGGAGAGACTGAACCAGAGGTGAACCCAGAGCCGGTTCCAGAGGGTCCCAGTAAAGAGGGGACCCTGACGTCCCTTCTGGCAGCCTCCAGCATGGAGTTCCAGGCTGCTCTGTACTCAGATGCCAGCCTGGAGAAATTGAGAGGTCTCGCCGAGACGCCCACCTCCAAGTCTGATAAGGAGAGGGTGTTCTGGGAACGAGGAAGGTTGTACCGGGAGACGGTACCCGGAGATCCTAAAAAGGAGTGGTTGAGGGAAAGACAGCTGGTCGTCCCCTATCAGTTCAGAACTGAGTTGTTGCGGATTGCCCATGAGATTCCACTCGCTGGACACTTGGGGATCAGCAAAACAAAGGCACGGCTGTCTCAACACTTCTATTGGCCCAAGATGGGGACAGATGTAACACACTACTGCCGCTCCTGTGCCACCTGTCAAAAAGTGGGTAAGGCGGGGCCTGCTCTTAAGGCTCCCCTTATTCCTTTGCCGGTGATAGAGGAGCCTTTCCAGAGAATCGCGGTGGACATTGTAGGACCGCTGTCCGTCCCCAGCAGCTCCGGAAAGCGATACATTCTCACCGTGGTAGACTACGCTACCCGGTACCCAGAGGCAGTAGCTCTGTCTTCAACCAGGGCAGATAAGGTGGCTGACGCACTGGTGACCATCTTTTCAAGGGTAGGATTTCCCAGGGAGATGCTTACCGATCAAGGGCCCCAATTCATGTCTCGCCTAATGGAGGCTCTCTGTGAGAAAATGCAGGTGACGCACCTGGTATCGAGTCCGTATCACCCACAGACTAATGGTTTGTGTGAACGCTTCAACGGTACCCTCAAACAGATGCTCCGCATACTGGTTGAGACCCAAGGGCGCGACTGGGAGCGGTACCTCCCACACCTGCTGTTCGCTTACAGAGAAGTTCCGCAGGCCTCGACCGGGTTCTCCCCCTTCGAGCTCCTGTATGGCAGGCGAGTCCGGGGACCCCTTGGGTTGATAAGAGAATCCTGGGAAGATGAGCCAAACCCCACAGAAGTGTCCATCGTGGATTATGTCATGCGCTTCCGTGACAAGATGCAGACCTTGACGCAGTTGGTGCATGACAACATGACGCAGGCTCAGGCTGACCAGAAGCACTGGTACGACCAGAACGCCCGGGAGCGGACCTACCAGGTGGGTCAAAAGGTGTGGGCGCTGGTCCCTGTACCAACGGATAAGCTTCAGGCAGCCTGGGAAGGCCCATACGTCGTCCACCAACAGCTCAACCCGGTCACCTACGTGGTCACGCTTGACCATGCTCGGGGTAGGCGCAAGGCCTTTCACGTCAACATGCTGAAGGCGCACTACGAACGTGAAGCTTGCATCCTACCGGTCTGCAATCTGCCAGAGGATGGGGAGGAAGATTCCCTCCTGGACATGCTGGCCCAGGCCAAGGCCAATGGGTCCATTGAGGACATGGAGATAAGTGGTTCGCTCACCGTGTCCCAGCGGTTGCAGTTGATGGCCACCCTGGAACTCTTCCGGCCCGTGTTCACCAACCGTCCTGGGAGGACGGAGTTAGCGGTTCATGAGGTGGACACCGGGAATCACGCCCCATTACGGCGAACACCTTATCGGATCTCTGAAACGGTGCAACAAGTCATGCGCCGAGAGGTCGATGAGATGTTAAGGCTGGGAGTGATTCGACGGTCAAAAGGTGCGTGGGCTTCACCTGTAGTCCTCGTGCCTAAAAAGGATCGAACCACCCGGTTCTGCGTGGACTACAGGGGGCTCAACGCCATCACAACCTCTGATGCCCACCCGATGCCGCGCATCGAGGATCTGCTCGAGCGGTTGACAAACGCCAACTACATATCCATCATGGATTTGAGTCGGGGATACTGGCAGATTCCCCTGAGCCCTGAGGCGCAGGAGAAATCCGCCTTTATCACCCCCTTTGGACTGTACGAGTCCACGGTCATGCCCTTCGGCATGAAGAATGCCCCTGCCACTTTCCAGCGGATGGTCAACCACCTGCTTCGGGGACTGGAGGAGTACGCCGTGGCGTACTTAGACGATATTGCCGTCTTCAGTTCCACCTGGGAGGAACACCTTCAGCACCTCCAGGAGGTGCTCAAGCGTCTTCACCAGGCAGGCCTGACCATCAAGCCGGGGAAGTGCCAGATAGGCATGCGCAAGGTCCACTACCTGGGGCACCGGGTAGGCGGGGGTTCCATGAGTCCGGAGCCAGAAAAAGTGGACGCAATCGTGTCCTGGCCCACCCCCAGGACCAAGAAACAGGTGAAGTCCTTCTTGGGCACTGCAGGGTACTATAGGCGGTTCGTACAGGACTATAGCGCCCTTGCCAAACCCTTGACTGACCTCACCAAGCAGAGGCTACCCCAAACAGTCAACTGGACAGATGACTGTGAGGCGGCTTTCCAAGCTTTGAAAGCAGCCCTGTGCAACTCTCCAGTGTTGAGAGCAGTCGACAGCAGTCGCCCGTTTCTGGTACAGACCGACGCCAGCGAGTTTGGCCTCGGTGCTGTGCTTAGCCAGGTCGACTCGGGGGACCAAGAGCACCCCGTGTTGTACCTGAGCCGGAAACTTTTGCCGAGGGAAGTGGCATACTCGACCATCGAGAAGGAGTGTCTGGCCATGGTGTGGGCACTGCAGCGTTTGCAGCCCTACCTGTATGGGCGCGCCTTCACGGTGGTAACCGACCACAACCCACTGAGCTGGTTGCACACCGTGTCGGGAACCAATGGAAGATTGCTCCGCTGGAGCCTTGCCCTTCAACAGTACGATTTTACTGTAAAACACAGGAAGGGCAGTGAAAACGGCAATGCCGATGGGTTGTCCCGCCGGGGCGAACCCGCTGAGGTGCGCATGGCCGATTACCGAGAGGTAATGCCTCCTTAGCGCCCTCTTAAGGGGGGAGGTGTGATGTACAATGTCTGTGAGGTATGGGGTTTTGTCTACAAAATATGATGTTTTCTGTTGTAACTTTCCAGAAAGATCCGGCACACATGACAATCCAGGCTGCTAGCTCTGCAGCTTCACCCCTCCTCCCTTCACACACACACAGAGCAGTGCCACCCCCCTCCTCTACAGCCTGTGTTCGCACTAGTAATAGGAGACCCCCTGCTGTTACAACCATTTGTTTCCTCTCCACAGCTGAGAGAAAAAAGTGCGGGATGGTTCTTTGTTTGAAACAAAGAGGTTTGAATAAAACTATAAGAGCCTGCCGTGTCTCTTTCGAAGTTCCACCCTGCCCAGAACCTGAGATATGATTTGCGCCCAAATGGACGGTCATATCGCATAGATGTTTGATGTTTTCTTGATGGGCTCATTACGCTGGGAAACATGATACCACTGATGAGTCCATACCAGCTTCTCCCATAAAGTTATAGCTAATCTAAGTTTTGTAGCCAAAACATAACTTGGATAAGAGAGGTGGGATCAACCCAGAATGCACCTCTCCGTGATGTCACATAGGAAAGTCTATAAGGCATTTCCTGGGCAAACCAGGTGAGAACAGCTCAAGTCGTCGTGCTGACAAGAACTCCAGATGAATGGAGACGTGTGGCTCCTCCCCCCTTAAAGCCGCATGGTCTGCCTAAGGAACAATATGGAACTGTGAGTGTAATCTCTTTGTTTTCTCCACTTTTATTTTATACCTGTACTGTACATATTTTATGTCTCAATTTTATAGCAACTTTTATCTGTAATCACTGTCCTCTTTCGGAAAATAAATGAAATAATTATTTAGATCTGTCTCCATGCTCTAAGAATCGAACTATACGCCTTTGATAGATAATCGCTACTAATTCAAAGGGTTTGCCACGGACCCTCTTAATTTAACACTGTGAATTAAGTAACCGTGACTGGTGGCAGCGCGTTGTGTACGGCTATTACGGCTTGCTGGCAGTACAGAAGGGTCTTATATTGCTGAATAAGGGTCTGCAGCCACAGCATTGATAATTCCCTTACTGCAGAAGCCTAATTGCCGGTTCACAACAGGCAGCCCGTCCGGCGACTAATTATCCTAGGTGCAGTTCCCTGACTGACCTGAGGGTAAGGGGGGCGCCGGAGAGCTGCGAGTTCCAAAGTGGAACTGAGAAAGTGGGATATACATAAATCCCCGCAGAACTTGGAAGATTGATAGCAGTGGTGGGGCATCCAAATTAAACTCCCCCTGCGGCAAATTGTAGAGCGAGATTAGCTTGCTGGATATTTTTGGTCACATGGTGCCAGTGTTGGGATAACTAAGATAAGCCCCACTGCGCCTGTGATAGCCGTGTGCCGGCATTGTGTCACGCCCCTCCGTCCGCTGATACACCCGTGTCAGTGGTGGGACTGTGACATAGTGGTGACACAGGGTCCGCTGTCCGTCGCGTTTTGGTGGCAGCGGGACTCCCGTTAGTGTCGCCCGTAAGTGGACGAACGGCGGTGGGCTGTTCGTCACAGCAGCGTCATCCGCATTGTGTAAGGAACTTATATCTGTAAGAGGGAGGAGGGATTCAGAGAATGAGTGTAGGTCAAGGTGTTTAAGATTCCTGCGAGGGTGTGAAAGTTTGTGGGGTGGGGATTGTAGACATGGAGTGAAGAGGGAAGAGAATGTGAGCAGGTTGTGGTCAGAGAGAGGAAGAGGTGAGTTAGAGAGGTTAGATAGGGAGCAGAGGCGGGTGAAGATGAGGTCCAGTGTGTGGCCATCTTTGTGGGTGGCTGTAGAAGACCATTGAGTGAGGCCGAAGGAGGAAGTGAGAGATAGAAGTTTAGTGGCAGCTGAGAGGGAAGTGTCGATGGGGATGTTGAAGTCGCCCATGATGATAGTAGGGATGTCCGCGGAAAGGAAATGAAGTAACCAGGTGGTGAAGTGGTCAAAGAAGGTGGTGGCTGGCCCTGGGGGGCGGTAGATGACAGCCAGTTGGAGGTTGGAGGGGGAGTAGATGCGCACAGAGTGCACCTCAAAGGAAGGGAGGGTAACAGAGGGTGGCAGTGGGATTGGGGTGAAGGAGCAGGTATCTGACAGGAGAAAACCAACTCCTCCACCATGTTTGCTGCTGGGGCGGGGGGTGTGAGAAAGGTGGAAGCCGCCATACGAAAGTGCAGCAGGAGAGGCTGTGTCAGAAGGGGTGAGCCAGGTTTCGGTGATGGCGAGGAAGGAGAGTTTTTTTGAAGCTGTTACTGTTTTTTCACAAAATTAAAGTTTGTTTTTTGTTATTCCCCCATTTTTCCTAATTGTCTAGTGGTGACACACATATTTTATCTGTAATCTGTACATGGTTTTTCACATTTCTAGCATTAATGTAAAGGGACTGAATAGTCCATTCAGAAGATCCCTTCTATGGAAAGAGGCCAAATCCCTAAAAGCAGATGTATTGTGCGTTCAGGACACCCACCTATATAGCACTGACGCCCCCAGACTGCAGAATAGAAATTTCCCAAATGTCTTTCATTCCCAAGCAATTGACAAAAAAGAGGAGCAGTAATCGCAATAAAGAATACCGTCACCTTCCTGCTAATCACCAGCGTAGTGGACGACGAGGGCAGATATGTCATCCTAGTCTGCACCATAAATAACAAGACCTACACAATTGTCTCTATTTGCGCCCCTAACGCCAAGCAGATCTCATTTCTTAAAGACACCCTGGCGGAAGTAGCAAAGGTTAAAAAAGGCGCCCTGTTAGTCTGCGGGGACTTTACCATCACCCTTGTCCTAACATTGATAAATCGGTACCCCCTCAAAAGAAAGAAAATACCCGATCACTCTCTCTGACACTCCTAGCGGAAGAACTCTATGATGTCTGGTGGGTTCTACACGCCTCCGAGAGGGATTACACCTTCTACTCACACTACCATAGAGGTGACTCCAGAATTGACCTAATGGTCACAGATAAATGGTTATTACAGGACGTCCAAAAGGCCACGATAGGGAACATAACCTGGTCGGACCACGCCCCAGTCTCCGGTCAAATTACAGAGGGATACAACTATCTGACATATTCCCCATGGAGAGTAAATAACTACCGAATCACATCCCAGAAAATTAGGCCCCAATTGCAGGAAGCATTATCAGATTATTTCACAATTAATAACACACCTGATGTGTCTGTATCTACAGTATGGTGCGCCCACAAGGCCGACATCCGGGGTAAAATAGCGTCCCAGAATAAAAAACCAACACTACACCAAATAGAGGAAATTAATCAAAACATAGCCGCACTAGAAGAGGCACACAAACGTAGCCCCACAAACACAATCCTCTAAACATTACAGAAACTAAGGTATGAACTATACCAACTGCTCCAACCCAAATACGAGCACAATCTACGGAAAAGTAAAGCCAAATATTACTGGCAGGGAAACAAAGCGGGCAAAATTTTAGCATAAGTGAAGAGTCTCCGCGAGCTCAATGATCACTGGATTTTGTCCGTTGCAGCTGAAAAGAGGAAATCGGCAGACCAGGGGAAGAGTCCTGAGGAGAGAATTTGCATATTCCCAGTGCCTTCTGGGATAAGTGAAGAGTCTCTGCGAGCTCAACGATCACTGGATTTTGGCCGTTGCAGCTGAAAAGAGGAAATCAGTAAATTTTGGCTCATTTTTCATCGCTTTGAAATCTCTTTAACACTAACAATATGGAAGAGGCCAGGAGCCATTTGGTGAGCTGCATTTCTTGCTACATGTTCACAGACTTACCAGTGGAAAAGCCAAACTTCACATGCCACAAATGCAAGCTTGTGTCCCTGTTGGAGGAAAAGTTGCAAAATCTCGAGGAGAGGTTAGCTACATTGAAGATCATTAAGGAAGGTGAAGAGTTCTTAGACAGAGCAGAATTATCTCTTCATGTTACAGAAAGAGAAGAAATTCAAAGTGCACCTGAAGAAACAGAGGAATGGAGACATATGACCCAGAGAAGCAGGAGGATCAGGAGGCAGTCAGCACCCATACTGCTCAGGAACCAGTACCAGGCTCTTATGCAGGAGAATGATGAAGAAATACATCAGGATAAGACTTTGCCCACAAACAGCAACCTTGTACTCCTTCAGAATCCTCCTGGATGGAGAAAGAAAAATGTTGTGAAGAAGAAACGGAGAGTGGTGGTCATGGGGGATTCCCTGTTGAGAGTAAGAATACAAGGACTTACTTACTGTTTGGGTAAGAATACAAAGACAGAACAATGGAAAGGACACCATTGTAGGCATTTACTACAGGCCGCCTGTGCAAGCTGAAGATATGGATGAACTCTTTATGCATCAAATGGCCAAGTTCTCCAAAAATATGACATAGTTTTCATGGGAGATTTCAACTATCCTGACATTTGTTGGGAATCTCTCTCAGGCAAAACTAACAGGTCAAGGAAATTCTTATCCTCTCTTGCTAACAACTTTGTCTTCCAAAAGGTAGGGGAGAAAACAAGGGGAACTGCTACCTTGGATCTAATCCTTATAGACAGGGAGAAAATGGTTGAGGAGGTAAAAGTGGCTGGGACCCTAGGAGGTAGTGACCATGCTATTTTAGAATTTTGGATAACTAGAGGAGGAAGACCTGTGAAGACTCAGACGTCAAGGTTAGATTTCAGAAAGGCAGATTTTAAGGGATTCAGAAAGAGAATTGGAGGGATCCAATGGCTGGATATCCTTAAGGACAAAAATGTCCAGGAAGGATGGGAAATCTTGAAAAATGAAATTCTCAAAGCACAATTGTTAACAATTCCAAAAAGAGGGAAGAATAGGAAGCATTTAAGGAAACCAGGATGGATGAACACAGAACTTAAGCACATGCTAAAAAGGAAGAATGAAATGTTTATAAAAAGGAAAGAGGGAGGCATATCTAAAGAAGAATATAATGCTGTCTGCAGAACCTGCAGGGCACAAATCAGATTATTAAAGCTGACAATGAATTGAGGCTTGAAAGAGACATCAAAAGCAATAATAAAGGATTTTGGGGATATGTCAAAAGTAAAGGAAAAGTCAAAGATGCTATAGGATTTTTACCGGATGAAAATGATGAAATGGTAAGACAGGATGTTGAGAAGGCCGAACTTTTAAATTCCTATTTTGCATCTGTTTTCTCTCAGAAAGGAAATGTAACATCAACTGTTCTTCACTGTCCTATTAAGGGAATAGAGGAATCCAGGATATCTATAAACAGAAAGATAGTGAGGAAACACTTAGCTAACTTAAATGAATTCAAGTCTCCAGGTCCTGATGAACTACACCCTAGAGTACTGAAGGAGATAGCAGAAGAAATTTTTGAACCCCTCTCCATAATATTTGAAAATACTTGGAGTACAGGAGAAGTTCCAGAAGACTGGAGAAGAGCAAATGTTGTTCCTATCTTCAAAAAGGGGAAGAAGGTGGACCCAGGCAACTATAGGCCGGTGAGTCTGACTTCTATACCAGGAAAGATCTTTGAACAAATTATTAAACAACATGTATGTCAGTACCTGGATAAGAATGAAGTGATTAAACAGAGTCAGCATGGGTTTGTAACTAATAAGTCATGTCAGACTAACTTAATTTCCTTCTATGACAGAATCACTGATTGGGTGGATCAGGGAAATGCTGTAGATATAGTATATCTTGACTTCAGCAAAGCATTTGACAAAGTATCTCACACAATCCTTATTGAAAACAATGACTTGGTATGGAATGGACAAGGCAACTGTTAGGTGGATTCATAACTGGCTTAGTGATTGCACCCAAAGAGTAGTCGTAAATGGCTGCACATCCAGTTGGAAGAATGTCTCAAGTGGGGTACCACAGGGCTCTGTCCTGGGCCCTGTATTGTTCAACATCTTTTTCAACAATTTAGATGAAAGAATTGAGGGTAAACTGATTAAATTTGCTGATGACACAAAGCTAGGAGGGATAGCTAATACTAGAGAAGAGTGAGAAAGGATTCAAAAAGATATAAATAAACTGGAGCAGTGGGCAGCAACTAGTGGAATGGTTTTTAACAGGGAAAAATGCAAAGTACTACATCTGGGCAATAAAAATGAGAAAAGCATATACAGAATGGGAGGAATAGGGCTAAGCAACAGCACATGTGAAAAAGACTTGGGTATACTAATAGGTCAACAGTGTGATGCAGCAGCAAAAAAGGCAAATGCAATTCTAGGATGTATTAACAGAAGCATACAGTCTAGATCACGTGAAGTCATTATTGCCCTCGACTCCTCTTTGGTCATACCTCATCTGGAATACTGTGTCTAGTTTTGGGTGCCACATTTTAAAAAAGACATCAACAAACTGGAGCAAGTTCAGAAAAGAGCGACCAGAATGGTGACCGGTCTGCAAAACCTGTCTTATAAGGAAAGGTTGCAGGATTTGGGAATGTTTAGCCTATCATCCCGAGACGAACGGGTTGATAGAGAGATCCAACCAGACCATGGTCACATACCTATGAAATTTTGTCTCGGCCAGGCAAGATGACTGGGAATCCCTGCTACCGTGGGCGGAGTTTGCTTTGAACAATGCTGTGGCCGATTCCACCGGCTAGACCCCATTCCTACTTAATTATGGCCAGCTTCCGCGCGTCCCTGTCCCTATGCCCGTGTTGTCCACCTATTCCAGGGTGGCAGACTGGGTGGTGGAGGCTCGTGACATTTGGGAATGCACTCAGGATGCCATCTGGGCCTCCAAGGAGAGAATGAGGGTCTCCGCCGACATGCACCGGCGTCCTGCTCCGACCTTTGCTCCGGGCGACTTAGTATGCTGGTCAGCAGCGAGCTACTCCAGGGACTAAGTCCTCTTTTCGGTCCACTGAGCATGCCCGTGGGACGATCTCTCATTGGAGATCGGAGGTCACATGCTTAGGTCCAGCTCCTGCTCTGATTCGACCATCAGGAAGGTCCCGGAAGGTCGTGGCTATAAAAGCCTTGCATGGCCGCCCCGCTATGTGCTATGATAGAGATTAATTCTTATTGTTATAGTGGTGTGTGTGATGATGGCTGTATGAGACAGGTGAATGACTCATTATGACTCCCCTCCCTCGGTTGTGTATGAGTTAGGGTCACAGAGTTAGAGTCAGCACCTAGTACTGATACTGCCTAGAGCCACAGTGCATTCAGCTCTCTCATCCGTTAGCGCCAGTGGGCGTCAGTCAGCACAGGCATCACAGTACCGCATGTGTAGCAGCATCCGTCTGTACGGCGCCGTGCAGATAGTGTGCTTTCCAGCACCAAGCTCAGGCTGGTTAGTGGCGACTGTACGTGCAGAGGCAGTACATGCTCAGAGCGGCAGTCTAATGTGTGCTGCGCCCTGTGACGGTTAACAGGGCACAGTGTTCCAGGGGGAACATTCCCTGGCTCCGCAGTAGCGGTTCCAGGCTAATGGGTCTAGAGGGGCACGCTCCTCGTGTCTCGGAAGCAGTGTCCTTTGCCCTCACCCTAGCGCTCCTCTAGCCATAGTACACATAGTACTGACACTATTAGTCACTGACATCTATAAATCTAATGGTTCTGCAATGGTTTATTGTGTGTGAACTATGTCTCCTATCCTGTCGGGTTCTGTAATGATTTTACAGAATTATCGGCGATTCTGCCATCTCTATCTGTATGAACTATAAAGACCTATAATATTTCAGGCCATGGATCCGTCAAATGTCCATTTTTCAGTAAAATCTCACCACACGGACACTTTGATGTGAGGAAATCGCATCCTCGCTCTGCACACGGAGGACACACGGATTCCTGATCAGGGAACATCTCTGCCATTCTCGGCCCTGAAACACGGACCGATTTCTTATACGTTATGTGTGACCCCGGCCTCAGCCGGACTCTGGAAGGAGGAAATAACCGAGATTTGGGCATTTTAGCTCCTGGTGTGGAGTCAATAGCACAATCATATGCCGCCATATAGTAGACGGCCGGTAACTGGTGATAATTCCCTCATGTGTGGGGTCTATTTCCCTCCAGAGAAATCACACGTCACATTCCACACATAACACTGTGTAGAGAAGGCGGCGCGGGGTAATTGTGCCAGTAGTGAGGGGCGAATAATGGCGGGAATGTCACTGACTGAGGAGAAGCCTCCATGGAGGTCTGCACTCCGGAGATCATGTGACCCCTGACTCCTCCCCTCCTGTGACCTCATCACAGGTCCTGTGCACAGAGCAGCCATATATGTGGAGTGCGGCTCTGCAGGTGGAGGTATGTGGAGATTCCCCCCATTACTGAGCACAGGGGACATTAACCCCTTCTGCACTGAGACTCTTTATAAGAATCATCACGTTTCTGTGCTGTTTCCTGTAATAGATACATACGACCCCACTATGGAGTACAGGCAGTGAGGAGACGGAGTGTTCCCATAGTACAGGGCCCCTTTCTTGGTCCCACACAGTGTAATGCCCCCATTATGCCCCTGTAAGCAGAGTTCTGCCCCACAACCAGCTGCCTCGGGCACTTTACCATGGCCAGTACCTCAGATTCCTCCCCGCACCCCTTTCCTTTGCTTGGCACCAAATCTGTGTCATGCTGCCGCCATCTGCCCCTGTCACACCTCTCTATATAGTATAATACACTCCCCATAGGCAGCCTCTATAGTGTAATGCACCCCCATAGGCAGCCTCTATAGTGTAATGCCCCCATTATGCCCCTGTAAGCAGAGTTCTGCCCCACAACCAGCTGCCTCGGGCACTTTACCATGGCCAGTACCTCAGATTCCTCCCCGCACCCCTTTCCTTTGCTTGGCACCAAATCTGTGTCATGCTGCCGCCATCTGCCCCTGTCACACCTCTCTATATAGTATAATACACTCCCCATAGGCAGCCTCTATAGTGTAATGCACCCCCATAGGCAGCCTCTATAGTGTAATGCCCCCATTATGCCCCTGTAAGCAGAGTTCTGCCCCACAACCAGCTGCCTCGGGCACTTTACCATGGCCAGTACCTCAGATTCCTCCCCGCACCCCTTTCCTTTGCTTGGCACCAAATCTGTGTCATGCTGCCGCCATCTGCCCCTGTCACACCTCTCTATATAGTATAATACACTCCCCATAGGCAGCCTCTATAGTGTAATGCACCCCCATAGGCAGCCTCTATAGTGTAATGCCCCCATTATGCCCCTGTAAGCAGAGTTCTGCCCCACAACCAGCTGCCTCGGGCACTTTACCATGGCCGGTACCTCAGATTCCTCCCCGCACCCCTTTACTTTGCTTGGCACCAAATCTGTGTCATGCTGCCGCCATCTGCCCATGTCACACCTCTCTATATAGTATAATGCACCCCCATAGGCAGACTCTATAGTGTAATGCACCCCCATAGGCAGCCTCTATAGTATAATGCGCCCCCATAGCAAGACTATATAGTATAATGCACCCTCATAGGCAGCCTTTATAGTGTAATGCTTCCCCATAGGAAGACTATATAGTATAATGCATCCCCATAGGCAGTCTCTATAGTATAATGCACCCCCACAGGCAGCCTCTATAATGTAATGCACCCCCATAGGAAGACTATATAGTCTAATGCACCCCCATAGGCAGTCTCTATAGTATAATGCACCCCCACAGGCAGCCTCTATAATGTAATGCATCCCCATAGGCAGCCTCTATAATGTAATGCACCCCCATAGGAAGACTCTATAGTATCATGCATCCCCATAGGCAGCCTCTATAATGTAATGCACTCCCCATAGGAAGACTATATAGTATAATGCACCCCCATAGGCAGCCTCTATAATGTAATGCATCCCCATAGGCAGCCTCTATAATGTAATGCATCCCCATAGGAAGACTATATAGTATAATGCACCCCCATAGGAAGCCTTTATAGCGTAATGCACCCCCATAGGCAGCCTCTATAGTATAATGCACCCCCATAGGCAGCCTCTATAGTGTAATGCACCCCCATCGGAAGACTATATAGTATAATGCACCCCCATAGGCAGTCTCTATAGTATAATGCACCCCCACAGGCAGCCTCTATAATGTAATGCATCCCCATAGGCAGACTCTATAATGTAATGCACCCCCATAGGAAGACTCTATAGTATCATGCACCCCCATAGGCAGCCTCTATAATGTAATGCACTCCCCATAGGCAGCCTCTATAATGTAATGCATTCCCATAGGCAGCCTCTATAATGTAATGCATCCCCATAGGAAGCCTCTATAGCGTAATGCACCCCCATAGGAAGACTATATAGTATAATGCATCCCCATAGGCAGCCTCTATAGTGTAATGCACCCCCATAGACAGCCTCTATAATGTAATGCATCCCCATAGGAAGCCTCTATAGCGTAATGCACCCCCGTAGGAAGACTATATAGTATAATGCACCCCCATAGGCAGCCTCTATAGCATAATGCTTCCCCATAGGCAGAGTCTATATGGAAAGCTGTAAATCTGCCCCTATCGCCTCTGCAAGGCATAAAAATGACCTCTCATTATACTCACCAATGGCGCTCACCAAGGCATAGCTGGTCTTGACTTAAGATCGCCATTCTCCATAACTGCATCATCTGGATGACACATCCTTAGTCATCCACACAGTGTCACCCATTGTGCTCCTGTGCAGGCGCACTTTTCTCTGGGCTGCTGAAAGCAGAGCTAAGTACTGTAGTGCGTATGTGCTGGGAAAGGCTAAAGTGCGCTGATGACCTGGATGTAAAGCCGGCGCATGCGCACTACAATACTATGCTCTGACTTCAGTAGGGCAAAGATAAGTGCACCTGCACAGAAGTGCGATAGAGGACACTGAATGCATGATGTAGGACGCATCTTCCACACGAAGTGGGACAGAGATCACAAGAAGAGGGTGAGCACCGGATTAGGACTAGAGATGCCCAGACAGCGCCGTCTGTGAGTATAATAAAAGCTCTTTTTTGTGCCTTGCATAGAGGATTGGGGACATATAGAGAGCATTCTAGAACACTGTATGTGAGGGCGATGCTGGCCGGACCTTATATGGGGGCAGCATGCTGAAAGGCTCCCTTTAATCTGTAAGACCTGTAGCCACCGCCTTTTAGCCACATTTAAAAAGCCATCCTGCAAGATTCCAGCCGCTCGCAAACTTAAGAAAATAATCATTCTCCTTCTCGTAAGCTAATCGGCAGCGTCCAGTCGGATGAGTGTCTATGGTCCCTGCTCAGCGCCTCCTCTGACCCCACAATTGCCATCCTCCTGCCTTTACTGACGTGGCTGACGCCTCCTATGTCATCCGGTCTGTTGTGCTGCGCAGCTCCTGTTCCCTCCTGTGCAGGTGCGAGAGCTGGACAGACAGTGGATGACACAGGAGACGTCAGCCATGTCAATCAAGGCAGGAGAGACGGTGAATCAGGCCCATAGTGAGCAACAAAAACCGCTGTGCACATGCTGCGGGAAATTCAGCGCGGAAACTCAGCGGTTTATTTTCCACAGCATGTCAATTCTTTGTGCGGATTCCGCAGCGTTTTTACACCTATTCCATTATAGGAATCCACAGTGTAAAAACTCAGATCAAATCCGCACTAAATCCGCAGGAAACCCGCAGCTAAAACACAGGTCGCTTTACCTGCGGATTCTGCAGAGTCCATGCAGAAAAATCCACAATGGAATAAGCAGCGTGTGCACATACCCTTAGTCTCTGTCCAGCTTGCAGGATAAACAACACATAAAAGTTTAAAGGGGTTGTCCACTACTTTAAATTAACCCCCAATGTATCCCCCCCGGGGCCCCTAATGAATTTTGTAAATACCTCATGTTGCCTATACTGCCTGTGTGCGGTGTTATCGCTGGTCGCTCACAGGCAGCACGTAACCCATCGCTGACATCACAAGTGAGGCGTGACTCAGCACTGGGTCCCCGCAGTGGCTGCTGGGTTGTGGGCGGGGTTACCCCCGGGGTCACACCCAGCAGCCACTGCACGCTTTCTCAATGAATGGGCATGTAGTGGATGCCGGGTGTGACGCGGGGGGATAATTGTGCCCACAGCCTGGCAGCCAGTGTGGAAGGAGGAAGATGGACCCCCGGCTGCTGCCAGCACTTGTCAGGACGTCAACAGAAGCAAGAGCCGGCTGCAGCCAGGGGTCATGTGCTGCCTGTGAGCGGCCAGCGATAGCGACGCTCACAGGCAGAATAGGCAACATGAGGTATTTACAAAATTCATTAGGGGCGCCAGGGGGATACATTGGGGGGTTAATTTAAAGTAGTGGACAAACCCTTTAAGAACCTTCATTGCTTGATATATCTGTATGTATATATTCGACCAACAGATTAGACATATCAAATAGTAAATGACATGTGCCAAGATACTCATCAGTCCTCATGCTGTGTCCAGTGTGTCCCTGGTCCTCGGTGCTGCTCCTAGCCTCCTTGGCTGTCAGGTTCCTTCCAGGCAGAAGCAGAAGAGTGCAGACAGTGAGCTCAGCTCACAGTCAGAGGCAGAGCAAGCCCCGCTGCGTCCAGGCTTTTGGGGCTGATGACTTCTCTGCAGCAGGGAGCTTTGAAGGAGAGCGCGCTCATCCTGGATTGGGTGAGTGACCTTCCTTCCCCCTCTCCTCCACAGACTGCAGAAGAGCGGTCACATGACTCACTCTCTGCACTCTAATACATGTGCAGTACAAACGCCAGCCCTGACAGTAGCGTAGCTCCGGGTGGGCCCCCTCAGAACACAGGGCCTGGGGCAACCACCCCCTCTGCACCCCCGGTAGCTACGCTACTGCGTGTAAAAAATATCTCCTGCAGTATTGCTAATGCCAATTCCAGTGTCGGTAATGAGACCAGAATTAGCGTTATGGAAGATGAGTCTATGAGGAACGTGTTCAGCTGCCGACTCCGAGGAGGAAACTGATTGTTGTCTGTGGCCTAAATATATAGGTTTTATTAGTAGATGTCAGGGAAGAAAACTAAACCCTGTAAGATAATAAATCCCCTCATATGTTTCCCTTATTATCTCCAGTAATTGTATTATTACACAGGATTCTTATGATGTTACATCGCATCATCTTCTTCTCATTCAGGTCTCTACAATATCGGATCCTCTCAGTGAAGATCTTCTACAGAAAAGAATTTTCCTGATTTACCCATCAAGGATGGATATGGGCAGAGACAAGATGGCGGAGAGGATGTTACACCTCACCCTAGAGATCCTCTTCCGTCTCACTGGAGAGGTGAGAGATTCTGATGACGTCACATTACATCATTCTTATCTATGGGAATAACAGATGGACAGAACTGGAGAGGTGAGGACTCTGGAAATGTCTGGAGTGAGATTTATTAATGTGTCTCTCCATAACCAGGATTACACAGTAGTGAAGAAGACCTCTAGTGATCGCTGTCAGGACCCTGTGTCTGAGGGATGTGGAAGACCCCTGAGCCCAATCACAGGGCCTCCACCTCACCCCCTGATCCATGAGGACATCAATGACCAGAAGATCCTAGAACTCATCTACAAGATGATTGAGCTGCTGACTGGAGAGGTGACACTGCTGGGAATGCTGGGAAATTATACAGTAACACTATGAAGGGATCGGGGGATGACGGTATCATTGTATGTGTCAGGTTCCTATAAGGTGTCAGGATGTCACTGTCTGTTTCTCCATGGAGGAATGGGAGTATTTAGAAGGACACAGACATCTGTACAAGAACGTCATAATGGAGGTTTCCCAGCCCCTCACATCACCAGGTAATAGACAGGACTAAATACACACGGCCTATAATTATCTGTATGTAGAGAATGAATTCAGTTCCTGTATGTGTTTCCTCCAGATCTATCCAGAAAGAGGACAACACCAGAGAGATGTCCCCGTCCTCTTCTTCCACAGGACTGTAACCAAGAAGATCCCAATGTTCCTCAGGATCATCAGGTAGATGGAGAGAAGGTGTCAGGAGATCTCCCCTATGATGTGTAGACGGCTGTGAAGGTCTTGTGCTCAGTCTTGTTTTATCCACCAGTATTATATGTTTTATACTTGTGTAATGAGAACGGTGGAGATGGCAGGATTAGAGCTGATCATAGATGGGACTTCTCCATCTGTCTCTGACTTTTACAATATTTGTTTCAGGGTGAAGATCTGACCCATATTAATACTACAGAGACATATGTGAGGGGTGATGAGTGGTGTAACGAGGAGATTCCTACATATGTCTACCCAGGTGAGTAGTAACCACTGAATGCAGAGAAGTCGCAGATTCTTCTTAGTCACCGGCTGTGGCTGCTTTGTCGGTGGTGTAGTCCGGCCGTAATACCATGATCACCATTTTGCATCTAGACCAAAACATTCTCCTCCACCCAAAATGGTTGAAATGATATCTGGCATTGAAAGCCCTTTTCTATTGGACTTACAACCTGGTAGATCCACCTACCCCCTGGAATTAGGAGATGCTGACCGTTACCTGCCCAGATCTGTAACTATAAAGCCAAATGACAGCGTACGTAGAATCTGCTGACAAGATAGAAAATCACTTGAAGAAAAATCTTATGCTGGGCCTGTAAGAGAAAGCGGAGGGTAATGATGCTGTTGGCTTCCTAGATCCCTGAGATCTTATTGGATGACTCTTCTCTCCCTTCTGTGCTGCTGAATGTCTCATGGTCCCTACAAGACCAGGTCTAGTCTTTCTGGCCAAACTTCCCTTTTATGAGCGACAACAGTAAATGTGCAGTGAGGCCAAGTATGAATTTCTGTACAATAACAGCAGAGTTTCCCTTTTTCCTGAGTTTTTAAGTTTGTATTAAAACTACCGTATTTTTCGGACTGTGTGAAGCACTGTATTCCTTCAAAAATGTGGAGGAAAATGGGGGGTGCGTCTTATAGTCCAGATGTACCTGCTTTGGATGTAGTGGGGGGTGGGGGAACGGCATCCGCGGAGCAGCGGGTCACAGGAGGCTGAAGCTGGTGGCTGCGGCTAACTCCTGTTCCCGCTGGTAAAGAGAAATGAATATTCACTGCATTCCACGCCCATGGGCTTGGAGGGCAATGAATATTCATTTCTCTTTAATAATAGTGTCTTGATTAGTCCCCATCCTTATAATTGGCCCCATCCCGGTATTCATGGCCCCATCAGAAAACAAAAAAAAAAAAAACCTTTACACTTACCTACCCCGCGTTCCCTCGCAGCATCCTGCTCCGGTGCCAGCAACTATATGCTTGTAAGCAGCGCATGGCAGGGACGTCATGTGCTGCTCACAAGCAGAGCACAGCTGCCAGGACTGTGCATGCAAAGATCAGTGAGTATTCATTTCTCTTCAGTAGCGCACAGTGTCAGCCACCGGCTTCCTGCTGCTACCGGCGGTCACGTGTGCCGCTACTTAAGAGAAATGAATATTCATTAATACGCACGGTCCTCAGCGCTGCTTACAAGCATATAGCAGTTGCTGGCACCAGAGCAGGAGGCTGTGAAGGGAGCGTCGGGTAGGTAAGTGTAGTGATTTGGGTTTTTTATTGTTTTCTGATGGGGCCATGCATACCAGGATAGGGATGGGGGTGGGGGCTTCTTATAAGGATGGGGCCATGCATACCAGGACGAGATGGGGCCATGCATACCAGGACGAGATGGTGCCATGCATACCAGGATAGGGACGAGGGGGCCATGTTTATCAGAATGGGGATAAGGGGACCATATATACCTGGATAGGGGATATTCAGTAGAGAATTGACCACATTTTTTGCTTCAATTTTTTTCCTAATTTTCTCAACTGCCCCTATCATTGTTAATATGGAGGGAATCCAATTTAAAAAAAATATGAAATCAGAAAAACAAAGTGCTGCATTGTGGAAATGTAAAGAGTGTTATAACCATAGTGCTCTAGTGCCAAAGGTGCTATACAGAAACCAGTGCAAAAGCGCTGTGTGATAAAGTGCTAATAGTGCAAACACATCATGGGGCATATAACTACAATGGACCTGTAATAAGTATCCGGTACAAAGTGCTGCAGTGCAAAAGTAAAGAAGGATGAAGTGCATGGGCTTGTATCACCGAGATAAACAGTGTGCTGCCAGGGTCCCATGTGCCTGATACTTATTACAGGCCTGCTGCTGCCCAGGGTGTCTGCTGCTGCCCGTCGCCGCTGCCCAGGGTGTCCGAGGCCACCACTGCCTGGGATTTCGGCTGCTGCTGTCCGCCGCCACTGCCCGGGATGTCCGCCGCTGCGGGGGCCTCTGTCGACATTTCTTGAAAGACCAGAGCCCCCTGGAAGTTCCATAGTTTCAGCCTGTGCATGTGGACTCCAGTAAAATGGCCGCCTACGCAGATGGAAATCTCAGCATGGAGATCTCGGAGATGAGATCTCAGCACTGAAATCTCATCTCCCGAGATTTTCGTCTGCGCTTGCGCCGCCTCCCGGCGGCCATGTTACTGGAGTCCAACGCACAGGAGGAAACCACAGAACTGCCGGGGGGTTCTGGCCATTCACAAAATGTCGGCAGAGCCCCTCGCAGCAGCGGACATCACGGGCGGAAGCGAACACCACAGGCAGCAGCAGCGGACATCCCAGGCAGCTGCAGCGGGCAACAGCAGCGCGGTGGCAACGGACACCCCCTCATCCCAGCCTGCAGCTACTTACAGGTAAGTGGTTACCGGTATATCCGCATTGTAAGATGCACCCCCATTTCCCCCACAAATTTGGGGGGAAAAAAGTGTGTCTCGCAAAGCGAAAAATACGATAACTTGGCACTCAACTTAAGGCGTCCATGTATAGTAGGAATGTTTTTATTTGTGCAGTCCGTAAAATAACGTTTCGGCCTACATGGCCTTCCTCAGTCTGACTGCTTAAAATTATTGTGGTAAATATGGAGAACAAACGTGGATCCCCACTGTTGTAAGAAGCACAATGGTGAGCTATTCAGCTCCCAACGTTACGGCCTACATGGCCTTCCTCAGTCTGCGATAAATGATAAATAAAAGCATACAATGACTATGTCCTGCTTACAATGTATGGAAAATCAAAGATGTAGTATAATTTACAAAAAAGATAATGAAATACATTTACATAGTAAGAGACAATTGTACAGAAAAAAATAAAATAATATGTATGGAGAACCAGATGGGAAGACTGAAAGGAAAGAAAAAAATGGATAATGAACCTAATAAATAATAATAATAATTTTATTTCTATAGTGCCGACATATTCCCCAGCACTTTACATTTCGGAGGGGACTTGTACAGACTATAGACATTACAGCATAACAATAATCACATAGATTATAACAAATACCAAGAGGAGTGAGGACCCTGCTCGCAAGCTTACAGTCTATGAGGAAAGAGGTAGACACGAAAGGTGGGTGGTAACAATTGCCCTGATTGTATGGACCAGCCATAATGTTAAGTGTGTAACAGTACAGACACAGAGGGCTAATGGATGCATAAAGCTTGTGGGAACATGATACGGGGAATCTGGTTATGGTAAAACTTTTGGCTGTGCCACACAGGGATAGATTAGGTTAATGTGTTGAGGTGGTAGGCCAGTCTGAATAAATGCATTTTCAGGGCACGTTTAAAATTGTAGGGATTGGGGACTAATCGTATTGACCTGGGAAGTGCATTCCAAAGAATTGATGCAGCACATGTATAGTCTTGGAGATGGGAGTGGAAGAATCTGATTATTGAGGATGCTAACCTCAGGTCATCAGCAGAACGGAGGGCGCGGGTAGGGTGGTAGGCTGAGACGATAGAAGAGATGTAGGGTGGTGCTGACCATGGAGAGCTTTGTGGGTGAGTGTACTAAGTTTGTACTGGATTCTGGAGTGAATGGGTAACCGGTGTACTGACTGGCACAAAGTAGAGGCATCGGTGTAACGATTGGCGAGGAATATGATCCTGGCTGCAGCATTCACGACAGATTGGAGGGGGGAGAGTTTGGTAAGAGGGAGACCGATTAGAAGAGAGTTACAATAGTTCAGACGAGAATGAATAAGAGAAACAGTAAGAGTTTTCACGGAGTCGAAGGAAAGAAAAAGGTTGAATTCTAGAAATGTTTTTGAGGTGCAGATAACAAGAGCGAGCCAGTGATCGGATGTGGGGGGCGAATGAAAGCTCGGAGTCAAGTATGACCCCAAGACAGCGGGCATGTTGCTGGGGAGTAATAGTGGAATCACAAACAGAAATGGCAATGTCGGGTATAGGTGCATTAGTGGAGGGAGGAAACACAAGGAGTTCAGTCTTTGACAGGTTCAGTTTCAGATATAGTGAGGACATGATGTTAGACACAGTGTTTAGACAATCGCTGGTGTTTTCTAAAAAGGCTGGCGTGATGTCAGGAGAAGAAGCGTATAATTGGGTGTCATCAGCATAGAGATGGTAATGAAAACCAAATCTACTGATTGTTTGACCAATAGGGGCACTATACAAAGAGAAGAGGAGGAGGCCTAGAACCAATCCTTGAGGAAGGGAAGATGAGAGGAGGAGGAACCAGCAAAAGATACAGAAAAGGAGCAATCAGAGAGATAGGAGGAGAACCAGGAGAGAACGGTGTCCTTGAGGCCAATGGAACGGAGCATAGTGAGGAGGAGCTGATGATCCACAGTGTCGAACGCTGCAGAGAGATCCAAGAGAATTAGCATGGAGGAATGACCATTAGATTTAGCTGTTAGTAGACCATTAGAGACTTTAGTGAGGGCAGTTTCAGTAGAGTGTAAAGAGCGGAAACTGGATTGGAGAGGGTTGAGAAGAGAGTTATCAGAGAGATAGTCGATAAGACGGGAGTGGACCAGGCGTTCCAGGAGTTTAGAGATGAAGGGAAGATTAGAGACAGGTCTATAGTTAGCGGCACAGTTTTGGTCGAGGGATGGTTTTTTAAGTAATGGCTGTATGATGGCATGCTTAAATGAGGAAGGAAAGATACCGGAAGAGAGAGAGAGGTTAAATATTTTAGTTAGGTGAGAGGTGACAGCAGGGGAAAGGGACTGGAGATGTGATGGAATTGGGTCACTGATGCAAGTGGTTGGGCGAGAAGATGCAAGGAGCCTGCTTACTTCGTCTTTGACTGTTTCAAAATCAGAGAGTGAGCTAGGTGCAGTGGGGGAGGGAGGACAGTGCATGGTATGAGGTGATTGGGAGATAATTTCCTGTCGGATATGGTCAATTTTTTCTTTGAAGTAATTGGCCAGATCGTCAGCTCAAAGCTCTGTGGTTGGGGCCTGCACTCTTGGGTTGAGTAGAGAATGAAAAGTCTCAAAGAGACGTTTAGGGTTATTGGACAGTGAGGTGATGAGGGTGTTGAAATAGGTTTGTTTGGAGAGGTGAAGGGCAGTGTTGTATGTTCTAAGCATAAAATTATAATGGATGAAATCTTCTGGTAGATTGGATTTTCTCCAGACGTTCGGCGCACCTGGAGCACCGCTGCAGGAAACGTGTTTGCAGGGTGCGCCAGGGTTGTTGACGTCTGTGTCCTGTTGTTCTGTATATAGGAGGTGAAATTTCATCCAGGGCACTTTGAAGTTTTTCATTGTAATGCTTCAATGCAGAATCAGGACATGAGAGGGAGGAGATAGGGGCCAATGATGACTGCAAGTTCTTCATAAGTTTCTGGGTGTTAATGGCCTGTATGTTTCTGTAAGTATGGACAGTGGGGGTGACCTGAGCGGGATGGCAGTTCTTGATAGAGAATGAAAGAAGGTTGTGGTCAGAGAGTGGGAGAGGGGAGTTTGCGAAATCATCCACTGCAGAAAGCCGAGAGAAGACCAAGTGTTCGGAGTTTCCGGCTTCATGCGTTGGAGAGTTAGTATGCTCCAAGAGGCCGAAAGAGGAGCTTAGAGATAAAAGGTGAGAAGCAGATGGGGAGAGGGGAAGAGCAATGGGGATGTTGAAATCGCCCATGATGAGGGTGGGGATGTCACAGGAGAGAAAATGTGGAAGCCAGGTGGCAAAATGATCCAGGAACTGATGGGAGGGGCCGGGAGGACGATACATCACTGCCTCTCACATGGAGAAGGGAGTGTAGAGTCTGATGGCCTGGACCTCAAAGTAAGGGAAGACAAGTGAGGGTGCTTGAGGGATAACCTGAAAGGTACATTTTGGTGATGGGAGCAGACCAATGCCTACACCTGCTCCATTGTCTGATCTTGGGGTATGAGAAAAGTCTAGTCCCCCATATGAAAGAGCAGCAGCAGCAGTAGTGTCTGCTGGATTCAAGTTTCAGTAAGAGCCAGAAGGTTAAGAGAATTAGAAAAGAAGAAGTCATGGATGAAGGAGAGTTTGTTACACAGAGAATTCCAAAGGGCACAATTAAGAGAGACAGAAGGCATGCAGGGAACATTAATAAGATTAGAGGGGTTTCTGAGTGTAGCAGTTGGGGAGTTTGACTTACTATAACATGAGGGGCCGGGGTTGGGAGAGATGTCCCCTGCGACTAGGAGGAGGATAGAAAGAGTGAGCAGATGGTTAAGTGATTTGTGAGAGCGTCTCTGATGTTGAATCGTGGGACTGACTGGATCTGTGCAATGTAGCAGTGTGAAGAGAGCATGAGTGCTATACAAAGGAAAGGACTGAGGGGCCGATATGGATGGAGTGTAAAGAGTTAGTGCCAGGCCGGTGGATGTGTATGAATGCAGCGGCCAGGATATAAATTATACAAATGCATATGGTATATATTTGTTGTAATCCAAATATACATGGATAAGATGTATATAAATGTCTTAACTGTCTCCTGCCCTGTCTAACTGCCATGTTATAACTGATTCATACTTTGATCAAATGTACTTCGATTAAATGTGCATAAATACCTCCCCCAAGCTATGTCTGAATATATAGGAGTCTGATGCTTAGATCTGTTTTTTTTTTGCTCTGCTTGTTAACAATCAAACTAATCTAGGACAGCAGGGCCCAGTAAATGTAGTGGTCAGATAAACCAGTGTCCTGGCCTACATGCATCATAAACCATGACTGCTTAAAATTATTGTGGTAAATATGGAGAACAAACGTGGATCCCCACTGGAATATAATATAAGCTCACGTAAGTATGATAAGTAAAAAATAGGATACACATAAAGGAGAAACTAGAGGTATAATAAATTACCTGTTGTAAGAAGCACAATGGTGAGCTATCCAGCTCCCTGTTATAGTAGAATGCTGTATATTAATTCAGGGTGGCATATGGCAGAACCTTGTGAGGCCAATAGTACTAAGATCAAAAAATAATTAGAGATCAGACCAGGAGGTGATTAGTTTGTGGTAATTAAAGTGGTATTATAAGGATACCTGATGTGTTAAGAGCGAGGCTTGTAGTAACGCTCCCTGTTGGGATTCTATACAGAAGACCATTATAAGGTGAGTATAGGGTTAAACACGTATATATAAAAAAGCGAATAGAGGAGCGTTTATACCTGTAATTATAGTAGATTCCGTACAATAGCTCTTTGTGAAGCTAAAGAGAAACGTATCAGAACGTTATAATTCCACTGATACATGTGTGAGACATATAGGTTATATGGACATAGTAATCTATGAAATTCTTACCATGGGTGGTCAGTGGTGACGGGCGTGAGGCTGAACACGGTTTCCACCGCTTGTCACGTCGCAATGTGGAGTCTGAATGCCGGAGGCTAAATAGGAAAGGGGCGGGACTGGAATTACATGTGTCCTGAGCAACTAAAGCGGAAGTGATGTTGGCGTGTGTTCCAAGCACCGGAAGACCCATTGTTTGCGTTCCACAGACAGCAAGTAGTTCTGTGTGCACTACACGTTTCACAAGTGAGAGGGGAGTCGAAAATAAGCTTGTATCTATTAAAATAGCCAGGTTGTGCCCACTAACACTGCGTATTGTATTAAATGAAGCAAATGATAGATGTCAGTGTAAGGTGAGCATATTAGGTTATGGTGAAATGGTATGGAATTAAGAGGATAAGTGTCCTATTTGACCAATGGTACCACACTTGTTAATGTAAAACATTTATTTTTTGCCCGAGTGTGGACTGAAAAAAGTGTTGCCTGTTGTGAGTTCATTTTCCCCTTCACCGTCGACGTCTGATGAACTCCCTCTTCTGGTGAAGGAAGGTAGTGAGGCTGATTACCAAACACCTGATCTGGTAGATGATGACTGGATAACAGGAACTTCTGACTGGATATAAGGCAGCCGACGCCCTTCTGAGTCGCTGGTGATTTCTCTGCTGGATTCTTGGAGACCAGTCTGACTCCTGCTTCCCAAAGATAAGTTTTTGCTCTGCTTTTGAACTTATCAGTTTTGTTTTGTTTACCTTGTTTTTTGGAGTTCAGCCATCCCCGGTCGGGGGTGTGCTGAGTTCCATTTTTGTCTCTGATCAGTTTATCTCTTTGCTCTGTCTTCAGAATTTACCTGAGTGCTGATATAGTCATTTTGAAGTCCTAGCGACTTCAGGGCTTGTTTTTCCTATCAGATGGTTGGGACATTTTTTGGTAGGGTTTTTTACGGATTGCAGACAGCAGCTTTTCTATCCTGTCCTGTTTAGTTAGCTTGGGCCCCATCATTTGCTCAACCTATCTTTCTATCTGTGTTAGTGTTTTCATCTTGCTTCACCGTCATTATATGTTGGGGGCTGCCTATTGCTTTGGGGTCTGCTCTGGGGCAGTTTAGATTTCCCCTTTCTTTCTTTAGGCCTATTTAGTTCTCCGGCTGTGATCGAGGGGTCTAGGGCATCGTAGGAACCCCCCACTGCTACTGTTAGTTGTGGATAGGATCAGGGGTCTGCAATCCGATAGCTACCAACCTCTCCGGTTTTCTGGACTTAGCTTGTATTTTTGTTTTTTCCTACTTCGGTGACTCATTCATAACAGCTGCCTTTCTGAACATTATCACATTGATGGCATTGAAGACATGGGTACGTGCCTTTTTGGGGGGTTTGCAGAAACTCTAATATAACTAAATGACAGAAAACCAGGATAGTAGAAATCCTCATAAAGTGATTCCATTTTATAAATTAATTCACTGAGGGTTATAATCCTTAGGAGGAGTGAATATTTTGACTCCACAGCCACTTTCCAGAAATTAACACGCAGTGGATGTTGGAGAGTGGAAATTACACATTTGCCATTTTATTACCCAGCACATAGTGCCCAGATTGTGCTCCAGGAGACACACACCGCAAATTAAGTGGGTTCTTCTCACTATAATATTGCTCAATACAGGGATCCTAAATGTTGTTTGCGCACACTGCAAGACTCCGAAGTGAGAGTGGATTTTGCTGGATTGGTTTATAGAAACCTTGTTGCTTTTCAACAGCCTTTGAGCCACTAATAGTGTGGGAACCTCTGTTTTTCCATTGACAGATGATGGACCTGAGTGGGGACTTGTTTTTTGTGAGATGAGAATTGGTATTATTTTCGCCTACATAACATTGATTGGTTTCCTTTTTATTCGATATTTGGGAGGCAGAATGTACAAACAGTAGAACACAACACACTACTGGCTCATCCAACAAGGTTTCCTATTAGACTGTGAACTGTCATTGTCTTGATAAAAAAAGTTTTTTACATAGCTTGCCATTTTTATGGACAGTTTAAGTAGAAATGTTCAAAAATATAAAACTGAAGGATATTTTATTAAAAATGTTTTTTATCTTAGCAGATGACTGTACCAGGAGATCAGAAGGACAGCTGACATCTTCAATTTTTAAATCTGATGATCTTGAGATCCTACAAGATACAACGGAAATGAATGCGATTACTCCAGATATATCATCATCCATTCACAGCAAAGATCTGTCATCTGATCCTATGAAACAGGTCCCATCTTCTGATTCATTAGTGACTACTAAGGAAAATCAAAGTCACAAAAGAGACATTAAAAAACAAACTACTCCTAAAGCAAAGAAGTCATTTTCATGTTCAGAATGTGGGAAATGTTTTAACAAGAAATCACATTTTGTTACACACCAGAGAATTCACACAGGAGCTAAATATTTTTCATGTTCAGAATGTGGGAAATGTTTTAGCAATAAATCAGATTGTGTTAGGCACCAGAGAACTCACACAGGAGAGAAGCTTTTTTCATGTTCAGAATGTGGGAAATGTTTTGCACGTAAATCACAATTGGTTACGCACAAGAGCACTCACACAGGGGAGAAGCCTTTTTCCTGTTCAGAATGTGGGAAATGTTTTGCACTTAAATCACATTTTGTTAAGCACCAGAGAATTCACACAGGGGAGAAGCCTTTTTCATGTTCAGAATGTGGGAAATGTTTTAGCAGGAAATCAAATTGTGTTAAGCACCAGAGAACTCACACAGGGGAGAAGCCTTTTTCATGTTCAGAATGTGGGAAATGTTTTAGCATGAAATCAAATTGTGTTAAGCACCAGAGAATCCACACAGGGGAGAAGCCTTTCTCATGTTCAGAATGTGGGAAATGTTTTGCACGTAAGTCACATTTATTCGGACTCCCATGACAGCACCATGAGAGAGGGGATCCGCCCTTTAGGAACAGGAAACCTACAGATACAAAAGGGCGGCACATCTCCCACGCATCAGTTGGTTTCCTGTTCCTGAGGGGACGGGATCCTACAGAAGACCGGATCCCAGGCCGGCCGATACAGGTAGCGAGGGGGTCTCCTACCTCGGCCTGGTGCGGAACTCCTGGAAGACGCCACGGTGGCCCAGGATGGGTGGCATGGCGGTGGCGTATGCAGCAGGGAGCGGCGTCCGGAGGAGGTCCGTCTCCAGGGTAAGGCCGCCGCCGGTGAGTATGTCCCCCCGGGGGCTCCCGGCTCCGGCGGCGCAAGTGCGGTGGTAACGGGGGCCGGCGTGGCTGCGGGGTGCTGGGGCCAGGGAGCACTGCATTCCGGAGCGCCAGGGCGACTTCCGGTCACGTCGGGGTCGCGGTGACGTCAGGGGGCGGACGGATGATGCGCTTCCGGGTTGGCGGCGCCACTGCGCAGGCGCGAGAAACCAAGATGGCGGCGCCCATCGTAAACGCCGATAAGCGTCGGCTCTCCGGCCAGGTGCGGCGCCAGCTGAGGAAAGGGAGCCCTATTAGGGGGGGAGGGGCGCGGCAGGAATACTGCTGTCCGGAGGAGGGGTATATAGGCAAGACCCTGGCAGGGTGCCTTGCCTTAGCCACATTATTGCGAGCAGTAATGGAGAGCGATCAGGAGCAGCAGCAGCAGCGGCAACAGCAACGGCGGCAGCAGCGACAAGCATCACTGCCGCCCCTGGATGACCTTAGGCAGGTCAAGCAGAAAAAGAAAGAGGCCCGTGACAGTAAGGAACGTGCGGGACGAAGTGACCAATCCAGTCATAAAAGCTCCTCTAGGCAGACAGGAGCATCGACTGAGAAGAATCCCCCTCATTCTCCGGTACTTGATTGTGGCACTGGTAAGTGATCTTCGTGAAAGTTCACTCAGTGACGGGACCCCCCTTCTGTGTTTTATTCTAGGGGAAGAAGGCTACAAGTAAAACTAAACACAGGGAGTGCGCACTCTGTGCATGCCCATTACCTGATTCATGCCCCAAAAAATTGTGCCCCCCCTGTATTCAGCAGACAGTGGCGGAAGAGTCGCCCGCGGTAGCGGCGAGTTTAAGGGACATAGTCAGGGCAGAGATGAAAGAAACCCTAAAGTCTTTGTCCCAGCCGGAAAGTCTAAAAGGCGGGGTCCCGGTGGAGTCCGATTCCTCGACAGAATGGAGGAGAAGTAGAGACTCCCAGGCTTCATCTCCCTTGTCTTCCTCAGGAGAAGAGGACTCTGGGCGATTTTGTCTGCCACTTGACCGAGTAGACAAGCTGGTCAAAGCAGTCAGAGGGACAATGGAAGTAGAGGAGCCTAAGCCCCAGTTATCCATGCAGGATGTCATGTTCGGGGGCTGGAGCAGAGAAAGCATAGAGTCTTCCCATTAAATCAGAAGATCCAGGATCTGATCCACAGAGAGTGGAAAAAAACGGATAAAAGAGGGTTGCTACCACCAGCCCTCAAACGCAGATATCCCTTCGATGATCCGGCAGTGAATACTTGGGACAAGGCCCCCAAATTAGATGCAGCCATTGCGAAGGCATCCAAAAAATCCTCGCTACCCTTTGAGGACATGGGATCCCTTAAAGATCCCCTAGACAGGAAGGCAGATACCTTCCTTAAGAATACCTGGGAAATGGCTGCCGGGTCCTTAAGACCAGCAGTGGCATCAACATGCACGGCCAGGTCCATGATGGTCTGGTTGGACCAGTTGGAGTCGCAATTAAAACGGTACGTCGAGACAAACAATTCTTGGGGCCCTACCAACAATCCAAGAGGGAGCAGCCTTCCTAGCAGATGCCTCGGCGGATGCAGTAAGAATGGCCGCCAGGGCAGCAGGTCTCTCTAATGCGGCTCGTAGAGCCCTGTGGTTAAAGTGCTGGCAGGGAGACATTCAGTCCAGGGCGAAGCTCTGTACTATTCCGTGTGAGGGTGAATATTTGTTCGGCGCAGTCCTGGACGAATTGCTTGAGAAGGCTGGGGACGACAAGAAAAAATTCCCAAATCTCTGGTCTGCGTCCTACGGACGTCCATTTGGTAGAAGGAGATTCGATCAGAGGAGAAGGCGCAATTCTTCGCCTATTAGAGACCGTCCCAGATGGGAAGATAGAAGGAGAAGAGGTACGGGCTACATGTTCAGACGCTCGTCGAGAGATCAAAAGAGACAGAATCAATGACTAGTAATTCCCATGGGGGATAGACTATCATCCTTCCTCCCGGCATGGTTACAGATTACAAATAGTGACTGGGTGCGCAAGGTAATATCCACCGGGCTTAGGTTGGAGTTTAACCAGGTCCCGCGGGATACCTTTAGACCAACTCCTTTAAGATCTTCACCCCTCTAACAAGCAGCTTTAGAAGCGGAAGTCTTGAGCCTATGCCAGAAAAACGTCCTGATAGAGGTTCCAGAATCTGAGAGAGGAAGAGGGTTCTACTCTCCCTTATTCCTAATCCAAAAACCTGACAAAACATTTAGAACGATTATTAATTTACGTTTCCTTAATGAGTTTTTGGTTAATCGTACTTTTAAGATGGAATCCATCAATACAACAATAAAAATATTGTTTAAAGGGTGTTTTATGGCAGTCATAGAATTGAAAGATGCGTACTATCATGTACCTATCCATACAGATTTCCAGCAGTTCCTGAGAGTGGCGGTTTCATTAGACGGCACAGTCCGTCATTATCAGTATAGAGCCCTTCCCTTTGGTCTCTCTGCAGCGCCCCGGGTATTTACAAAGGTAGTGGCCGAAGTTATGGCTCATTTACGGGAAGTTGACATCTTGATCGTTCCATATTTAGATGATTTTTTGATTGTGGGAAAATCGGTGGGCCATTGTATATCCCAGATAGAAAGAGCTAAGTCCAGGTTAGAAAACCTCGGATGGATATTAAACTACGAGAAATACCGACTCCAGCACTTAAAGATACAGAAGTTTCTAGGCTTACTATTAAATTCAGAAACTCAGCAGTGTCTGTTGCCATTGGATAAATTGCAAAAGATACAGCAGCAGGTTCTTCGGGCGATTGATAATCCTTCTATGACCCTCAGACAGGCCATGTCCCTGTTAGGCTCTTTAACCTCATGCATCCCAGCAGTCAGGTGGGCACAATTCCATACTAGAGCCCTTCAGAAAGACGTCCTGGTTAATAGCAGGGCCTTGGAAGGCTCCTTACAGGGTCGAGTGTTGCTAAGCCCCTCAGCTGTTAGATCGCTTAGATGGTGGCTCGATGACGAGAACCTAGCCTCAGGGGTGCCCTGGATAACGCAGATAACCCGTATTATAACCACAGACACTAGTCCCTTTGGTTGGGGGGCCCATATGGGGGACATAGTGGTACAGGGACACTGGGATTCTGATGCTGAGATCTCATCCAACCAGAGAGAGCTATTGGCGATAGAGCGGGCAGTCAAAAAACTCATTATGTACCTACAGGGCCATCACGTGAGGATACTCTCGGACAACCAGGTAGCAGTAGCATATGTCAACCACCAAGGTGGAACCCGCTCCGACGCCCTGATGCGGATAACAGAACGTCTCCTTCAGATAGCAGAGGAAATTTTTGTATCTTTAACGGCGCTCCACATCAGAGGAAAGGACAACGTGAAGGCAGACTTTCTAAGCCGCAAGGCTCTAAAGCAAGGAGAATGGGCTTTGAACAGGGATATTTACCACCAGATTGTCCGCAGATGGGGTCAGCCAGAGGTAGACCTCTTTGCCACCAGAGAAAACAGGAAAGAAAAATCGTTCTGCTCTCTGAATCCCAGGGAAAATCCACTGGCAGTGGATGCCCTCCTGATAAGATGGAACTTTTCTCTGGCATACGCCTTCCCGCCATTAAATCTTCTACCTCTGGTAGTAAGGAAGATCAGGGAAGATCGGGCAAGAGTCATATTAATTGCCCCCTTTTGGCCCAGGAGGACCTGGTTCGCATGGTTGAGGACCATGTCGGTATGCGATCCCTGGGTACTGCCGAACCTTCCAGATCTCCTCTACCAGGGGCCAGTCAGCCACCCGCATGTAGCGGGACTCCATTTGACGGCGTGGTGTTTGAGAGGACACTATTAAAGGATAGAGGGTTCTCCAAGAATTTAATTGATACCCTCCTAAAAAGCATGAAACAAACTGCCACTAACATCTATGCTAGGACCTGGAAGCGATTCCTGTCCACCTTTCAGTTTGATGTCAGAGACGGAATTCCCACGAAACATATTCTGGAATTTCTCCAGAAGGGTCTCGAATTGGATCTCTCCACAAGTACATTAAAAGTACAGGTTTCAGCCTTAGGAGCCTTGTTTGCATGTGACATTGCCAATAACTATTGGGTAGCAAGGTTCATTAAAGCGGCGGCTAGATCGAGACCCATACACAAGGACAGATGTGTGCCTTGGGACTTAAACTTAGTCCTTACAGCCATGACAGAAAGTCCGTTTGAACCTTTGGATTCTGCCTCACTAAAGATTATATCTCTTAAGGCAGCATTTCTGGTAGCGATAACATCCGCACGTAGAGTGAGCGACATACAGGCACTTTCCAGATTGCCCCCTTACACAGAGTTCTTACAGGATAGAGTAATCCTAAGGCCAGATCCAGCATACCTTCCCAAGGTAGCATCACAATTTCACAGGACATAAGAGATAGTTCTGCCTTCCTTCCTCCCTAATCCGACCAACCCTAAGGAGCAAAAACTTCAGGCATTAGATATTAGGAGATGCTTACTTAAATATTTAGCAGCCACGGATCCTTGGAAGAAGGAGAATGCATTATTCCTATCCTTCCAAGGTCCCAGGAAAGGTTGTAGGGTATCGAAACGCACATTAGCAAGGTGGATTAGGGAGGCTATCTCTCTTGCCTACACAGCAGGTGGAGGTCCGGCTCCGCAGAACCTGAGGGCGCATTCCACTCGTGCCATGGCATCATCTTGGGCAGAAAGATCTGGAGTGTCAATTGATCAGATATGTAAGGCGGCCACCTGGTCATCTCCTTCCACCTTTTTTAACCACTATCGGTTAGACATGGGTGCCTCCTCAGATCTCACCTTTGGGCTAAGGGTGCTGCAGGCTGTAGTCCCTCCCTAAGTTAGTTTACATCTCATGGTGCTGTCATGGGAGTCCGAATAAAGTATTAAGTTACGTACCGGTAACGGTATTTTTCGGAAGCCCATGACAGCACCCTTAGTTCCCTCCCTTGTTCACATATAGGGGTGCACTCCTTTAGAAGATTGTCCACAATTTACTGTATATGGGAGATGGTATAAAAATATTTCTGATAAATAGGGTAGATAGGTTGTATATATTATATGTTGTGTACTAACCATGGTAGCCTCTCAAGCTCTGTAATCCAACTGATGCGTGGGAGAGGTGCCGCCCTTTTGTATCTGTAGGTTTCCTGTTCCTAAAGGGCGGATCCCCTCTCTCGTGGTGCTGTCATGGGCTTCCGAAAAATACCGTTACCGGTACGTAACTTAATACTTTTGTTACCCACCAAAGAACTCACACAGGAGAGAAGCCTTTTTCCTTTTCAGAATGTGGGAAATGTTTCACCAATAAATCAAATTGTGTTAAGCACCAGAGAACTCACACAGGAGAGAAGCCTTTTTCATGTTTAGAATGTGGGAAATGTTTTAGCAATAAATCAGGCTGTGTTAAGCACAAGAGAACTCACACAGGGGAGAAGCCTTTTTCATGTTTAGAATGTGGGAAATGTTTTAGCAAGAAATCATATTGTGTTAAGCACCAGAACACTCACCCAGGGGAGAAGCCTTTTTCCTGTTAATGTGGGAAATATTTTAACCAGAAAGCGCTTCTTGATCTCCATCAGAGCTGTTACACAGAGAAGCTGCCTTTTTCATTTTCTTAATGTGGGAAATAATTTACTTGGAAATGAACAGTTAATAAACATCAGAGACGTCACATAGGGGAGAAGCCTTTTTTATGTTCATAATGTTGGAATAATTTTAACCAAAATTAAATCTTCTTAAATGGGTTGTCTCTTGTCATTCCTCATGTTTGCTGACAAAAGGATAAAACTAAACTTTATGAATTCCAAATGTAAAACAATACCCATAATTCACCCCCTGAAGGTTAGTTGGAAAGTGATTAATAGAAAAAACATGTACCCCACATCTCAGTATATAGGGTGAGGTGATGTTTACACACTCTCCAAGCGTCTCATTTCTACGGGTTTCATCATCCTCACCAAAGGCGAGACTATTCAGGAGACTATTTAATATTGACCTACTGTATATTCAAGCGAGACTAGACAAAAAAACTAAAATCATGTATCGTGTTATCCGAAACAGTCAGAAAACTAGCCACATATTGGCAGATCCCAGACCTCAAACTATATACTTCGGTTGTTTATAAGCCACTCCAGTGTCAAGAATAGATAGTATGAATTTGAATTTACCAAATGGCTGCAATGAAACAAACAGTGAAAAATTTAAAGGGGTCTGAATACTTTCCATACCCACTGTATCAGTAAAAATAACTCCTCTCTATTAGGTAAAGTGTAAAAGAATTGCACCATTTTCCGATACCCGTCACGTCTCCATTTTTCATGATCTTGGGTTGGGTTTGGGATTATTTTTTGTGTGCCGAGCTGAGGTTTTTAATGGAAACCATTTTGGTGCAGATACGATCTTTTGATCGCCCTTTATTGCATTTTAATGTAATGTTGCAGCGACCAAAAAAAGTAATTCTGCCGTTTTGACATTTTTTCTCGTTACGCCATTTAGCGATCAGGTTAATTCTTTTTTTATATTGATAGATCGGGAGATTCTGAACGCGGCTATAACAAATATGTGTATGTTTGATTTTTTCTTGTTTTATTTTGAAAGGAGCGAAAGAGGGGTGACTTGAACTTTTACATTTTTTTATATTTTTAAAAACTTTTTTTTACTTTTGGCATTGTGAAGACATACAGCATTGTATGTTAATTAACCAGACGACTATTTTTTTTAGCAAAGAAGAATAATAGAATGTTTTCTGTATGGTGGCTTTCAAAGTTAAGTGTTGATATCTAGTTGGTCAAGAAAACAGACTTTTGTTCGTGTAAGCCTGGAATATTGACTTTTATTGTGTGCTTATTCTTAAATCACTACTGATGTTTGCTGATATGCTAATTATGCATTGGGTTATGGAGCCAGTTTGTTGACTTCTAAAGCAGAGAGGGAAAAACTATGTAAATAGTTTAAATAATCAAATAATGCTATAATAATCTCATCTGCATTCTTACCCTTCATGTAAATACTGAGTGAGGGACACTTGTTAAGTCTAAAAATAGGTTACAGGCCTCTGTATAAAGAGACTGAGAGAAACAGCCAGAGAGAGTCTGCCAAGACATCTATACATCCAAAGGACAAGAGACAGGACAGCATCCACAACATCATCACAAGGAACACGGATCTATCATTCTATAGGAAACATCCTAGGGGTTTTCAGCCTTGGTTGGAAGAATACAGATCTGCTCCATTGACCATCACTGAACCATGGCTACATTTGGAGAAGCCAGGTTGTGATCCTCGGATCAACTGGCCTTGTACGTTGTATGGACTCAATGGACTGTCATCTTCCAGCACTTATTGTTACCTCCTCTTTGTGTGCGGGCCACAGGTGTGGTAGCGACCCTGGAAGATGAAGCCAGGTTGTGATCCTCAGATCAACTGGCCTTGTATGGACAGTCATTTTCCTACGCTTGTCATCACCCCCTGTGTGTGTGGGTGCCACAGCTGGTGTAGTGACCCTGGAAGATCTGAAGTCACAGCAGCTATTATCCCAGTGGGTCAGTGGAAGGGGGAGTGTTGTGAACTCATTTTGTGGTCTGCCTCTGGTGAGGGAGCTGGTTGTGCTGACAGAGGAGTTGTGAGTTCTCTTTCCGGGCTCCCTCTGGTGGTGGCAGGAGGTAATGAAGGTGATCTAATTAACAGAGACATGCCACCTGATAATGAGGATAGGACATCTGGAGTCTCGGACTGGATTTAAGACAGCCGACTCCCTATTCCCATGCTGGTGATTTTTTCCTGCCTCCTGAGGTCTTGGTTTCCAGTTCAGTTCCTGCCTTCTCAAGCTAAGTGTTCTCTGCTAATGTTCACATTTGTTTTGGTTTGGTCTATTCAGTTTTTTGTGTGGTCAGCCAGCCCCGGCTGGGGCTGTGCTGAATTTCCATTCTTATGTCACTGTATGTGCCAGTTTGCTTTTTGTCCCTTATTAGATTGGCCTCTTTTTGCTCTGTTCTCAGAATATGCCAGAGTGCTGAAATAGTGTGAGAAGTCTAGTGACTTCAGGGTTTTTTTTGCTGTCAGAAGTGATGGACATTTTTGCAGTGTTTTTTTTGGCTTGATTGCAGACAGTATCTTTCCTTTCCTGTCCTTTCTAGTTAGTGTGGGCCCCATCGTTTGCTCAGTCTATTTTCCTACCTGTGTTTGTGCTTTCATCTTGTCTCACCGTCAATACATGTGTGGGGGCTGTCTATTCCTTTGGGGTCTGCTCTGGGGCAGTGTAGATTTCCCCTTTCTTGCTTTAGGCTTATTTAGTCCTCCGGCTGTGACGAGGCATCAAGAATCATCGTAGGTACGCTCCAGGGCTACTGCTAGTTGTGTAGATAGGATCAGGGGTCTGCAATCTGCTTAGTTACCAAACGCTCTGGTTTTCTGTGACTTAGCTTAGTCTTGTTTTCCTCCTCAGTGACCCATTCATAACAGGGGAGACTGTTATGAATGAGTCACCGGAGGAGGAAAAAACAAAAAGGCAAGCTAAGTCCAGAAAACCGGAGAGGTTGGTAGCTAGCGGATTGCAGACCCCGGATCCTGTTCACAACAACTAACAGTAGCCGTGGAGCGTGCCTACGGTGGTCCTGGACACCTCGTCAAAGCCGGAGAGCTAAATAAGCCTAAAGAAAGAAAGGGGAAATCTAAACTGCCCCAGAGCAGACCCCAAAGCAATAGACAGCCCCCAACATGTATTGTTGGTGAAAAAAGATGAAAACACAAACACAGACAGAAAGATAGGCACAGCAAACGATGGGGCCCAACTAACTAGATAGGACAGGACAGAAAAGATGCTGGCTGCAATCCGCAAAAGCCCTACCAAAAATGTCCCAACACGTCTGATAGGAAAAACGGCCCTGAAGTTGCTAGACTTCAAAATCCCTATATCAGCACTCCGATATATTCTGAGGACAGAGCAAAAGAAATTAAACCGATCAGGGACAAAAATGGAAATTCAGCATAGCCTCAGCCGGGGCTGGCTGAACAAAAAACTAAGTAAATCAGACAAAATCTCATGGAACAATAGCAGAGCAAAACTTAGCTTTAGAAGGCAGGAACTGGACTGGAGGCCAGACCTCAGAGCAGGAGAAATCACCAGCAACCCTACAGGGCGTCGGCTGCCTTATATCCACTCAGAGATTCCAGATGTCCAATCGCAAGCCACCTGTTCAGGTGACAGGTCTCTCCCATCCAAATCAGTTTCACCACCTCCTTTCATCAGCAGAGGGAGTTCATCGGACACCAAAGGTGAACGAGAAAATGAGCTCATAACAATACTCCCTCTTCTTCACATTCTAGAATGCTGCTTGGCTGGCCCCCTTCCAGGTGCAAAAATTAAAGATGTGTCTGACAGGATATCAGGACTCTTCAGACCTACAGATGACTACCCATTCCTGCTACTACATGTGGGGACAAATGACACCGCAAGAAACGACCTGGAAATCATCTGCAGAGACTTTGAAGACTTAGGCAAGAAAGTGAAAGAACTGGGAGCGCAGGTGGTCTTCTCTTCCATCCTCCCAGTGGATGGCCATGGAACAAGGAGGTGGAATAAGATTCTGCAGGTGAACAACTGGCTACGACGATGGTGCCGTCAGCAACGATTTGGATTTCTGGATCACGGAGTGAACTACTTATACGATGGACTACTTGCTAGAGATGGGGTGCACCTTACGAAGACTGGAAAGCATGTATTTGGAAGTCGCCTTGCTACACTTGTAAGGAGAGCTTTAAACTAGAACAACATGGGAAGGGAAGCAAAAGACCAGAAAAAGCCATACACTTGACAAATGCTATTGAGAACTCTGCTATTAGAAGTGGAAAGGAAGAACAAAGACGAAAGAATCTAATTAATAAAAATATTGGAGAAAGAGAAACCAATCACAAACTAAAATGTTTCTATACTAATGCACAAAGCATGGGCAACAAACAAGGAGAATTGGAACTACTAACACAGGAACAGAAATATGATGTAATTGGAATCACTGAAACTTGGTGGAACAATACACATGATTGGAATACAAGACTAGAAGGATACAACTTATTTGCAAGAAACAGACTTGATAAACGAGGAGGGGGTGTCGCATTGTATGTTCGAAACGCGTATATCTGCACAGAGATTGAAGCTTCAGAGACTGGGAGTTCTGTGGAAACTGTTTGGGTAAGAATACAAGGACAGAACAATGGAAAGGACACCATTGTAGGCATTTACTACAGGCCGCCTGTGCAAGCCGAAGATATAGATGAACTCTTTATGCATCAGATGGCCAAGTTATCCAAAAAATATGACATAGTTGTCATGGGAGATTTCAACTATCCAGACATTTGTTGGGAATCTCTCTCAGGCAAAACTAACAGGTCAAGGAAATTCTTATCCTCTCTTGCTGACAACTTTATCTTCCAAAAGGTAAGGGAGAAAACAAGGGGAACTGCTACCTTGGATCTAATCCTTATAAACAGGGATGAAATGGTTGAGGAGGTAAAAGTGGCTGGGACCCTAGGAGGTAGCGACCGTGCTATTTTAGAATTTTGGATTACTAGAGGTGGAAGACCTGTGAAGACTCAGACGTCAAGGTTAGATTTCAGAAAGGCAGATTTTAAGGGATTCAGAAAGAGAATTGGAGGGATCCAATGGCTGGATATCCTTAAAGACAAAAATGTCCAGGAAGGATGGGAAATCTTGAAAAATGAAATTCTCAAAGCACAGTTGTTAACAATTCCGAAAAGAGGGAAGAATAGGAAGCATTTAAGGAAACCAGGATGGATGAACACAGAACTTAAGCACATGCTAAAAAGGAAGAAAAAAATGTTTATAAAATGGAAAGAGGGAGGCATATCTAAAGAAGAATATAATGCTGTCTGCAGAACCTGCATGGCACAAATCAGATTAACTAAAGCTGAAAATGAACTGAGGCTTGCAAGAGATGTCAAAAGCAATAATAAAGGATTTTGGGGATATGTCAAAAGTAAAAGAAAAGTCAAAGATGCTATAGGATTTTTACAGGATGAAAATGATGAAATGGTAAGACAGGATGTTGAGAAGGCTGAACTTTTAAATTCCTATTTTGCATCTGTTTTCTCTCAGAAAGGAAATGCAACATCAACTGTTATTCACTGTCCTATTAAGGGAATAGAAGAATTCAGGATATCTATAAACAGAAAGATAGTGAGGAAACACTTAGCTAACCTAAATGAATTCAAGTCTCCAGGTCCAGATGAATTACACCCCAGAGTACTGAAGGAGATAGCAGAAGAAATTTTTGAAACCCTCTCCATAATCTTTGAAAATTCTTGGAGAACAGGAGAAGTGCCAGAAGACTGGAGAAGAGCAAATGTTGTTCCTATCTTCAAAAAGGGGAAGAAGGTGGACCCAGGCAACTATAGGCCGGTGAGTCTGACTTCTATACCAGGAAAGATCTTTGAACAAATTATTAAACAACATGTATGTCAATACCTGGATAAGAATGAAGTGATTAAACAGAGTCAGCATGGGTTTCTAACTAATAAGTCATGTCAGACTAACTTAATTTCCTTTTATGACGGTATCACTGATTGGGTGGATCAAGGAAATGCTGTAGATATAGTATATCTTGACTTCAGCAAAGCATTTGACAAAGTCTCTCATACAATCCTTATTGAAAAAATGACTAAGTATGGAATGGACAAGGCAACTGTGAGGTGGATTCATAACTGGCTTAGTGATCGGACCCAAAGAGTGGTCGTAAATGGCTGCACATCCAGTTGGAAGAATGTCTCAAGTGGGGTACCACAGGGCTCTGTCCTGGGCCCTGTATTGTTCAACATCTTTATCAACGATTTAGATGAAGGAATTGAGGGTAAACTGATTAAATTTGCTGATGACACAAAGCTAGGAGGGATAGCTAATACTAGAGAAGAGAGAGAGAGGATTCAAAAAGATTTAAATAAACTGGAGAAGTGGGCAGCAACTAACAGAATGGTTTTTAACAGGGAGAAATGCAAAGTACTACATCTGGGCAATAAAAATGAAAAAAGCATATATAGAATGGGAGGAATAGGGCTAAGTGACAGCACATGTGAAAAAGACTTGGGTATACTAATAGATCACAGACTGAATATGAGTCAACAGTGTGATGCAGCAGCAAAAAAGGCAAATGCAATTCTAGGATGTATTAACAGAAGCATACAGTCTAGATCACGTGAAGTCATTATTTCCCTCTACTCCTCTTTGGTCAGACCTCATCTGGAATATTGTGTCCAGTTTTGGGCACCACATTTTAAAAAAGACATCAACAAACTGGAGCAAGTTCAGAAAAGAGCGACCAGAATGGTGACCGGTCTGCAAACCCTGTCTTATGAGGAAAGGTTGCAGGATTTGGGAATGTTTAGTTTGCAAAAGAGAAGACTGAGAGGAGACTTAATAGCTGTCTACAAATATCTAAAGGGCTGTCACATTGTAGAAGGATCAACTTTATTCTCATTTGCACAAGGAAAGACTAGAAGCAATGGGATGAAACTGAATGGGAAGAGACACAGATTAGATATTAGAAAAAACTTTTTGACAGTTAGAGTGATCAATGAGTGGAACAGGCTGCCACGAGAAGTGGTGAGTTCTCCTTCAATGGAAGTCTTCAAACAGAGGCTGGACAGACATCTGACTGGGATGATTTAGCGAATCCTGCTTTGAGCAGGGGGTTGGACCAGATGGCCCAGGAGGTCCCTTCCAACTCTACGATTCTATGATTCTATGATTCTATGATTCTATGATTCCCTGTTTCCAAGCCAAGAGATTCAGAGAAGAGAAGTAGAGATGTCTCCTATCCAGGGCTCTCTGACTGCCTGGGCAATTAGGCAGGTGGTGAAGAGACAGATGGTTGCTCTTCAGTGCCTGGCCCTGAGAGGATGTGGAAGTAATTGAAGTCGATGCGTTAGCTGCCATCCATCCGACAACGGCTTCAATTTGTTCATCCCGCAGCAGTGGGGTACGGCGAGGTCCTACAAAGCTGCGCATAAAGGACTGTTCCCTGGTAAAACTGGGGGATGCTGAGTCACTGGTGCCAGCATCAGGCACAGAATCCCCACGTCCTCTCCCTGCTGAAACTCCACGCCCACCTGCCTTACTCCCTGCCTTCTTCATCTTGGTAGACTGATAAAGAAAGGCAGAAAAATACAAGGGAGGGGCTTAGTGTGCTTATTCCTGAACAGCTGCTAACAGGTATAAGAAACACTAATATTATAAAGTGTGCGGACTACACTTTAATATGAGCTAATGTGGCCTAAACAACTGTCAAGTGGAGTGTTTAGTGAACTTTACGTGTTTTTTTTTTCAAAAAGGATGTGACCAAAGATGTGAAAGCGACAGTATCACAAACTTTTTGGAGCTATTACAATGCAGGAAGGTAACCTACAATGCAATAGATGAGGCTCCAAAAAATAGGCTAATACTAATCTGGCTGGGGCCGCAGGGCACAAGCCAGCAAAAAGGCTCCTCTATCTACTCCTATATAGTGTTTGCAACCAATCTAGCTGGATACGGATGGAAGCACACTAATAGGAGAAATTCAGGAAAAATAAGCAGCACTACAGCAAAAAAGGACTATGTATGAGGCAGTGACGCACACTAAGCGGACTACAACCAGAGGTGACTGCAGAACACACTACAGCGTGAGCTGCACTCACACACAGAGACCTCACAGACAGCCGTGAACAGTGCAGAGAACTGGGCACTAGCACTGAAAGGCTCCTCTGTCTACTCCTATATAGTGTTTGCAACCAATGTAGATGGATATGGATGGAAGCACACTAATAGGAGAAATCAGGAAAAATGAGCAGCAATAAAACAAAAAAAGGACTATGTATGAGGCAGTGATGCACGCTGAGCGGACTACAACCAGAGGTGGCTGCAGAACACACTACAGCGTGAGCTGCACTCACACACACAGACCTTGCAGACAGCTGTGAACAGCACTGCAAGGCAAAAGAAAGCTTCACACAGCTGTTGCTAAAGTAGCCTGGGTAAAGCACAGTATAGCAAATCGCTATCTCTAACTGTCCCTCAGAACAGCAGCGTCCTGTCCCTAACTGAATTCACAGCAGAGTGAACCCAAAATGGCGGCAGCTTTTATAGTGCATCATGACATCATTTCAGCAGCCAATCACAGCCATGCCATTAGTTAACATGCCTACATACCTAACAGGATGTGCCCACACTTCTTAGGATTCCTCATTGGCTGAATCAAATCAAACTGCCTCATAGCATTATGGGAACTTCCGATTCTGGTATTCGATATGCAAAAAGTATCGGAACTCAGTATCGGAATTTCGTTACCACGAATATCGGCCGATGCCCGATATTTGCAGTATCGGAATGCTCAACACTAGTCATCAGTGAAAAAATAAAAAAGTTATAGCTCGCAGAATAAAGCGATGCAAAAATAATTATTTTTTATATAAAATTGTTTTCATTGCATAAAAGCGCCAAAAACATAAAAAAGACATAAATGAGGTATCGCTGTAATCGTACTGACCTGAAGAATAAAACCGCTTTATCAATTTTACTGCACGTGGAACGGTGTAAACGCACCCCCCAAAAAAAGTCTTGAAATGCTGGTTTTTGTTTTTGTTCATTCTGCATCCCAAAAATCGGAATAAAAAGCGATCAAAAATGTCACGTGCCTGAAAATGGTACCAATAAAAACGTCAACTCGTCCCGCAAAAATTAAGACCTCACATGACTCAATGGGTCAAATTATGGAAAAGTTATAGGTCTCAAAATGTGGTGATGCAAAAACTATTTTTACAATAAAAAGCGTCTTTTAGCGTGCGACAGCTGCCAAACATAAAAACCGCCATAAATAGTAAATCAAACCCCCCGTTATCACCCCCTTAGTTAGGGAAAAATAATAAAATAAAAAACGTATTTAACTAATAATATTAGTGTGCGCTTGGAACACTCAAAGAAGAGGGAAATCTAAATTGGGTGGTTGTAAAAAAAAACAAACCTCTTATAAGTGCTCTTTATGTAGCTGGATAATAGCGAGAAAATAGCAATTAGTAATAGTCAATTGTAAGACCTCAGAAGAAGTGCTTAAGGAAAAAAGAATATATATAGATGCTGGTGGCAATCTTAGTTCCAACCTGAACAATCATGAAAAACTAAAAAGGCATGAGTGAGGGTAAAAACCTGAAATCACTGAACAGGTTATATACTGCAGGGTAATTCGCCTTAATAGCAGCTTAAAAAAAAAAAAAAAAAAATCAAAGTCAAATTGCAGCCTGTGAACGGCTGTGCAGAGTAGCCGCAATAGTAAATGCACAAGTCAGAGAGCGGTACCTGTAAAGATAATGCGATGCGAAGTCCTCACTCCAGTAAGCGGTGCAGGTTAAAATAGCGCTTTTTGCTCCAGCTCTTGGAAAAAGAGGGGGGGGGGGTTTGTACACTGGGGTATAGACGAGTTACAGGGCCTGCCCCGGCCGGTGGCAGCCTCCTGTCAGTGTACCTCCAGCTGTGGAGCAGACGTAAGCGGCCTCTCGTGATCCCGGCGTCTCAGGGAGGAAGAAGACAGTTAGTCTTTGAAACATGTTGGAAAGTCCATTGGTCCCCGCCGCAGCCACCAGCAAGTGAAACCGACGTGGTCATGTGTTGACTCACATCACGAAGGTCCTGTACACCTGGAGCAGCTCACAGACGCCGGGAGCACGAGAGGCCACTTACGTCTGCTCCACAGCTGGAGGTACACTGACAGGAGGCTGCCACCGGCCGGGGCAGCCCCTGTAACTCGTCTATACCCCAGTGTACAAACCCCCCCCTCTTTTTCCAAGAGCTGGAGCAAAAAGCGCTATTTTAACCTGCACCGCTTACTGGAGTGAGGACTTCGCATCGCATTATCTTTACAGGTACCGCTCTCTGACTTGTGCATTTACTATTGCGGCTACTCTGCACAGCCGTTCACAGGCTGCAATTTGACTTTGACTTTTTTTTTTTTTTTTTAAGCTGCTATTAAGGAGAATTACCCTGCAGTATATAACCTGTTCAGTGATTTCAGGTTTTTACCCTCACTCATGCCTTTTTAGTTTTTAATGATTGTTCAGGTTGGAACTAAGATTGCCACCAGAATCTATAGATATTCTTTTTCCCTTAAGCACTTCTTCTGAGGTCTTACAATTGACTATTACTAATTGCTATTTTCTCGCTATTATCCAGCTACATAAAGAGCACTTATAAGAGGTTTTTTTTTTTTGTTTTTTTTACAACCACCCAATTTAGATTTCCCTCTTCTTTGAGTGTTCCAAGCGCACACTAATATTATTAGTTATTTTACCTTATTTCTTTGACACCTTTGTGACAGGTGTCTTAGTGTTTGCTGCTGGAATTACACTCATACACAAGCGCCACTGAATCTCCATTTGTAAAAAAAGTATTTGTTTCCATTTTCCCATTAGGGTTAGGGCTAGGAATAGGGTTAGGGCTGAGATTAGGGTTAGGGGTGTGTTGGGGTTCGGGTTGGAGTTAGAATTGGGTGTTTCCACTGTTTGGGCACATCAGGGGCTCTCCAAACGCAACATGGCGTCTGATCTCAATTCAAGCCAATTCTGCGTTGAAAAAGTCAAATGGTGCTCCTTCCCTTCCAAGCTCTGCCATGCGCCCAAACAGTGTTTTACCCCCACATATAGGGTATCAGCCTACTCAGGACAAATTGCCAAACAACTTTTGGGGTTCAATTTCTCCTGTTACCCTTAGGAAAATAAAAAATTGGGGGCAAAAATATCATTTTTGTGGAAAAAAATATGATTTTTTTATTTTCACGCCCGGATGCTATAAACTTCTGTGAAGCACTTGGGGGTTCAAAGTGCTCACCACACATCTAGATAAGTTCCGTGGGGGGGTCTAGTTTCCAAAATGGAGTCACTTGTGGGGAGTTTCAATAGTTTAGGTACATCAGAGGCTCTCCAAACGCACATGACACCCGCAGACCATTCCATCAAAGTCTGCATTCCAAAATGTCACTACTTCCCTTCCGAGCCCCGACGTGTGCCCATACAGTAGTTTTCTCCCACATATGGGGTATCAGCATACTCAGAACAAATTGGACAACAACTTTTGGGGTCCAATTTCTCCTGGTACCCTTTGGAAAAAAAAAATTGGGGACTGAATGATCATGTTTGTGGAAAAAATATGATTTTTTTATTTTCACGCCCGGGTGTTATAAACTTCTGTGAAGCACTGGGGGGTTCAAAGTGCTCACCACACATCTAGATAAGTTCCTTATGGGGTCTGGTTTCCAAAATGGGGTCATTTGTCAGAGGTTTCCACTGTTTAGGCATATCAGGGGCTTTCCAAACGCGGCATGGCGTCCAATCCCAATCCCAGCCAAAAAGTCAAATGGCGCTGATTCCTGTCCGAGCTCTGCCATGCGCCCAAATAGTGGTTTACCCCCACATATGGGATATCAGCGTACTCAGGACAAATTGCACAATAACTTCTGGGGTCCTGTTACCCTTGGAAAAATAAAAATTGAGGGTGAAAAGATCATTTTTGTGGAAAAAATGTGATTTTTTAATTGTACGGCTGTACATTATAAATTTCTGTGAAGCCCTTGTGAGTTCAAAGTTCTCACCACACATCTAGATAAGTTCCTTGGGGGGTCTAGTTTCCAAAATGGGGGTCACTTGTGGGGGGTTTCCACTGTTTAGGTACATCAGGGGCTCTCCAAACGTGACATGGCGTCCAATCAATTCCAGCCAATTTTGCAATGAAAAAGTCAAACAGCTCTCCTTCCCTTCTGAGCTCTGCCATGCGCCGAAACAGTGGTTCCTCCCCACATATCAGGTATCAGCGTACTCAGGACAAATTGCACAATAACTTTTGCATCTAATTTCTCCTGTTACCCTTGGTAAAATAAAAAAAATTGGACCTGAAGTAATTTTTTTTGTGAAAAAAGTTAAATGTTCATTTTTTTTAAACATTCAAAAAATTGCTGTGAAGCACCTGAAGGGTTAATAAACTTCTTGAATATGGTTTTGAGCACCTTGAGGGGGGCAGTTTTTAGAATGGTGTCACTTTTGGGTATTTTCTATCATATAGACCCCTCAAAGTGACTTCAAATGTGATGTGGTCCATAAAAATAAAATGGTGTTGCAAAAATGAGAAATCGCTGGTCAACTTTTAACCCTTATAACTTCCTAACAAAAAAAAATTTTGGTTCCAAAATTGTGCTGATGTAAAGTAAACATATGTGAAATGTTACTTATTAAGCTTTTGTGTGCCGTATCTCTGTGATTTAAGGGCATAAAAATTCAAAGTTGGAAAATAGCGACATTTTCAAAATTTTCACCAAATTTCCATTTTTTTCACAAATAAACGCAAGTTATATGAATGAAATTTTACCACTAACATGAAGTACAATATGTCACGAGAAAACAATGTCAGAATCACCGGGATCCATGGAAGCATTTCAGAGTTATTACCTCATAAAGGGACAGTGGTCAGGATGGTAAAAATTGGCCCAATCATGAAAGTGCAAACCACCCTTGGGGGTAAAGGGGTTAATCTGGGAGTGGTCTGTAATCTTTTTCCCATATCTGAAGGTAGCCATACTTTGAATATCTTATTTTTTTGTTCATCATTAAGATTGAATTTGTCTGTGTTTGATTAAAAAATGTCCGCATTATAAAAGGCGTCCATCTGATCGCTGTAATTTGGAATGTCTTTTACAATTTTCATTAGCTGATCGTGTATTTTCAGATTAATGCGTGCTGCTCTGTCATGTAATTTTTTCCGTTGTAATTCTACTGCCTCTAATTCCTCTACTGAAGCATCTGGATTTTGCATATTTGGTACAAATGATGACGCAGCAGCACTGTCCTCCTGTTTACCTGCTGATCTTGTGTTAGCAGAAACCCTTTTTATGTCTTGTCGTAATTTGGACAATAACTCTGTCCGAGTATCAATCTGATCCTCCAATTGTTCAATATGTTCTGACAATATCAAGAAAAAACAAAAATGGAAAGTGCACATAGGGTGTATTGTCTTGAAGAACCACAATAGCAAGCAAGCCCAATCAGTTAGACTCACCTGCTGAAGTTGTGTGAGTCACAACAAACTGGGAATCACTCATAAAGGTCCGGTCGTCGCTGGTATCCCGCTGGTAGTAAATGAAACAAATCCAAAGTGGAATAAAGAGCCGGGCTGAATAAACCGCGCTGACCAGAAAAAAGCGCACCTTCGGCAGTCCATATAATAAAAAACTTCTTTAATAAGCCTACGCGTTTCGTGGCAAAACCAGCCACTTCAAGCGTCTTTTCCTCTCCTGGGTTGATCCAATGGATGATCTTCTGTGTCTTTACTGAAATCCTCAGCCCTCCATCTGGATGGGACCCATGCAGCTTTCCATGGTCGAAGACACGGATCCTCTCTCGTAGTCTGTAGATTCTGTCTGATCCTTGTGACGTGAAATAGTGGAATTCCTGAGGCTTTGTACAACAGGTGTTTTTAGCAGAGTTCTCCCCTTGTACAAACGAAGGAGTATAAATATAGCACAAAGATCAGCCTGGCCTTGGCTCGCCAAAATGAAGAAAAAATATCTCTTTCTTATTTTTTTCCTTAAGTAAGAGCAGGGTGAGGATAAAAAGGAAAACAATGTTGAATTGTGTGGATAAAATTAAATCTTGTTTAATGTTCATTCAAAAAGTGATTACAAAAATGAAGAAAAGTGAGTTCATAGCACACAGAAATAAGTATTAGATTAAAAGAAGAGAAAACAAGCATTCATTGTTCTTACGTATGGTCTTGAGGCATGATGTGGTCCGTGTTGGAGATTCTCCAGATATGGGAGATCTCCCTGTACAGGAGTTAGGTCGGCTTTTATACTATTTTGACCCATAGACTTGCATTAGTGTCTATTTTTCCTGTCTCATAACCACATATGGTTATCTGCCGCTATGTTCGTAGCTTCTACCATATTAGAACGCTAGTATCTTATGGAATATGCATATTAGGTATTCATGCATTACGCTTGAAAAACTTAAGCTTATGGCCTTTGACCTTTGGAGCCATTTACAACCTCCAAATAGCCACATATTGACAGTTCTGACAAATGCAGGGAGCAGATGTATGAGCCAAAGTCCTCAGAATAATGCACTCACCCACTAAACAGAGCTGGCTAGCTAGACTCTGCATCCATATTTTTTATTATTGAAATACAGATATTTTACAGGTGACAACTATCAGCTCTTAATAAAGTGTTACCACTGACTGGTTTACGGAAAATAGTGCTATGTATGCACTTCCTATCACAATCACCTAAAAGGGTCAGATCCAAAAAATCCATTTTATTGTTTGAAAACGAAAAAGTAAACCACAAATTGATGGAGTTTTTCTTAAGATATTGCACAAAGAGTGGCACGGTCGCCACATCACCCCTCCATGTGAGTAGGAGATCGTCCACATAGCGGCCGTACCACTCAATGCAGCCTGCAAAAATATTTGATTCTGAAAAAATAAAAAACTCCTCCCAACAAGCAACAAACAAAATTGCTAGGGATGGTGAGAATCGCGATCCCATCGGGGCTCCAGTTACTTGAAAATAGAATTCAGAATTAAACATAAAGAAATTATACTTTACAAGATATGCTGTGCCTCTAATAATAAATTCCTTCAGTGAATCACTGTAGGAGCTATACTTATTTAGATGGTATGTAATTGCTGTTATAGCCTGTTCATGAGGAATACATGAGGATAAATTCATTATGTCACAAGACACAAAACAATTACACTCTGACCATTCAAAAGTTTTTAGTTGATTTAACACTGAAGTACTATTCTTTAAATAGCCAGGTGTGCGGGAAACTAGGGTTTGTAGATGTCTGTCAATCCAAACACTTAAACTTTTTGTTAAGTGATCCTATACTCGATATAATTGGACATAATGGAGGGGGAAAAATTTGTTTGTGCATTTTCGGGAGACTGTAAAACACCAGGGTGACAGGAAAATATTCAAAAAAGTTTTAGTTTTTTATTAATTACCCCTAAATTTTCTTCCTCCATTACTAAAGATTCCAATACATTTTTACAAACACTAGTAGGGTAATTTGCTACTTTCCTATAAGTATCAACATCATTAAGAATGTCCATAGCCAAATTGCTATATAATCACCCTATATATTGAAACGTGGGGTACATGTTTTTTCTATTAGTCATCTTCTGACTGACCTTCAGGGGGTGAATTATGGGTATAGTTTTATATTTTGAGTTAATAAAGTTTAGTTTTATCCTTTTGTCAGCAAACATGAGGAATCACAAGAGACAACCTTTTCAAGAAAATCCAATTTTGGTTAAAACGATTCCAACATTATGAACATAAAAAAGACTTCTCCCCTATGTGATGTCTCTGATGTTTATTAACAGTTGATTTCAAGGTAAAATATTTCCCACATTAAAAAAATGAAAAAGGCTTCTCCTCTGTGTGACTGCTCTGATGGTGATCAAGAAGCGCCTTCCGGTTAAAATATTTCCCACATTTTGAACAAGAAAAAAGCTTCTCACCTGTGTGGGATCTCTGGTGCCTATCAAGATTTTTTTTCCATTTAAAACATTTCCCACATTTTGAACATGAAAAAGGCTTCTCCCCTGTGTGGGTTCTTTGGTGGCTATCAAGAACCGATTTCCGGTTAAAACATTTCCCACATTCTGAACAGGAAAAAGGTTTCTCCCCAGTGTGGGTTCTCTGGTGTCTATCACGAACTGATTTCCGGGTAAAACATTTCCCACATTCTGAACAGGAAAAAGGCTTCTCCCCTGTGTGAACTCTCTGATGGTTAACAAAATGTGATTTATGTGCAAAACATTTCTGACATTCTGTACATGAAAAAGATTTCTCTGTGTGAGTTCTCTGGTGGCTGTCAAGAACCGATTTCCGGTTAAAACATTTCCCACATTCTGAACAGGAAAAAGGCTTCTCCCCTGTGTGAGTTCTCTGGTGCTTAACAAGAAACGATTTACATTTGAAACATTTCCCACATTCTGAACAGGAAAAAGGCTTCTTCGCTGTGTGGGTTCTTTGGTGCTTAACCAGAATCAATTTCCGGTTAAAACATTTCCCACATTCTGAACAGGAAAAAGGCTTCTCCCCTGTGTGAGTTCTCTGGTGGGTAACAAAATTTGATTTCTGTGCAAAACATTTATCACATTCTGAACATGAAAAAGGTTTTGTTCCTGTGTGAATTCTCTGGTGAATAACAAGGTCTGATTTCTGTTTAAAATATTTCCCACATTTTAAACATGAAAAAGGCTTCAAGATTTCACCTGTGTGAGTTCTTTGGTGTTTAACAAGATTTCCTTTCTGGATAAAACCTTTCCCGCATTCTGAACATGAAAAAGGCTTCTCCCCTGTGTGAGTTCTCTGGTGGTTAACAAAATGTGATTTTTGTGCAAAACATTTCTCACATTCTGGACATGAAAAAGATTTCTCCTCTGTGTGAGTTCTCTGGTGGCTATCAAGAACTGATTTCCGGTTAAAACATTTCCCACATTCTGAACAGGAAAAAGGCTTTTCCCCTGTGTGAGTTCTCTGGTGCCTAACAAGAAACGATTTCCATTTAAAACATTTCCCACATTCTGAACAGGAAAAAGGCTTCTCCCCCGAGTGAGTTCTTTGGTGTATAACAAGATTACATTTCTGGATAAAATATTTCCCACATTCTGAACATGAAAATGACTTCTTTGCTTTAGGAGCAGTTTGTTTTTTAATGCCTCTTTTGTGACTTTGATTTTCCTTAGTAGTCGGTAATGAATCAGAAGATGGGACTTGTTTCATAGGATCAGATGACAGATCTTTGCTGTGAATGGATGATGGTATATCTGGAGTAATCACTTCAGTTGTATCTTGTAGGATCTCAAGATCATCAGATTTAAAATTTGAAGATGTCAGCTGTCCCTCTGATCTCCTGTCCCTCTTATCTGCTAAGATAAAAAATAATTATTTTTTAATAAAATATCCTTGAGTTTTATATTTTTGAACATTTCTATTTAAACTGTCCATAAAAATGGCAAGCTATGTAAAAAACTTTACTTGTTTACCAAGACAATGACAGTTCACAGTCTAATAGAAAACCTTGTTGGATGAACCAATAGTGTCTGGTGTTCAACTGTTTGTTCATTCTGCCTCCCAAATATCCAATAAAAAGAAACCAATCAACGTTATGAAGGCAAAAATAATAACAATTCTCATCTCACAAAAAACAAGTCCCCACTCAGGTCCATCATCTGTCAGTGGAAAAACAGAGGTTCCCACACTATTAGTGGCTCAAAGGCTTTTGAAAAGCAACAAGGTTTCCATAAACCAGTCCAGCAAAATCCGCTCTCACTTCTGAGTCTTGCAGTGTGCGCAAACAACATTTAGGCTGCGTTCACACGTGGCGTTTTTTTCGCGTTTCCGTGGCGGTTTTAACTGCGTGATTTTGCTGCGAAAACAAGAAAAATAAGCATCACATGCATTCCTATGGGATTCCGCAATGCTGTGCTAATGCTGCGGTTTTTACCGCGGCAGAATCACTTTGCGGTAAAAAACGCAGCATGCTCATTAATTTTGCGGAATCGCGGCGATCACGCACCCATAGGAATGCATTGTTCTGCTTACTTTCCGCATGTGGCTGTGCACACCATGCGAAAAGTAAGCAGAACAATTGCGGATGGTACCCACGGTCCGGAGGAGAGGAGACTGTCCTCCGGGCTTTGGGTACCATATCCCTGTAAAAAATAGAACTTAAAATAAAAAATATTGTTATTCTCACCTTCCGACATCCCACGCTGCCTTCCCGTCTCTCTCCACGCTCCCGTTCCCAGTAAGCCTTTGCGAAAATGCCCATGATGGCGTCCGTTCTCGTGGGATCGCGAAGTCTCGCGGTCATTCGCGCGACATCATCGCGAAGACTGCGAGACGTCGCGATCCCGCGAGAACGTACGTCATCACGGGCATTTTCGCAAAGGATTACTGGGAATGGGAGCGTGGAGAGAGGCGGCAAGGCTGCGCGGGACGTCGGAAGGTAAGAATAACACCATTTTTAATTTTTTAAAATATTTTTTAAATTTTATCTTTTACTACTGAAGCCGCATAGGCGGCCTCAGTAGTAAAAAGTTGGTCACACTTGTCAAACACTATGTTTGACAAGTGTGACCAACCTGTCAATCAGTTCTCCAAGCAATGCTACAGATCGCTTGGAAAACGCTAGCATTTTGCAAGCTAATTACGCATGCAAAATGCTAGTTTTTCCGCGGGAATTTAAAATGCGATTTTCCCGCGGATTGGAATTCCGGAACTCTCGCGGTAATTTCCGCGAGAGTTCCGCCACGTGTGAACCCAGCCTTAGAATCCCTGTATTTAGCAATATTATAGTGAGAAGAATCCACTTAATTTGCGGTGTGTGTCTCCTGGAGCATAATCTGGGCACTATGTGCTGGGTAATAAAATGACAAATGTGTAATTTTCACTCTCCAACATCCACTGCGTGTTAATTTCTGGAAAGAGGCTGTGGAGTCACAATATTCAGTCCTCCTAAGGATTATAACCCTCAGTGAATTAATTTATAAAATGTAATCACTTTATGGGGATTTCGACTATTCTGGTTTTCTGTCATTTAGTTATACAGTTGTGGCCAAAAGTATTGACACCCCTGCAATTCTGTCAGATAATACTCAGTTTCTTCCTGAAAATGATTGCAAACACAAATTCTTTGGTATTATTATCTTAATTTAATTTGTCTTAAATGAAAAAACACAAAAATAATTGTCCTAAAGCCAAATTGGATATAATTCCACACCAAACATAAAAAAGAGCGTGGACAAAAGTATTGGCACTGTTCGGAAAATCATGTGATGCTTCTCTAATTTGTGTAATTAACAGCACCTGTAACTTACCTGTGGCACCTAACAGGCGTTGGCAATAACTAAATCACACTTGCAGCCAGTTGACATGGATTAAAGTTGACTCAACCTCTGTCCTGTGACCTTGTGTGTACCACATTGAGCATGGAGAAAAGAAAGAAGACCAAAGAACTGTCTGAGGACTTGAGAAACCAAATTGTGAAGAAGCATGAGCAATCTCAAGGCTACAAGACCATCTCCAAAGACCTGAATGTTCCTGTGTCTACCGTGTGCAGTGTCATCAAGACGTTTAAAACCCATGGCACTGTGGCTAACCTCCCTAGATGTGGACGGAAAAGAAAAATTGACAAGAGATTTCAACGCAAGATTGTGCGGTTGTTGGATAAAGAACCTCGACTAACATCCAAACAAGTTCAAGCTGCCCTGCAGTCCGAGGGTACAACAGTGTCAACCCGTTCTATCTATCGGCGTCTGAATGAAAAGGGACTGTATGGTAGGAGACGAGACCCAGGAAGACCCCACTTCTTACCCCGAGACATGAAAAAGCCAGGCTGGAGTTTGCCAAAACTTACCTGAAAAAGCCTAAAACGTTTTGGAAGAATGTTCTCTGGTCAGATGAGACAAAAGTAGAGCTTTTTGAGCAAAGGCATCAACATAGAATTTACAGGAGAAAAAAAGAGGCATTCAAAGAAAAGAACACGGTCCCTACAGTCAAACATGGCGGAGGTTCCCTGATGTTTTGGGGTTGCTTTGCTGCCTCTGGCACTGGACTGCTTGACCGTGTGCATGGCATTATGTAGTCTGAAGACTACCAACAAATTTTGCAGCATAATGTAGGGCCCAGTGTGAGAAAGCTGGGTCTCCCTCAGAGGTCATGGGTCTTTCAGCAGGACAATGACCCAAAACACACTTCAAAAAGCGCTAGAAAATGGTTTGAGAGAAAGCACTGGAGACTTCTAAGGTGGCCAGCAATGAGTCCAGACCTGAATCCCATAGAACACCTATGGAGAGATATAAAAATGGCAGTTTGGAGAAGGCACCCTTCAAATATCAGGGACCTGGAGCAGTTTGCCAAAGAAGAATGGTCTAAAATTCCAGCAGAGCATTGTAAGAATCTCATTGATGGTTACCAGAAGCGGTTGGTCGCAGTTATTTTGGCTAAAGGTTGTGCAGCCAAGTATAAGTCTGAGGGTGCCAATACTTTTGTCTGGCCCATTTTTGGAGCTTTGTGTGAAATGATCAATGTTTTGCTTTTTGCTTCATTCTCTTTTGTGTTTTTTCATTTAAGACAAATTAAATGAAGATAATAATACCAAAGAATTTGTGTTTGCAATAATTTTCAGGAAGAAACTGAGTATTATCTGACAGAATTGCAGGGGTGTCAATACTTTTGGCCACAACTGTATTAGGGCTTCTGCATATGGTGAGTCCAATCTCATCTGGGATCTGTTCCTGCTGTCCAGCTGGAGTAATCTGATCCCTACTTCAGCCAATTGGAAAGTACCACACCCTACTAAAGCGCAAAGCACATGGCCGGAATCTGCCAGATACAGCGCTGTTCTCCTCTGGTTCAGTCCTCTGTGCTCAGCTTGCGGCTTGTGTATTTATTACCTGTTGTAACCGTGGCCTGTTTACTGACTACTCTTGTGTCTTCTGATTCTGTATTCTGTACTTCCTGACCCAGCTACCTGACTATTCTTCTTGCCATCTGACACCACAGAAGCACCTGATATGAGATAGATGCTACTGTGCAGGCGCTGTCATCGCTGGTGACATTTTGCTGGATGTAATTTTTTTTCTAAGCCTCACAATAGTCACAATATTATAGGCATTATCAACAATAATATCAATGCTATTATATGCATTATGTAATAATGGGGGCAGGTCAGTGAGGGATCAGCGACCTGTCATAAGCCAATAGAAATGAATATATAATCAGAGCACCACAAAAAGCCCCGCCCACAGCCCCACCCACAGCCCCGCCCCAGAACACAAGAATCTCATTAACTGAAAACTACAAATAAAGATTAAACAACCACAAGACGGATTTCATCACCAGGTATCATTGTAATCAGTATAACGGCGCTGACCTGACAGTGTCTGTAGGTTACTGAGCACAATCCTGCTGACAGGTTCCCTTTAACTTTAGCCGTTAGGCATTTGGAAGAGGCGATGGAGAGATTTTTGTTAAGACTATCAGGGAGTTACAGACTTACATAAGTGAGACAAGCCGATGCCACCACAAACTATCATACAGAATGAAGAGGCAGAAAAAGACAGAGTAAAAACTTATTTTACATCCCCAACAACAATGTACAGTAAATATGAGGGGAGAACACTAAACCAGAGTTGCATTCATTTCTGGTGAACTATTTGAGCTACTGTGAGTCCTGACCAAAAGAGTAGAGAAACTATTAGTTCTCCTCATTTGAGGAAAGATTGTGCAGTAATCTGAATTCTGTAGGATGGAAAACATAATGGAATTTATGATGTGCAGTGAATCCATGAAACCAGGGCTGGAGCCAACACATCTCCTGCAGGCGGGAATAAATGTATATTACAGCCATCGGCCACGCACAGCTTAGAGATCTATCATGGCACAGGTGGAATGTTTGTCCTGTAGATTATCACAATCCTCCTTGAAGTTAGTTGGTTTTAATACAAATTGAAAAGTCAGGATAAAGGGAAACTCTGCTGTTATTGGACAGAAATTCACACTTGGCCTCACTGCACATTTACTGTTGATCATAAAAGGGAAGTTTGGCCAGAAAGACTGGACCTGGTCTTGTAGGGAGTGTGGGGAAGGTGACTTGACAGACAGACTTGACTGAAGGAAGAAGGGACGGTTTGTACACTATAGACGGATATTGGCAATTACAGAAGGGAAACAGCTGGGGAAGATAGAAAAGGAGTGCAATACCTAGATTTGACCACAAGATGGCAGGGGGAGCGTAGTTCAGGACTTGACAGCAGCTTAGGGCTTTAGAAACCACTTAGTCATGAGGGCGGGGAGATAAGAACCCAGGAGGGAAATTCCCGAGCAAGGGGATAAATAGGACAGGACAGGGTTCCAGGCTAGGCTAGTCCCGGGAGGAGCTCAGGAGGAGAAGACTCAGTATGGAGGACTGACGATGGTGGAGAGCTCGACCAGGGGACTGACAGGAAGAGACAGTCAGGAGGGTGGCCCTGACACAAAGAACCGCAGGACAGACAAGGCCCCAGGGGTACAGATTGGACGACGACTTCGGACTGGTGAAGCGCTGGCGGTAGATAGGCCTAGGGCAGCCCCAGAGAAAGATCTGCGAGGAACGTCACTACGACAGAAGGTGAAGGTACCCGGGCCTGAATACAGAGAGCTGTAAAGGAGCTGCGGTGTATGGCTACATTCATCAGGACGGCCAATAAACTCGGACCTGTTGCAACCAAAATCTGCCTCCGTCTGGTGTCTGTGTCATCTGGTCACGGTAAGCAGTGGACCACCCCCCAATCCAGGCCATTACAACATTTGGCGTAGTCGGCAGGATCGCCGCTGCCAATACTCTACCTTCAGCGGCAGACCTGTGGCAGAAATACCTAAAAGGACTTGAATTGCTCACCTGTGGATTACAAATTTGAGATTTCGTTCCGGATCATTGCCTGTCGTCAGAACCGGGGCGGTACAAAAACCGGACAAAATGGCTGTGATATTCCAGTATCAGGAAGAGGCGCAGGTGTTTGCAGCTGTACTGGACAATCTGGGGTAACATCAAATCTGCCCCCTCATGCTGGACCCAGGAAGATGGGTAGAGAAGCCGACCACCGCCCCACCCAAGAGCGGGAGTGGCCCAGGTTGGAAGACCGGCTGCGGCTGTTTGGCGCCATTCGACTGCTGTACACCGGACGAGATGCGACGTTGCAGCTGCCGCGGTCTTGGACGCCTGGAGTGGCGGTGGCGTCAAATCTCGTCGGGAGACCTGCCCCTGGGAGCCACTGACAGCACCCCAGACATCGGTTGAAGAGGAGCGACTGCGGGCCCTGCTGGAGCAGCCGCCGAAGACATCGCCTGGGAGCCTCCCCGCGGGACCGACGAGCCTGGAGGCTAGCCCTGCCGGATGGCGGGGTGAAGATCGGAGGCTGCGGGAGGAGCTGCGGGGTGGCCTGCCGGAGGCCACGGCGACGGGGAAGGTGAGAGAGGGCTCTGCGGCCTCTGCTGGGCCGAGCGACGCCTCTGCCCGTGTCCCCGGAACCCACCTGTGGCCATCCCTGCCACGTTCCACCGAGAGTTGGTGGCCTATCCACCGAAGCCTGCCGCCACTCCGGCTCCGTCTGCGACTCCGGTTGCGGCCTGCCCCGCGGCCGCGTCCACTTCACTCCCGGAGCTGGCTGCGGCCCACTTGTTGGGCTCTGTGGCCTATCCACCGTGACCCACGGCTGCCCCTGCCTGCCGCCCGGCCCCAGCAGCTGCTGGGCCGCCGTAATCTGTGGCCGTCTCTGCCCCGCTCTCGAACCCAGCCGCGTCCCACCCACCGGACTCCACGGCCTACCACGGACCCGCCATATGGGTTGCAGAGGTCATAGAGAAGAAGGCTTGAGAGTGGGAAATCTGGAGCCTGCTCCACGAAAAAGGAGGTGGGCATGGCGGCTTCCCGATCCACCGGGCGGCTCGTGTATACCAACCTGGAGAAGGGATACGGGTTCATTCGAGACATCGCAACCGGCCAAAAGGTATATCTTAACGTGACTTCCATCCGTCACGGCCGGGCTTTGCGGGAGGGGGACTTGGTGTCATACTATAAAGAGTACTGTCCCCGCGGCTATTATGCGGTAGCCGTGATCGTCGAACCCGAAGGCCACAAGCCCCTGTAAAAAGAGGGACCCCCAAAGACACTCCCAGCATCCCGGGAGCTCCACGACTGTGGAGCCCCCTACTATCGGCATAACACCGGCTATCAGGAGATGGCCCCGACTACCGGGAATTCGATGCACCGTTGTGCAGTCCTAGAGGACAGTTTCGTGTTCCAGAGAAGGAAAATGTTTTCATGTTTTGTTGTTTATTGTTTTCTCCTGAACTAGCAGGGATGCAGGGGAGAAAGTGCTAACGTTAAAGGAAGGGAGAGTATTCCTGTTCTGTTTTAAAATGTTGTGTTGAAAGAAAAAAAGGAAACAAAGAAAAGGGGTTACTCCCGTTGAGTAACTCAGGCTGGTTTCACACTTGTGCTTTTTTTTTTCCCTATATTTTACATTGGGTGCGCTTAAGTGCGCATACACATGCGTTTGTACGCGTTTGTATGCGCATGCATTTTTTTGTAGTGTGCGCTCAGGTGCACAAAATGCATCCTGTTGCATTTTTTGTGCGTCTGACTTGCCCCCAAAAAACGCATGCGCACGCAATGCGTTTTTTTACAGCAAAACACCCATTGTAGACTATAGGTGCGCATACGTGCGCATTGCAATGCGCAGGTATGAGCAAAAAAACGCATGCGTTTTTTTTTAAAAAACGCACCAAAACCCGCGAAAAAACGCACACAACGCATGATGCGTTTTTCCATGCATTTGTGTGGGCAAAAAAACGCGCAGCAAAAAAACGCAAGTGTGAAAGTAGCCTCATACTGTTATTAACCCCTTTCCTTCATTGGACGTAATATTCCGTCCATGTGGCCTGGGCCCTAAGTACCATGGACGGAATATTACGTCATGCCCTTTAATGCGACATCGCGACTTAAGTCGCGGTGATCGCATTAAAATGCAGACGCCATCTAACCTCAGGATAGATGGCCTCAGCATCCCGGGCAGTCTCCACCCTGGCCTGCCCCTCTGTGATTGGCTGTTCAATTCAGAACAGCCAATCACAGCGATTCTCTTTGTTTCAGCCAATCAGATTGGCTGAAACAGGAACCTAGGCTAGGATCGAGTACCGATGTACTCAATCCTAGGACCGGTGCCTGGAAACACCAGGCACCGGAGAAAAGCACCCAGAGTGGCGCGATCGCCGATCTAATCGATCGCGCCAATCGCAGCGCACAGCGATGCAATAGCGCCGCTGTGCCCTGCCGGAACCAGCCCGGATCGGTGCTGTAATAGCACCGATCCTAGGCCAGAGACTAGGAAAGGCCGAGCAGGGCCTGCAGGAAGTGGTTGGCGCGATCGATTAGCCACAGGGCACAGCTGCGGTCACGCTGTAACCGCTCTGTGCCCTGCTGATGACCTGGCCATGACCTGCCTAGGAACGGAGCTGTGAGCTCCAATCCTAGGCAGTTACCATGGTCACCAGGCAGAGCAGGGATTGGTGGGATCGATGTAATCATTCGATCCCACCAATGACAGGTCACAGCAGCGACGTGACCGCTGTGACCTGCCCCTGACCTGCCTCTGACCTGTCCGACCTGTCTGCAGGGGTCCTCACTCTAGCTGAGGATTCCTGCAGAGAGGTTGGATGCAGCAAGAGCTCCTGTGCTGGGTATTGTGGTGCCACAGCTTGTAGCATCACAATCCCTGCAGAAGAAAGAAGAAAGAAAACTACAACTGTAAGTGTTAATTGATCCCTTATCCCCTGCCCAATCTATCTTCACCCCCCCAATCTATCTTCATCCCCCCATACCCCCTCCTGGATGCAGTTAAAATGACGCAGTTTTGGGGCCGGGTCCTCCACATGGGTATCCTGAAGAAGCCTGAAATTCAGAAATATTGGACTGTTGATATTTTATACAACACTCCAGTGTTCCGAATGGTCATGGTCCGGATGCGTTTTCAGGCCATCCACAAGTTTCTGCATTATAACGATAATGCACAGTGTCCCGCACGAGATGACCCCAACTTTGACCGTCTGTTCAAAGTTCGGCCTGTCATCGAACACTTCAACAAAAAGTTTGCTGAAGTGTACGTGCCCCAAAGGAACATCTGCGTGGATGAGTCCTTGGTCCATTTTAAGGGCAGGCTCAGATTCCGTCAATACCTGCCCAGTAAGAGGGCCAGGTACGGAATCAAACTCTATAAGCTGTGTGAGAGTACCTCAGGGTACACCCAAAGGTTTAGAGTGTACAAAGGAAAGGACACCAGGATTGAACCCCCTGAGTGTCCTCCTGACCTGGGAATGAGTGGGAAAATTGTGTGGGATTTGGTGCACCCACTGCTGGATAAAGGTTATCACCTCTACACTGATAACTTTTATACCAGTGTCCCACTCTACAAAGCCCTCTTTGCGTGAGGTACCGCAGTTTGCGGTACTGTCCGCAAAAATCAGAGAGGCCTCCCGAAGACACTACTTGGGCAGATGCTCCGAAAAGGTGAGAGCAGGGCCCAATGTAGCGACCACCTGCTGGTGGTCAAGTACAAGGACAAGAGGGATGTCCATCTCTTGACCACCATACACAGTGATGGCAGCGCCCTCAGCACTGTACGGGGTACCTCTACACAGGTCCGCAAACCTGAATGTGTGCTGGGGTACAATAAAAACATGGGGGGCGTTGATCGCTCCGATCAACTCCTCCAACCGTACAATGCTTTGAGAAAGGCCAAGCCGTGGTACAAAAAGCTGGCCGTGCACATCGTCCAATTGGCAATGCTCAACGCATTCCTATTGTCACAATGTGCATGCCCCAGTGATACGTCGTACCTTGAGTTCCAGGAGGTAGTGGTTAAGGCCCTGATGTTGGGCACTCTGGAAGGAGAGGGCCCCAGTACTTCTGGAACTGAAGGTGCTCGTATTGTACCAGGTCAGCATTTCCCGGGGGAGGTCCCGCAAACTGGAAAAAGAGGTAAATCGCAAAAAAGGTGCCGAGTGTGTTACAAAAACGGAATACGCAAGGACACCATTTATCAATGCGTCACCTGCCCCGAAAAACCTGGCCTGTGTATGAAGGATTGCTTCAAAAAGTACCACACCTCAATGAACTACTAAATTACTTTACCGGAAACATTAGATTAGTTGGTGCACATCTAGATAAGTTCCTTGGGGGTCTAGTTTCCAAAAAAGTGTCACTTGTGGGTTTTTTTTACTGTTTAGTCACATCAGGGGCTCTGCAAATGGAAAATGACGCCCGCAGACCATTCCATCTAAGTCTGCATTCCAAAACGTCACTCCCTTCCGATCCCCGACGTGTGCCTAAACAGTTTTTTCCCACATATGGGGTACCAGCGTACTCAGGACAAATTGGACAACAACTTTTGGGGTCCAATTTCTCCTGTTACGCTTGGGAAAATTAAAAATTGGGGACTAAACGATCATTTTTGTGGGCACAAAAACGGTAATTAGACCTACCGGTAATTGTGTTTCCAGGAATCCATCCTGACAGCACGATGGAGGACGTCCTTCTTATCCACATTGGGACAGGAAACCACGAGAGCTCAAAAGGACCCTCCCCTCGCCATCCTTCAGTGATTTCTCAAAGTAACACATCTGGATAGATGCAAGAAGGTTTTTATTCAACAAATTTCCACATACACATGTTACATCACAATAGTACGGATGAATATCTTAGGGAGGGAACTAACAGTGCTGTCAGGATGGATTCCTGGAAACACAATTACCGGTAGGTCTAATTACCATTTTCCAGGTCACCACCTGACAGCACGATGGAGTAGTACCAAAGAAGAATGATCCTAGGGTGGGACTACTGCATGGAGTACCTTTCTGCCAAATGCCAATTGTGCGGATACCACATCTAATTTATAGTGTCTAGAGATGGTACTCAGACTGGACCAGTATGCGGCCCTACAGATTTGTTCCGCCGAGGCTCCCCCCCTCTCTGCCCATGACGTGGCCATGGCCCTGGTTGAGTGGGCTTTAAGGTTCCCTGGGGGATTCTGCCCCTGTGTGCTATAGGCTAGACTAATTGTGGACTTAATCCATCTTGCGATTGTGGATTTAGCTGCTTTCCTCCCTTTATTCGGACCACTGTACTGAATGAAGAGATTATTATCCTTTCTCCAAGGTCTGGTTGCGTCTAGGTACCTGAGAACCGACTCCCTGACGTCTAGGCTATGGTAGGCGCTCTCTTTTTTATTCTTAGGGAACTGACAGAATGAAGGGAGTACTACCTCTTGATTCATGCTTGAATCTGAGACCACCTTTGGAAGGAAAGCCAGGTCAAGTCTTAAGATTAATCTATCGTCAAACACCTGAAGATACGGGTCCTGGATAGACAGGGCCTGAAGTTCTCCTAGCCTCTTTGCTGACGTGATCGCTACCAGAAATGCTGTTCTGATCGAGAGATTACCAATCCCTATGTCTGCCACTAGCTGGAATGGGTGCTTACATAGCGCATTGAGGACTAGGTTAAGGTCCCAGGGGGGAACCGACTTCCTTATTAAGGGCTTCAGCCTCTGAACCGCCCTGGAGAAACGGGCTACCCAGGGGTGTGCTGATAGGGAGCAGTCATAGAACACACTAAGGGCCACGATCTGTACTCTTAGCGTTCTGGGTCTAAGACCCTTTTTGAACCCTGCCTGCAAGAAGTCCAGAATCTTTGGGATATTGGGGCAGTCAGTCTCAACTGTCGTCTCTCCACAGAAGCTGCAGAATCTTTTCCAGATCTTGTTGTATATTGCGGCGGTTACCGATTTTCTACTCGCCTGCAGGGTAGAGATGACGTTGTCTGATAGGCCTCTTGATCTTAAGACCTGCCGCTCAGGATCCAGGCCGACAATTGAAGTGCCTCTGGCTTCTGGTGCCAAACCGGGCCCTGGCGGAGGAGGTCCCTTCTTTCTGGAAGAAGAATGGGTTCTTCTTCTGCCATCTTCCTGAGCAAGGGGAACCAACTCCTCTTTGGCCAGAATGGCACTATTAGTATGACTCTGGCTTTGTCTTCGTTGATCTTCCTGCGAGTCCGCGGTATGAGAGCGAGAGGCGGGAAGGCGTATAACAGGCCCCTGCTCCATGATTGGGACAGAGCGTCGATTCCTGCCGAGTTCCCTAGAGGGTTCAGAGAGTAGAAGTTCCTGAGCTTTGTGTTCTGCTTGACTGCGAACAGGTCTATCTCCGGCGTTCCCCACCGGCTGCATAGGCTGTCGAATACCTCGCTGTTCAGCTCCCATTCCGTTGCGACTACTCTTCTCCTGCTGAGAAAGTCTGCCACCTGGTTTTTGTCGTCCTCTAGGTGCACTGCTGAGATCGAAATGGTGTTCTTTTCTGCCCATCTGAAGATCTGTTCGGCTAGGTGCTGTAGTCCTGGGTGTCTTGGACCGCCTTGGTGACGGAGGAAAGCTACTGTCGTGGTATTGTCTGATAGTACTTTGACATGCCTGTTTCTCACCAGTGACTGGGCCGACGATAATACTTTCCATACCGCATGAAGCTCCCTGAAGTTGGAGGACTCCTTGCTGTCCTCTCGACCCCATCGTCACTGGTAGTATCTTCCTTGGACATGTCCGCCCCAACCCTGCTGGCTTGCGTCTGTGGTAATTATGACCTCCGGGAATTGGATCCATGAGACACCGGTGCGTAGATTCTTTGGAACAGTCCACCAGAAAAGGGAATTTCTGACCCGGTGAGACAATCGGATCTTTCTGTCCAACGAGCTTTGTCTTCTGTCCCAGGAAGATAGAACTGCCCGTTGTAGATCTCGAGAGTGGAACTGGCTCCACCTGACGCAGGGAATACAGGATGTCATCAGGCCTAGAATTTTCATGGCCTCCCTGATAGAGACCCGCTGTCTTGCGAACTGGCGAATCCTTTCCTTCATGCTGGTCTGTTTTCCCTCTGGAAGGTAAGACATTCTTTCTTCTGAGTCTAATATTACTCCCAGGAATTTTATTCTTGGCTTGGGCATTAGATCTGATTTTTGCCAGTTTATAATCCAGCCCAAGCCCCTGCAGCATGGAAATCAAAGACTGACAGTCGAGCCTGAGCCGGGCCACTGAATCTGCTATGATGAGGAAATCGTCTAGGTAAGGGACCACCGTGATATTTCTGATTCTTAGGTAGGCCACTACCTCTGCCATCAGCTTCGTAAAGACCCTTGGGGCTGATGCTAGACCGAAGGGGAGGCAGCGGAACTGATAATGGTAGATCCTGCCCCCTTTCCTCACTGCAAACCTGAGATACTTTTGATGGTCTGGATGGATGGGGACATGGTAATATGCACTCTTTAAATCTAGAGTACACATTACCACCCCCTTCCCTAGGAGGGGAATTGTAGATTTTATTGATTCCATCTTGAATCTTTTGTATCTTAGCCACCTGTTTAGGGGTTTGAGATTTATTATAGTTCTGGATTCTCCTGACGGCTTCTTTATTGAGAAAAGGCTCGAGTAGTGCCCTCTGCCTTCCTCTCGCGCGGGTACTGGGATGACTGCAGCCGTTGTCAGGAGGTCCTGAATGTCCCGCCACATGGGGGAGGCAGAATGGAGGTGGGAGCTGGTTATCAGAAATCGGCCTGGAGGGAGGGAGTCGAACTCTATCCTGTACCCCTGCGAGATCACCTGTAGCACCCAGGGGCTGCTGGAAATTTGCTGCCACTCTCCTAGGAACCCGAGCAATCGCCCCCCTACTCTGGTGGCGTAATTTCCTTCGGGAGTTTGACCCGGAGAAGATGGAGTCCCTATTCCTGCCCCTGCTCTCTCCCCCTTTGGGGTAGCTCCATCTTCCAGTTTTCCCCTTCCCTCTGTAGTCCGTTCTTTGGTTAAAACGGGGCCTACGAAAGGGCTGATATTTTTTACGTTTCTCTTCTGGGAAACCTTTTTTCTCGTCAGAGGCTTTCTCGAAAATATCATCGAGCACAGGCCCGAACACCTTGCCTCCCAAAAATGTGATTGAGCAGAGCTTATTTTTGGATTGTATATCCCCCGACCAGCTTTTTAGCCAGATGGCTCTCCTGGCCGCGTTAGTCAGGGACTGATTCCTGGCCGTAAATCTGACGGTCTCCGCTGAGGCATCAGCTAGAAACCCGGTGGCTAATTTTAACAGGGGAAGGGATTTTAGAATAGCCTCCCTTGGGGTTCTATCTGTAAGGTGCTCCTCTAAGTCATCTATCCACAGGTGCATTGAACGCACTACAGACGCTGCTGCTATATTAGCCCGTATGACCGCGGCCAAACTTTCCCAGGCTCTCTTTAAGAGGCCGTCTGCCTTCCGGTCCATGGGCTCATTCAGATTGGAAGAGTCCTCAAAGGGAATGACTGTCTTTTTAGACACCTTTGCAACTGGGATATCTATTTTTGGGATTTCCTCCCAGACCTTGACCTCCTCTCGGTCGAATGGTAGGCGCAGTTTAAAGTCTCTAGGGACCGTGAGTCTCTTCTCCGCCTCTTCCCATTCCTCCAGGATCATCGCTCGTATATGCGTATTTACTGGGAATACCATTGAGGTTTGCGATCGCAGCCACCCAAACATCTCGTCCTGTACCGATAGAGTCTCTGGGGGTTCCTCAATCTGCATAGTGTGTCTTACTGCACCCAGCAGTTCGTCCGTATCCCCGGATGAAAAGAGATATCTCTTCCCCTTCTCTGTGGGTTCTCTCATCTCCTCCACTTCTAGTCCTGATTCGGACGGGTCCTCCTCCGACGAGGAGTCCGACTCCCTTGGCCTTTTACCGGATACCTGGGGGATCGGCTGCGGAGTTTGGGGGCATCTCAGGCCTGATACTGAAGCCTGTACCTCTTACCTTATAATGGATCTCATGTTAGCCATGATAGTGGCTTGCTCATCCCCCACTATGCGTTTGGTGCATGCGTCACATAAGGGCTTATGCCATGTGTCCTTTAGTTTTTTGGCACAGATTGGGCACTTTTTCTCCTTTTTCATAGACTCCTTCTTCTCTGCTGGGGTCCCCTAAAATACACAGAATATGTGTCCTGTGGGATCTGCCTACTTAGGGTCCTGCAGTAACCTTTGCTGAGGTACTCACGTGACCCTGGCCATCAGACCCCGTCTCGGTTCTCGCCTGATCCTCCATCTCTGTGCAGGAACGGCTGTGTGGGCCCACCTGCCGCTAGTCAGTGCACCTGAATTGGTGCGCGCGATGTCCGACCTGCTCCGATTCCTCCTGGAGGGGCGTCGCCTGTCGGCTTCCAGCTCCGGGAGCGCGCGGTTCAGTTTGAATCGCCGTGACTGAACCGCCACCCGGAAGTACTGCAGACACCCGGGCCCGTCCCCCGGAAGTGACGCGGCCCCAGGAAGCAATCCGGCCAGCCGGAGAGACCGGAAGTGACGTGGACCCCGCGACCCAGAAGTGGCGCCAGGGCCTGTGACGCTGCCGCCCGGAGCGGCGCGGTCCCCCCCAAGCCAGCCCCCTCACCTGTGGCTCCGATGCCTCGGTGGTCTGCAAAGATGCCCTGCGGCGGTGATATGGTGTCGGGACCGCTTACTAGATGCGGCTCTGTAGAGGCGGCCCGGCAGAGGGACATCAGAGGCGACGCCTGGAGTCGAGAGCCACCTCAGGGGAAGCGACTCCGGCTCCCAGGAGCAGCGCTACGCTGGGTCTGCTGAGGGTCCCTCAGGTGGGTGTCAGCCTGCAGAATTCTTGAGCCGGGAAGGGAAAGGCTGGGCCCCCCGATCCTCACCATCTGCTCGGAATGGTCGGATTTCTCCCGTCGTTCCTATCCGCAGTGGGACAGGAAAAATACTGAATGATGGCGAGGGGAGGGTCCTTTTGAGCTCTCGTGGTTTCCTGTCCCAATGTGGATAAGAAGGACCTCCTCCATCGTGCTGTCAGGTGGTGACCTGAAAATAGGATTTTTTATTTTCACGCCTGGGCAGTATAAACTTTAGTGAAACACTTGGGGGTTCAAGTTCTCACCACATATCTAGATAAGTTCCTTAGGGGGTCTAGTTTCCAAAATAGGGTCACTTGAGGGGGGTTTCTACTGTTTAACCATATCAGGGGCTCTTCAAATGGAACATGACGCCCGCAGACCATTCCATCAAAGTCTGCATTCCAAAGCGTCACTACTTCCCTTCTGAGCCCCAACGTGTGCCCAAACAGTAGTTTTCTACCACATATGGGGTACCAGCGTACTCAGGACAAATTGGACAACTTTTGGGGTCTAATTTCTCCTGTTACGCTCTGGAAAATTAAAAATTGGTGACTAAACAATCATTTTTGTGGGTACAAAATAGGATTTTTTATTTTCACGCCTGGGCAGTATAAACTTTAGTGAAACACTTGGGGGTTCAAAGTTCTCACATATCTAGATAAGTTCCTTAGGGGGTCTAGTTTCCAAAATGGGGTCACTTGTGGGGGGTTTCCACTGTTTGGGCAAATTGGACAACAACTTATGGGGTCCAATTTCCCCTGCTACCTTTGGGAGAATAAAAAATTGGGGACTAAACGATCATGTTTGTGGAAAAAATATGATTTTTTATTTTCACGCCCGGGCGTTATAAACTCCTGTGAAGCCCTAGGGGGTTCAAGGTGCTCACCACACATCTAGATAAGTTTCTTAGGGGGTCTAGTTTCCAAAATGGGGTCACTTGTGGGGAGTTTCCACTGTTTGGGCACATTGGGGGCTCGTCAAAACGCAACATGGCGTCCAATCTGAATTCCAGCCAATTTTAGGTTGAAAAAGTCAAATGGCGCTGCTTCCCTTCCGAGCCCTGCCGTGGGCCCAAACAGTGCTCCCCCCACATATAGGGTACCAGCATAATCAGGACAAATTGGACAACAACTTTTGTGGTCCAATTTCTCCTGTTACCCTTGGGAAAATTAAAAAACTTGTTGCTAACTAATAATTTTTGTGACTAAAAAGTTAAATGTTAATTTTTTCCTTCCATGTTGCTTTTGCTCCTGTGAAGCGCCTGAAGGGTTAATAATCTTCTTGAATGTAGTTTTGAGTAGCTTGAGGGGTGCAGTTTTTAGAATGGTGTCACTTTTGGGTATTTTCTGCCATATAGACCCCTCAAAGTGACTTCAAATGTGAGGTGGTCTCTAAAAAAATGGTTTTGTAAATTTTGTTGTAAAAATGAGAAATAGCTGGTCAACTGTTAACCCTTATAAGTTCCTGACAAAAAAAAATTTTAGTTCCAAAATTGTGCTGATGTAAACTAGACACGTGGGAAATGTTATTTATTAACTATTTTGTGTCACGTAACTCTCTGGTTTAAGGGCATAAAAATTTAAAGTATGAAAATCACAAAATTTTCGCTATATTTCCGTTTTTTTCATAAATAAACGCAAGTTATAGCAAAGAAATTTTACCACTAACATGAAGTAAAATATGTCATGAGAAAACAATGTCAGAATCGCCTAGAATCATTGAAGCGTTCCAGAGTTATTACCTCATAAAGGGACAGTGGTCAGAATTGTAAAAATTGGCCCGGGAGTTAACGCGCAAACCACCCTTGGTAGTGAAGGGGTTAAAGTAGAGGTAACGGTATGCTAACAAGTTGATTTAATGTGTAGTATTAACCCAAAAAAGTCCACCAATGCTGCAATGGCACTTCCTTAACAATGTACATAAACCAAGAAGACAGTGTTTAGACTGACTCCTAATGAAGAGAACCATAAATGGATAACAAATAATTTTATTTAGCCTATTAAAATACATAAAATGCTACCTGTATTTATTGCAAACAAACATACCCCAGGGGAATGGCACAATGCAGGAACACAAAAACCTCAAAAGATGTTCATAAAATTCCCTTGAGCATACCATATATAAAGTAGAATAATAAACAGGTCAATTTACATATGGAGAGAGGGCCCAAAAAGTCTTATTATTACTTGCCAACGGCATTAAATTACTAAAGTGCCCTTTTTCCTATAATTGACCATATGTAATAAAGTTATACCGCAATAAATATATTGCAAATCGCATAAGTGCCAATGATTTAAGAGAGGTGTACTTACTAAAGGGAAAAGAGGTGATTGCAGCCCGCAGTGCTGACCCCGCGCCCCAACGCGCGTTTCGCCCGCTTGCTTCTTCTACATACTACACTTAATGTGTAGTATGTATAAAAATGTGTAACAGGTCCAGGGTACAGGGTAGGATAAAACCGCCGACCATGACTCTTTTTAATTTGATGGACAAAGAGATGGAAGATATTGAGCCAGACAGTCGTCCGTCAGTCAGGTCCCCGACACCACGGACACCCCAAAAGGATGGGCGGGCACTAGCGATGGCCTGGTAGGCAAAAGGCCTCGGTCATGGTGTTCCGGACAGTAGAGGGTAACAGAAGGGGAGAGCAGTGGGAGGTACACGCCGTAGAGTAGTCCAGGTGGACCTCGCCAACCTGAAAGAAGTTGTCACGTGGCGTGCGCGCCGGCGGGTAGCAGTAGGCTGCTCGGAGCATGGTGCTCCCGGTTTGGTTCATTCCCCCCCGCGTGTGGCGGGTTTGACCCAACAACCGGTCCGACAACAGACGGTGGACAAGCTTCAGGACAACGTAGGTAGGGAGTACGATTGTCGGGGATGACAATACACAAAGGAAGGGGGAGTGTGGGGAAGGTGACTTGACGGACAGACATGACTGAAGGAAGAAGGGACGGTTTGTGCACTATAGACGGATAATGGCAATGACAGAAGGGAAACAGCTGGGGAAGATAGGAGTGCAATACCTAGATTTGACCACAAGATGGCAAGGGGGAGCGTAGTTCAGGACTTGACAGCAGCTTAGGGCTTTAGAAACCATTTAGTCATGGGGGCGGGGAGATAGGAACCCAGGAGGGAAATTCCCGAGCAAGGGGATAAATAGGACAGGACAGGGTTCCAGGCTAGGCTAGTCCCGGGAGGAGCTCAGGAGGAGAAGACTCAGTACGGAGGACTGACGACGGTGGAGAGCTCGACCAGGGGACTGACAGGAAGAGACAGTCAGGGGGGTGGCCCTGACACAAAGAACCGCAGGACAGATGAGGATGACGACCTCGGACTGGTGAAGCGCTGGCGGTAGATAGGCCTAGGGCAACCCCAGTGAAAGATCCGCGCGGAACGTCACTACGACAGAAGGAAGGTGAAGGTACCCGGGCCTGAATATGGAGAGCTGTAAAGCAGCTGCGGTGTATAGCTATGGTCGTCCGGAGGACGGCCAATAAACTCGGACCTATTGCAACCAAAATCTGCCTCCGTCTGGTGTCTGTGTCGTCTGGTCACGGTAAGCAGTGGACCACCCCCCAATCCGGGCCATTACTACCGGACCATGAGACATTCAGCAGCACAGAAGGGAGAGAAGATTCAGCCGATAAGATCTCAGGGATCTAGGAAGCCAACAGCATCTTTACCCTCCGCTTTCTCTTACAGGCCCAGCATAATACTTTTCTTCAAGTGATTTTCTAACTTGTCAGCACATTCTACGTACGCTGTCATTTGGCTTTATAGTTACAGATCTGGGCAGGTAACGGTCAGAGTCTCCTAATCCCAGGGGGTAGGTGGATCTTCTAGGTGACAAGTTCTATAGAAAAGGGCTTTCAATGCCCAAAGTCATTTGAACAGTTTTGGGTGGAGGAGAATGTTGTGGCCTAGAGCAGAGTTCCCCAACTCCAGTCCTCAAGGCCCACCAACAGGTCATGTGTTCAGGATTTCCTTAGTATTGCCCAGGTGATAATTGCATCACCTGTACAATACAAGGGAAATCCTGAAAACATGATCTGTTGGTGGGCCTTGAGGACTGGAGTTGGGGAACCCTGGCCTAGAGGCAAAATAGTGATCATGGTAATACGGCCGGACTACACCACCGATAAAGCAGCCACAGCTGGTGACTGAGAGGAATCTGTGACTTCTCTGTATTCAGTGGTTACTACTCACCTGGGTAGTCATATGTGGGAATCTCCTCTTTACACCGCTCATCACCCCTCACATATGTCTCTGTAGTGTTAATATGGGTCAGATCTTCACCCTGAAACAAATATTGTGAGTCACAGACAGATGGAGAAGTCCCATCTATGATCAGCTCTAATCCTGCCATCTCCACCGTTCTCATTACACAAGTATAAAACAGATAATACTGGTGGATAAAACAAGACTGAGCACAAGACCTTCACAGCCGTCTACACATCATAGGGGAGATCTCCTGACACCTTCTCTCCATCTACCTGATGATCCTGAGGAGCACTGGGATCTTCTTGGTTACAGTCCTGTGGAAGAAGAGGACGGGGACATCTCTCTGGTGTTGTCCTCTTACTGGATAGATCTGGAGGAAACACATACAGGGACTGAATTCATTCTCTACATACAGATAATTATAGGCTGTGTGTATTTAGTCCTGTCTATTACCTGGTGATGTGAGGGGCTGGGGAACCTCCATTATGACGTCCTTGTAGAGGTCTCTGTTTCCTTCTAAATACTCCCACTCCTCCATGGAGAAATAGACAGCGACATCCTGACACCTTAAAGGAACCTGACACATACAATGATACCATCATCCCCCGATCCCTTCATAGCGTTACTGTATAATGTCCCAGCATTCCCAGCAGTGTCACCTCTCCAGTCAGCAGCTCAATCATCTTGGAGATGAGTTCTAGGATCTTCTGGTCATTGATGTCCTCATGGATCAGGGGGTGAGGTGGAGGCCCCATGATTGGGCTCAGGGGTCTTCCACATCCCTCAGACACAGGGTCCTGACAGCGATCACTAGAGGTCTTCTTCACCACTGTGTAATCCTGGTTATGGAGAGACACATTAATAAATCTCACTACAGACATTTCCAGAGTCCTCACCTCTCCAGTTCTGTCCATCTGTTATTCCCATAGATAAGAATGATGTAATGTGACGTCATCAGAATCTCTCACCTCTCCAGTGAGACGGAAGAGGATCTCTAGGGTGAGGTGTAACATCCTCTCCGCCATCTTGTCTCTGTCCATATCCATCCTTGATGGGTAAATCAGGAAAATTTTCTTCTGTAGAAGATCTTCACTGAGAGGATCCGATATTGTAGAGACCTGAATGAGAAGATGATCCGATGTAACATCATAAGAATCCTGTGTAATAATACAATTACTGGAGATAATAAGGGAAACATATGAGGAGATTTATTATCTTACAGGGTTTAGTTTTCTTCCCTGACATCTACTAATAAAACCTATATATTTAGGCCACAGACAACAAGCAGTTTCCTCCTCGGAGTCGGCAGCTGAACACGTTCCTCATAGACTCATCTTCCATAACGCTAATTCTCGTCTCATTACCGACACTGGAATCGGCATTAGCAATACTGCAGGAGATATTCATTACACGCGACATGAGAAATAACTCCTTCATGATGAGGACGACATCTTCACCTTCTACTGCGGCTCTAGAGACAGATGTGGCCAGAGTCGATCACTGCCTCCATCCCCACCGGCCGTCTATATGAAGGTTTCCCGTCTTCCCCGCACTGGAATCTTCTCTCACGTTAGATCTCAGCTCTGAGTCACACACAGAAGTTTGAGGCTTTTCTGGAAGAACAGGACAGGAGAGATCTGAGGCCGATGTCTCCATGTACAGGGTTTCCCCTCGGGATAAGAGGCTTTTCTATCCCTTTCCCCAATTAGAGGGGACACCTGTGGATATCGGGGTCTTTACCGGCTGCAGTCCTGGGGGGATTTACTCGGTAACGTGGACGTTGGACAAACGTCACCATCAATTCCCATCAGAGTGAAGGAACATCGCTCCTCTATTCAGCTCTATGGATCCAGGATGAAATCCACTGCGGCCCCTGCAAGAAAAGAGCGAAGTCTGGTGAGACCCCCGAGGCCGGAGATTTCTACAGCTGCTCTGTGCACACAGGACCTGTGATGAGGTCACAGGAGGGGAGGAGTCAGGGGTCACATGATCAGGAGCCTCAGTGTGGGCAGGACTCTGCTGTGCTGGTTATCACTTCTTATTTTTAGGCTATGTGCACACGGTGCGGATTCTGCTGTGGAATTTTCCCCGCAGATTTTGCTAAATCTGCCGGTAAAATGGCCTGCGTTTTACCTGCAGTTTTACCTGCAGTTTTAGTGCAGATTTCTATAATGGAGCAGGTGGAAAACTGCAATAAAACCGCACAGAAGAAGCGACATGCTGCTTCTTTTAGGCCATGTGCAGATGATGCAGATATCCAGCAGATCCGCAGTGTGATGTACAGTACAATGTAAATCAATTGAAAAAAAACCGCTGTGCAGACGCTGCGGATTTTTCCGCGCGGTTTTCTTGTGGTTCAAAATATGCAGCATGTCACTTCTTTTGTGCGGTTTTCCACCTGCTCCATTCTCCAAATCATTTGACCTGCGGATTTCTTCAATTCTGGGCGGAAAAATCCGCAGGGCAAAAAAGTACGTGTGCACTTAGCCTTATTCCGCACCAAATCTGCACGGAAAAACCTGCAGCATGTGCAGAGCGTTTTTTGTTTTACATAGCCTTAAATGGTACTGTACATCACATGCAGTTCTGCAGGGCCAAATCTGCTGCAGAACTGCACCGAATCTGCACTGTGTGCACAGAGCCTTACATGGACACTCGGGGCCATTGACCGGGTAGACGCACCGAGTAACCGCACAGCCCTGAGAGGGTGTTCCAGAACAACTAAGAACTTTTTTAAAATTTCAGATAGAAAAGACCGCTCTCTCTGACCGCTCCTTTACTGTATCTTTTGCCGGTTCCTCCTCCTCTCACCTTCCCCTTACTGTTGGGGTTCCTCAAGGATCAGTTCTAGGCCCCCTCCTCTTCTCCTTGTACACTGCCCCTATTGGTTAAACAATCAGTAGATTTGGTTTCCAGTACCATCTCTATGCGGATGACACCCAATTATACGCTTCTTCTCCTGACATCACGCCAGCCTTTCTAGAAAACACCAGCGATTGTCTAAACGCTGCGTCCAATATCATGTCCTCACTATATCTGAAACTGAACCTGTCAAAGACTGAACTCCTTGTGTTTCCTCCCGCTACTAATGTACCTATACCTGACATTGCTATTTCTGTGTGTGGTTCCACTATTACTCCCCAGCAACATGCCCGCTGTCTTGGGGTCATACTTGACTCCGAGCTTTGATTCACCCCCCACATTCGATCACTGGCTCGCTTTTGTCATCTGCACCACAAAAACATTTCTAGAATTTGACCTTTTCTTACTTTTGACTCTGCAAAAACTCTGACTGTTTCTCTTATTCATTCTCGTCTCGACTATTGTAACTCCCTTCTAATCTGTCTCCCTCTTACCAAACACTCCCTCTCCAATCTGTCTTGAATGCTGCAGCCAGGATCATATTCCTCCCCATTCGTTACACCAATGCCTCTACATTGTGCCAGTCATTACACTGGCTACCCATCCACTCCAGAATCCAGTACAAACTTATTACCCTCACCCACAAAGACCTCCATGGCTCAGCACCACCCTACATCTCCTCCCTTATTTCAGTATACCACCCTACCCGCACCCTCTGTTCTGCTGATGACCTGAGGTTAGCATCCTCAATAATCAGAACCTCCCACTCCCGTCTCCAAGACTTTACACGTGCTGCGCCAATTCTTTGGAATGCACTTCCCAGGTCAATACGATTAGTCCCCAATCCCCACAATTTTAAGCGTGCCCTGAAAACGCATTTATTCAGACTGGCCTATCGCCTCAACTCATTAAACTAATCTATCCCTATGTGGCACAGCCAAAAGTTTTACCATAACCAGGTTCCCCGCATCATGTTCCCACATGCTTTATGCCTCCATCAGCCCTCTGTGTCTGTACTGTTACACACTTAACATTATGGCTGGTCCATACAATCAGGGCAACTGCTACCACCCACCTCTCGTGTCTCCCTCTTTCCTCATAGACTGTAAGCTTGCGAGCAGGGCCCTCTTTCCTCTTGGTATCTGTTATGATCTATGTGATTATTGTTATGCTGTAATGTCTATTGTCTGTACAAGTCCCGTCCGAAATGTAAAGTGCTGCGGAATATGTCGGCGCTATAGAATTTTTTTATTTTTTATTATTATTTTTTATTATTATTATTAAAAGAGACGATTGTTTAAAAGTAGCAGAGAAACTCTTCCCTTTGATCGAGGAGAATAAGGTTAATATGAGATTTATTCACAATTTGGACAGAATAACTTAGATGTCTCAGATGTGAATAATAAAATAGTGGATGGTAGAATAATAACCAGCACCTATAAAAACCTGCAGCCATCAATATGTCCCTCCATTCTAATAATGCGCACCTGGAACATACTAACAGAGGCCGACCATACAGCCGGTATCTGAGGCTGAGAACAATGAATAGTAGAGAAGAAGGTTTCCTACAACAAGCGAATGACCTGACAGACGACTTATTACACAGAGGTTATCCGCCAACATTATTACACTGTGCTAGAGCGATGGAGGAACCCATGTGGGTCTAGTTACAGGATCCAGGAGGAAGAGCAGAAAAAAGGACGAGATAATAAAAGGTTTATTGTCACTTTTACACCTAATCCCAATATGAATGTAATAAAATCAGCGATAAACAGGAATTGGCATTTGTGAGGAGCTAAAGATTTAGCCGTAGCAGCAAAGAACAACCCTCGATTGCTTCTAGAAGAAGCGGTGACTTAGATGACTTATCGCTACAGGAAAGATTCCAGGAGAAGAACAATAAAGTCACCTGGTTACATGGAAGACGTCCAAGAGGCCATTTCCATTGTGGGGATTGCTCCTTCTGTCATCTCCATCTTACAGGAGAAATCTGAGGATCGGGGCGATGACGGTAGATAAACTAATCACGGGCCGCACAGAGCAAGCGCTTTATGTCATATACTGCCCAGGACGATTCTTATATTGCCCAGACTATTAGACCGCGGCACATCAGGCTCAGAGAACATTTCCATTCAGTCACACAGGGAAAGGATCTGTGACATTAATGATATAAGAGAGGTCCATAATGCGGACCCCGATGTGCTGAGATCTGCAGGAATTGAGCCCGCTGATTATCCTGTACAAGGCGGTGACCAGAATAGATTACTACTAACAAGAGAAGCAGCATGGATTGTGGATTGCGATGCACAAGTTCCCCTTGGCCTCAGTGATACATTGAATATGTCTGTGTGGCTATGATCTATGTTATATTTCTTTACATTTTTTGTATTAATCATCTCACTGTACTCACTGTAAATGTTTTACACTTCTCAGTTAACCATTCCCTAACCCTTGTTAAAAGGAAGTGGTGTAACCCCCTGACAAGCATGGACCGGTAGAAGCCCTAAGCAAGTGCGAAACGGCCGTAGTCCGTCAGGCTCTCTCATCTGTATAGCTCCCTGCTACCTGCACGCCGCACTCTAATATGGTTTGATGTCATGTTTCACCATGGAATAAAATTGTAAGAAGGATCTGGGTGACAATTCTTTCAATTCCTTATGATTACTCTTATACGTATACACAATGGTGATGAATGGAAGGCCGCATTCAATACACCGGAGGGGCATATTGAAAATTTGGTGATGCCATTCAGATTAAACAATGCTCCGGCAGTCTTTGAAAATGTCATTTTTTTTCTCCCCGATGGGTAGATTTGCAGTAGTTTACCTGGATGATATATTGAGTTACTCACGTCCTCTGCAGGAGCATCATGAGCATGTCAGACAGCTGGAGTGGGAAAAACATTACCCAGCAATCCGTTTTTGATATTTTGAAGACCTCCATCATTGAACAATGTCCTAGCACCAGCAAACATAAAAGAGAAGAAGGAAGATTTGCTAAAAATCACCTGTCTCCCGAATAAAATCATTACATGCAATCTGAAAACTTGCCTCTGTTGTGACTCGATCTGCCATGGTCTCTCTGAATTCACCTTTATTTCTACTGGTGAAATTTCCCGATCAAAACTCCCATGTCATGTTCCATCAGTTATGTTACATACGTGATTATATGCTCATACCAGAAATTATATGTGGGAAGGACGACCCAACCCCTCCACAAAAGGCTGAACTCACACCGTCCCAATACTCCATAGGGTTTTCTCCAACATGGGCTTTCACGTCACTGCACCATCAAACACAAGAAAGATTCCACACAACTGAGAATATTCCCCACAGAGGAGATTCCCCCACAGGGTCAGAATCGCATTGGACAACTACATCGGGAAGAAATCTTCTGGATTTATAAACTAAACCCCCTTACTCCAAATGGCCTCAGTGAGATTACATATGTTACAGAGCCTCCTGCTGCACCAGCCTGGGATCAGTCAGATCATCGCCGGATCACCGAACACCTCCTGTGACCCGGCTCCACCAGCGCTGCCGATCCCCCCCCCGGGTTTACTGAATTCAGACTGTGGGACAGACCCCCATTTGACACATTAACTTTTGCTCTATTTTTCTTCTGAAACTTTGGGGTGCGTCTTATAGTCCGAAAGATACAGTATATCTTTATTCACTCTTTTAGGTGACCTCACTTCATTCATAGGCGCTTTATAATATAATTATTGTATGTAAGTGTGTTCTGTTTTCTCATGATCTATAATTTATCTTTGTGTGACGGACTTTCTCATGAACTTTGACATTTTGTGCTTTGTTGGCGTTTTTTCATTCCAGAGACATACTGATAGGGAATTTAGATTGTGAGCCCCATTGGGGACAGCGATGATAATGTGTGCAAACTGTAAAGCGCTGCGGAATATGTTGGCGCTATATAAATAAAAAGATTATTGTTATTAATATTATAAAGACTGCATATAAAACGTTCCAGGCTTCACATGTTTATCCGCTATCAGGTTTCGTCCTGAGGAAGACGTCCTGCGTGACTGTGAAACGCGATGACTTTGAAAACCTATTTGAATAAACGTTTTTAATGAAAATCTCCATCTCCGATCGTCTCCATCAGCAGCGCAGGTACAGACACATTATACCCGGATGAGCTCTTCTGCTCGGTCTTTGGCCCCGGGTCCTGCAGCAGCTGATTTATGCATTGAGCATGGTGTAAAGGCGCCACTCCATCAGGTGAGTGTAATACTCCCCTACTCTCATTACATCTGGTTATCAGGTAAGACCCTATTTTTCGCTTGTTTGTTCCTCAGTATCTCGACTACAAGAAATCTCTGTAACACTTTCAGGTTACTTGGATAAAACCAATGAAGGGACTGCTGGGACCGTAACGGGGTCCATCTGAGACCCCAATGCAGAAGCCAAATGTCCTGAGAACTGGACCTGCTGGACCACAAATTGTCATTTCTCCAGGATACCAAATACATAGTTGTCACGTAGAACCTGGAGAACCTGTCTGACATGCTCAGCATGCTCCTCCAGAGGACGGGAGTAACTCACTATATCATCCAGGAAAATTACCACAAATCTACCAATCAGTGAGGAAAAGTATAATTACTGACATTGTCACAGACTGCCGGAGCATTGGTTACCCCGAATGGCGGCATCAGGTTGGGTTTTCTTACAACGAATATTGGATTTATGTCGGGGCCCCCTGTCCCTGACAGCCAGTGTCGTTTCCCCTACAGAGGCTAATCCACAAGGGCCCTGAGGTGCGAGACTCGGGCGAGTTTCTCCCAAGTGTGACCCCGGCCTCAGCCGGACTCTGGAAGGGGGGAAATAACCGAGATTTGGGCATTTTAGCTCCTGGTGTGGAGTCGATAGCACAATCATATGCCGCCATATAGTAGACGGCCGGTAACCGGTGATAATTCCCTCCTGTGTGGGGTCTATTTCCCTCCAGAGAAATCACACGTTACATTCCACACATAACACTGTGTAGAGAAGGCGGCGCAGGGTAATTGTGCCAGTAGTGAGGGGCAAATAATGGCGGGAATGTCACTGAGGAGAAGGCTCCATGGAGCGTCTTCACTCCGGATATCATGTGACCCCTGACTCCTCCCCTCCTGTGACCTCATCACAGGTCCTGTGTACAGAGCAGCCATATATGTGGAGTGCGGCTCTGCAGGTTAGTGATGGGCAGTCCGGCTCTTCTGGCTCCTTTCCCCACTTTTCTCCCTCCTGTCCCTTCACTATAAAGCCTGGGCCTCATTATACAGCTGTACAGGGGTCTAGTGAAGGCTTTTTAGCCCTTTCCTCAGACTGTAGCTCTTGGGCACAGGCCCTCACTCCTGTCCCTTCACTATAAAGCCTGGGCCTCATTATACAGCTGTACAGGGGTCTAGTGAAGGCTTTTTAGCCCTTTCCTCAGACTGTAGCTCCTGGGAACAGGCCCTCACTCCTGTCCCTTCACTATAAAGCCTCGGCCTCATTATACAGCTGTACAGGGGTCTAGTGAAGGCTTTTTAGCCCTTTCCTCAGTCTGTAGCTCCTCGGATCAGGCCCTCACTCCTGTCCCTTCACTATAAAGCCTGGGCCTCATTATACAGCTGTACAGGGGTCTAGTGAAGGCTTTTTAGCCCTTTTCTCAGACTGTAGCTTCTGGGAACAGGCCCTCACTCCTGTCCCTTCACTATAAACCCTGGGCCTCATTATACAGCTGTACAGGGGTCTAGCGAAGGCTTTTTAGTCCTTTCCTCAGACTGTAGCTCCTGGGAACAGACCCTCACTCCTGTCCCTTCACTATAAAGCCTGGGCCTCATTATACAGCTCTACAGGGGTCTAGTGAAGGCTTTTTAGCCCTTTCCTCAGACTGTAGTTCCTGGGCACAGGCCCTCACTCCTGTCCCTTCACTATAAAGCCTGGGCCTCATTATACAGCTCTACAGGGGTCTAGTGAAGGCTTTTTAGCCCTTTCCTCAGTCTGTAGCTCCTGGGAACAGGCCCTCCTGTTATGATTGTGTCACCGTAGGAGGCAAAAAACAGAAATTCTAGCTAAGTCCAGAAAACCAGAGAGGTTGGCAGCTATCGGATTGCAGACCCCTGATCCTATCACAACAACTAGCAGTAGCCGTGGGGGTTTCCTACGATGCCCTAGACCCCTCGATCACAGCTGGAGAAATAAATAGGCCTAAAGAAAGAAAGGGGAAATCTAAACTGCCCCAGAGCAGACCCCAAAGCAGTAGGCAGCCCCCAACATATAATGACGGTGAAGCAAGATGAAAACACCAACACAGACAGAAAGATAGACTGAGCAAAGACGGGGCCCAAAACTACCTAGATAGGAAAGGACAGGAAGGCTGCTGTCTGCAAGCCGTAAAAAACCCTATGAAAATAAGAGCCACCAGACTGACAGTGAAAAAGACCCTGAAGACGCTAGGCTTCAAAAAGCTATGTCAGTACTCAGGAATATTCTGAAGACAGAGCAACAGGCAAAAGTAGATTCAGCTCATCCCAGCAGGGAATGGCAGAATCCAAAAAAGCAAGGAAAACAAACACAAAACATAAATGCAAACAGGCAAAGCAGAAACTTAGCTTTAGGGAAGCAGGAATCAGACTGGTGTCCTAGGAGTCCACAGAGAAATCACCCGCAGGGCAGGAGGGCGTCGGCAGCCTTATATCCAGTCAGTGACTCCACTCAGCCAGTCATCCTCATTAGACTCAGGTGCCTGATAATCAGGCTCATTACCTTCCTTTACCAGAATAGGGAGTTCCCCAGACCTCAGTGAAGAAGGGGAAAATTAACTCACAACACCCTCCCTCCTGTCCCTTCATTATAAAGCCTGGGCCTCATTATACAGCTGTACAGGGGTCTAGTGAAGGCTTTTTAGCCCTTTCCTCAGACTGTAGCTTCTAGGTTCAGCCCCTCACTCCTGTCCCTTCACTATAAAGCCTGGGCCTCAGTATACAGCTGTACAGGGGTCTAGAGAAGGCTTTTTAGCCCTTTCCTCAGACTGTAGCTCCTGGGAACAAGCCTCACTCCTGTCCCTTCACTATAAAGTCTGTGGGTCGCCCTCACACCCAGGGCAGCGGGGTACCTGGTACCGGGCCGGTGTCAGGGGGATGTGTCACAGCAACAGTGACCCGGTCCGTGGCCCTGGGCGCCCAATATCAATGGCGGTGATGTTAATATTATAGTTTGTATGGATAGTTTGTGACGCCACCCGTGGTGTTTGGCAAGTAAGATTTTGAGCCAATGCTGCGTGCCGATCCACTGAGACTGATGGTGTGGTGCAGCAAAGATGGTGTAGCTCCCCACAGGTGGAGCTGTAGTCCCAGGGCAGTGTAGGTGCAATGGATGAGGAGAGGCGCAGAATGGTATAGATGCTGGTACCCAGATTTAGCAGTGCTGAAGGTGTTAGCGGCGAATGAATGGAGGACACCAGGACTTGATGTTTCAAAGCTTTACTCACAGTTCTTGGTAACCACTGGTGCCTGCCTCCGTGCCGTGTCCTCTGGGGTAGAGACTCAATCAACCTCCCGGGCAAGTCAGGGTTCTCCTCTCCAACACTCCGCCAACATGTGCCTTTCCTGAACGACTCCTCTATTGCACCTTTTAGTGTGAAGAACTCCAGTACAGTGGTTACTCTGAAGTTCCTCCTGTCAGATGTTCCTAGAACCTTACTTGTATGACAGACAACTGTAGCCTGATCAGGGACCTCCTGGATCCCGGCTCTCTATCCGTGTTGCTGTTGTGTCCCAAGTCTTAAATGGGAGTAGTGCATTTACAGCCAACTACTCCACCGGTGTCTGCTGCAGAACCATAAGTGTCCATACAACCTCGGGGACCGGGCCCCGGCCTTGCGCTGAGAACCTATAGGCAGGGTTCCTCTTCCAACCCACAACTCCTCTCTGTTCTCCTACTACTTCGTTCTGCGCTGTTCCTTCTCTCTCTTATGGATGCTTAGGTTGCAGTTCTACGTCTTTCTCCTTCTCTTCTCTTTCCCGTGCCAGCTGGCTCAGATCACTGAGGCAGCTGCAGCACTCTTTCTAAACTGAACTCAAACTGAACTCAAAACTAACTTCAGAACTGAACTCCTCTCGCCTGACCTCCTGTCAGACTGACCTGCAATTCTAAACCTTCCCACTCTTTTATATGGATCTCCACTCCACCCACCTCCCAGCACATCTCGTGTTAAGAAGCAAGGAATCACCAGAGGTGCTCTGCTACCCTCTAAGCATGAGCCGCAATGTGATCAGTGCTGAACTATCCTGTGTGTGGGATGCAGGTGTGTAGTGTGGAAAGGAGTTCCCAACTTACCTAGGCAGTGGGGCACTACACCTTAGGAGAAGGTGCAGTACCTCTGTGGCGACTGAGCCTCAGGGGCGCCACACCTGGACCTCATTATACAGCTGTACAGGGGTCTAGTGAAGGCTTTTAGCCCTTTCCTCAGTCTGTAGATCCTGGGCACAGGCCCTCATTTCTGTCCCTTCACTATAAAGCCTGGGCCTCATTATACAGCTGTACAGAGGTCTAGTGAAGGCTTTTTAGCCCTTTCCTCAGACTGTAGCTTCTGAGATCAGCCCCTCACTCCTGTCCCTTCACTATAAAGCCTGAGCCTCATTATACAGCTGTACAGGGGTCTAGTGAAGGCTTTTTAGCCCTTTCCTCAGACTGTAGCTCCTGGGCACAGGCCCTCACTCCTGTCCCTTCACTATAAAGCCTGGGCCTCATTATACAGCTGTACAGGGGTCTAGTGAAGGCTTTTTAGCCCTTTCCTCAGACTGTAGCTCCTGGGCACAGGCCCTCACTCTTGTCCCTTCACTATAAAGCCTGGGCCTCATTATACAGCTGTACAGGGGTCTAGTGAAGGCTTTTTAGCCCTTTCTTCAGACTGTAGCTCCTGGTCACCATGTGATCTCACCATAACCCTAACAAGCTAATTAAGGTGTGAAATCTTGGTCAAAATTATCTCAGTACACAAATCTCCAAGGGTGCCCAAAGTTTTGCATCGCCCCTTTTTCCTTTTTAGCAATTATGAAAGTGTAAAAATGTCTATATATGTATTTTTTATTAGTATTTTTGCCTAAAATGCAAAGGCTTTGTGTCATCTTAGAGGTTCGGCCTTTTAGAGATCATTTCATCTTCATCTTACTACTGCTCACAATAACGGTCATTTCGACCAGGGGCGCCCACACTTTTACATGCCGCTGTCAATGCTTCATTCCGCTGGTGCTCAATATTTAATAGGGTCTTACTATTAAACTTAATGAAAAGTTCGGTGAATGTCTTTGAGCTGTTATTACTAGAGATGAGCGAATATCGTCGGAGAAGTTGTTATTGGCTAATATCACTTACCGAATAGCTGCATCGGGACCCCGGATCCCTGGAGCGCTCCCGATAATCAGCTGCATGTGTCGCCCTCCATGCACGTGCTGTGACTATCACACAGCGCGACACATGCAGCTGATTATCGGGAGCGCTCCAGCACACTGAGTCCTGCACACACTGAGGCCCCTGATCATGTGACCCCTGACTCCTCCCCTCCTGTGACCTCATCACAGGTCCTGTGCACAGAGCAGTCATATATGTGGCGGACACTCCTGGATCTTCTGCTTTCTGGGCCGGTTCCTCCTGTGAGTCCTATTAACCCTTTCGCTCCCTGTATTCTCCTTTCTGACAGGACAATATCTGAATTCGGATAGTGTGACAGGAATTTAAGCAATGTGAAAAGAAAAAATGACAATTTTACTTTTTTTCTCACAAAAAAGTGACTTTAGCCCCAAAATTCGCAGCGTAACAAATACTTATTTTCCCCACTGTAGTTTGTAGACTCCATATACAGATCCCTTAACTGCAAAAAGAGCTGAATTCCCCACTTAAGTTATTGCATTTTGGAAATTGCACCTCACTGGGAATTTATCTACAGGTAAAGGCACATGTTGTGAACTTATTTTCTGGTCTGCCTCTGGTTTCTGGTGAAGGAGCTGGTTGTGTTGACAGAGGAGTCGTGAGTTCTCTTTCCGGGCTCCCTCTGCTAGTGGCAGGAGGTAATGAAGCTGATCTAATTAACAGAGACCTGCCACCTGATAATGAGGATGAGGATTGGACATCTGGAGTCTCAGACTGGATTTAAGACAGCCGACTCCCTCTTCCCATGCTGGTGAATTTTTCCTGCCTCCTGAGGTTCTAGTTTCCAGTTCAGTTCCTGCCTTCTCAAGCTAAGTGTTCTCTGCTATTGTTCACACTTGATTTGGTTTGGTCTATTCAGTTTTTGTGTGGTTAGCCAGCCCCGGCTGGGGCTGTGCTGAATTTCCATTCCTATGTCACTGCATGTGCCAGTTTGCTTTTTGTCCCTTATTAGATTGGCCTTTTTTTTGCTCTGTTCTCAGAATATGCTGATATAGTGGGAGAAGTCTAATGACTTCAAGGTTTTTTGCTATCAGAAGTGTTGGACATTTTTGCATGTTTTTTTGGCGTGATTGCAGACAGTATCTTTCCTTTCCTGTCCTGTCTAGTTAGTTTTGGCCCCATCGTTTGCTCAGTCTATTTTCCTACCTGTGTTTGTGCTTTCATCTTGTCTCACCATCAATACATGTGTGGGGGCTGTCTATTCCTTTGGGGTCTGCTCTGGGGCAGTTTAGATTTCCCCTTGTCTTGCTTTAGGCTTAATTAGTCCTCCGGCTGTGACGAGGCATCTAGAATCATCGTAGGTACGCTCCGCGGCTACTTCTAGTTGTGTGGTTAGGATCAGGGGTCTGCAATCCGCTTAGTTACCAACCTCTCTGGTTTTCTGTGACTTAGCTTGGTTTTGTTTTCCTCCTTGGTGACCCAATAATAACAGGCACAATTTTGTCTGCATGGGGGTTGTGCTCAAAGCCCAACATCGTGTGATCCTCCAAAGAAATGCCACTCCACACCATTACTGACCCACTGCCAAACCGGTCATGCTAAACGATGTTGCAAGCAGCAGATCACTCTCCATGGCATCTCCAGACTCTGTCATGTCTGTCACATATGCTCAGTGTGAACCTGCTTTTATCTGTGAAGAGCACAGGGCACCAGTGGCAAATTTGCCAATCCTGGTGTTCTCTGGCAAATGCCAAGTGCCCTGTACGGTGTTGGGCTGTGAGCACAACCCCCATCTGTGGATGTTGGGCACTCAGACCATCCTAATGGAGTCAGTTTCTAACCGTTTGTGCAGACACATGAACATTTGTGGCCTGCTGAAGATCATTTTGCAGGGCTCTGGCAGTGATCCTCCTCTTCCTCCTTGCACAAAGGTGGAGGTAGTGGTCCTGCTGCTGGGTTGTTGCCCTCATACGGCCCCCTCCACATCTCCTGGTGTACTGGCCTGTCTCCTGGTAGCGCCTCCAGCCTCTGGACACTGCGCTGACAGACACAGCAAACCTTCTTACCACAGCTCGCATTGATGTGCCATCCTGGATAAGGTGCACTACCTGAGCCACTTGTGTCGGTTTTAGAGTCTGTCTCATGCTACTACGAGTATGAAAGCACAACCAACATTCAAAAGTGACCAAAACATCAGCCAGAAAGCATTGGTACTGAGATGTGGTCTGAGGTCCCCACCTGCAGAACCACTCCTTTATTGAGGGTGTCCTGATAATTGCCAATAATTTCCATCTGTTGTCTATTCCATTTGCACAACAGCATGTGAAATTGATTGTCAATCAGTGTTGCTTCCTAAGTGGACAGTTTGATTTCACAGAAGTTTGATTTACTTGGAGTTATATTCTGTTGTTTAAGTGTTTCCTTTATTTTTTTGAACAGTGTATATAGATAGAGAGATTTTTTTTCTTTACATTGGAGGGTCCAATTCCAGCTATTGCTGTGTGATCTGTGATTTCTATCTACTCCACTGTGTACAGGATAATAGAGTATAATAAAGTAGTTATGGCCGTGATGTAACTAACATTGTGCAGTGACTCTGCTTTCCATATAGTGATGGATATTTCTTGTTGCTGTGATATTTTTTTTTCACTTTAAACCTTTTTTAAACCCCTCTGATCAGTGCGATCATACAACATACAAGCCTCTGATGGCTCCGGTGATGCCCTGTACTACTGTAGTGCCGTGTATCATCACTGCCTGTCAGTGTAATACTAACGGCCCCATACACATGAGATCAGAGTTGGCTGAACGGTCATTTGGCAGACGGCGATCTCTCCCGACTCCCCCATACACACAAATATTCCAGCTTTCCTGTGGTCTGTATGAGAGAGTCACCTCCAGACTCCTCTAGCGGAGGATTATCTACAGGAAGAACAAACGGATTATCCTCTGAAATTCAGGATGTCAGATCCTTCTCTGCCCTGACATCATCTGTCGGGAGGCCCCCAAATACATTATATGGTCGGCCAAACCCCCCGAAATCAGTGCTTTCATGGAACTTTAGCCTAATGTGTATGGGGGCGTTATAAGGTAACTTATTGGACGCTGCCTCTGGCCCGGCCTAATAGACCTTCATACATTGCAGCCCAGACCCCATTATTAGGCATGTAAGTATCGGAGTAACTAGGCCGCCCCATACTATGGAGTACTTGGGGGGGGGGGATTCAGCCAAACTCTGTCACACCTTCTTAGATGCCATGTTTGCTTTTCACAGCAGCAAGTGGTTAAACTGCCAGGGTTTTTGTTGCAGCCTCATCTGTGCCGTCCCTGCGGTGTACATCTATGTTCTGGGGCACAAAAAGATTAATTTATTTTTAATAAATGTTTAACATGTTAAAAATTATAAAATGTGTCTTCTGCTTTTTGCATATAAGAATTGTTGGAGCCAATTTTCTTTAGAAACATTTTAATATCGGCTTTTTCTGGAGTTTTTCTTGTAATACAGGAAAGCCTAAGGCAAAAAATAAACCCCATAAATCACTGTACATGGAGACTTTGGGATCAGATCATTTCTGTCCGTTGTGTTTTTGGAAACTAAAAATCTTTTCTAAAAACCTCAAACTTCTGTGTGTGACTCAGAGCTGAGATCTAACGTGATGAAAGATTCCAGTGCGGGGAAGACGGGAAACCTTCATATAGACGGCCGGTGGGGATGGAGGCAGTGACCGACTCTGGCCAAATCTGTCTCTAGAGCCGCAGTAGAAGATGAAGATGTCGTCCTCATCATGAAGGAGTTATTTCTCATGTCGCGTGTAATGAATCTCTCCTGCAGTATTGCTAATGCCGATTCCAGTGCCGGTAATGAGAGGAGAATTAGCGTTATGGAAGATGAGTCTATGAGGAACGTGTTCAGCTGCCGACTCCGAGGAGGAAACTGCTTGTTGTCTGTGGCCTAAATATATAGGTTTTATTAGTAGATGTCAGGGAAGAAAACTAAACCCTGTAAGATAATAAATCTCCTCATATGTTTCCCTTATTATCTCCAGTAATTGTATTATTACACCGGATTCTTATGATGTTACATCGGATCATCTTCTCATTCAGGTGTCTACAATATCGGATCCTCACAGTGAAGATCTTCTACAGAAGAGAATTTTCCTGATTTACCCATCAAGGATGGATATGGACAGAGACAAGATGGCGGAGAGGATGTTACACCTCACCCTAGAGATCCTCTTCCGTCTCACTGGAGAGGTGAGAGATTCTGATGACGTCACATTACATCATTCTTATCTATGGGAATAACAGATGGACCGAACTGGAGAGGTGAGGACTCTGGGAATGTCTGGAGTGAGATTTATTATTGTGTCTCTCCATTACCAGGATTACACAGTGGTGAAGAAGACCTCTAGTGATCGCTGTCAGGACCCTGTGTCTGAGGGATGGGGAAGACCCCTGAGCCCAATCACGGGGCCTCCACGTCACCCCCTGATCCATGAGGACATCAATGACCAGAAGATCCTAGAAATCATCTACAAGATGATTGAGCTGCTGACTGGAGAGGTGACACTGCTGGGAATGCTGGGACATTACACAGTAACACTATGAAGGGATCGGGGGATGACGGTATCATTGTATGTGTCAGGTTCCTATAAGGTGTCAGGATGTCGCTGTCTATTTCTCCATGGAGGAGTGGGAGTATTTAGAAGGACACAGAGATCTGTACAAGGACGTCATAATGGAGGTTCCCCAGCACCTCACATCACCAGGTAATAGACAGGACTAAATACACACGGCCTATAATTATCTGTATGTAGAGAATGAATTCAGTCCCTGTATGTGTTTCCTCCAGATCTATCCAGTAAGAGGACAACACCAGAGAGATGTCCCCGTCCTCTTCTTCCACAGGACTGTAAACAAGAAGATCCCAGTGCTCCTCAGGATCATCAGGTAGATGGAGAGAAGGTGTCAGGAGATCTCCCCTATGATGTGTAGACGGCTGTGAAGGTCTTGTGCTCAGTCTTGTTTTATCCACCAGTATTATATGTTTTATACTTGTGTAATGAGAACGGTGGAGATGGCAGTATTAGAGCTGATCATAGATGGGACTTCTCCATCTGTCTGTGACTTTTACAATATTTGTTTCAGGGTGAAGATCTGACCCATATTAACACTACAGAGACATATGTGAGGGGTGATGAGTGGTGTAAAGAGGAGATTCCCACATATGACTACCCAGGTGAGTAGTAACCACTGAATGCAGAGAAGTCACAGATTCCTCTCAGTCACCGGCTGTGGCTGCTTTATCGGTGGTGTAGTCCGGCCGTATTACCATGATCACCATTTTGCCTCTAGACCACAACATTCTCCTCCACCCAAAACTGTTCAAATGACTTTGGGCATTGAAAGCCCTTTTCTATAGAACTTACAACCTGGAGGATCCACCTACCCCCTGGTATTAGTGTGAGGGTGATCCCTTAAGGCGAGATCTATATGATTGCTTGTACCTGACCCAATATAGGCTGAGTGTGCATTCACAGTCACAGCGAACACAGAGTTAGATGTCTACTCCTTTCTCAGCAAAGGCTTGCACACAACTGAAGTTTATTCTCAAGACAAAGAAACAGGAAATGGGTGTCACACAATCTTCTGAGTAGCCAGTGTCAGTCTATGATAGGTCCATTTCAGCTTCACTTCCATATATGGTATCCAGTATCTCAGCTTCTGCATTCCAAGGATTCCTTCCAGGGTGTTGTCTGACGACATAGACGCCATCTTGGTACACCATATGTAATAATAATAATAATCTTTATTTATATAGCGCCAACATATTCCGCAGCGCTTTACAGTTTATCACTTTCAAAACACAAGTCATAAGTTACGTTAACAATACAATAATTAAAGCAAAATAGGACGACCCTGCTGGTGAGAGCTTACAATCTACAATGAGGTGGGGGAGATACAGAGTACAGGTGTGTATTTACAATGAAGGTCCAGCCTTCTTGAGGGAGTGAGAGATGGATGGAGATAGTGAATGGGCTACACACGCACACTTACACATAGAATGACTTTGATTAATGAACGTAATAGGCCGCTCTGAACAAATGTGTTTTGAGGAAACGCCTGAAACTATGCAAATTGTGGATAGTCCTAATTTCTTGGGGTAGAGCATTCCAGAGGATAGGAGCAGCGCGGGAGAAGTCTTGGAGTCGGGAGTGGGAGGTTAAGGATTAGTGCAGAGGTTAGTCGAAAGTCGTTTGCAGAGCGCAGCGGTCGGTTAGGCCGATGGACAGAAATAAGGGAGGAGATGTAGGGGGGTGCCGCACTGTGGAGAGCTTTGTGGGTGAGAACAAGTACTTTGAATTGGATACTATAATGAATGGGCAGCCAATGTAAGGACTGGCGAAGAGCGAACGCGTCCGAGTGCCGATTAGTCAGATAGATGACCCTGGCTGCTGCATTAAGTATGGACTGGAGAGGGGATAGTCAAGTGACGGGGAGGCCAATTAATAGAGCATTGCAGTAATCCAGGCGGGAGTGGATCACTGCTACAGTGAGGGTTTTTGTTGTTTCCATTGTGAGAAAAGGGCGGATTCTAGAGGAAGAGGAGATGACGTGGCACCAGAGAACAAAACACTGAAGGTGTGGTCAGAGAGATAGGAAGAGAACCAGGAGAGAGCAGTGTCCTTAATGCCTAGTGACTGGAGCATAGAGAGTAGGAGATGGTGGTCAACAGTGTCGAAAGCTGCAGACAGGTCGAGAAGAATGAGCAGAGAGTGGTCACCGTTACATTTTGCTGTCAGAAGGTCATTGGTCACTTTGATGAGTACAGTTTCAGTCGAATGTAAGCGGCGGAAGCTGGACTGTGAAGGGTCTAGGAGGGAGTGAGTGGAGAGGTAATGGGTAAGGCGGCAGTAGACTAGGTGCTCCAAGAGTTTAGAGATGAAGGGGAGATTGGAGACTGGTAGTTGTTTGTGCAGGATGGGACGAGAGCGGGTTTCTTTAGTAATGGAGTAACGATGGCGTGTTTGAAGGAGGATTGGAAAATGCCCGAGGAGAGGGAGAGATTAAAGATTGTAGTTAGGTGAGTTGTGACGACTGGAGCTGTGAACTGACTTATATAAGGTTTAATAATTGATTTCATTAGCCATTCTCTCTTTCACATTAGGAGACGCTGACCGTTACCTGCCCAGATCTGTAACTATAAAGCCAAATGACAGCGTACGTAGAAGGTGCTGACAAGATAGAAAATCACTTGGAGAAAAATCTTATGCTGGGCCTGTAAGAGAAAGCGGAGGGTAATGATGCTGTTGGCTTCCTAGATCCCTGAGATCTTATCGGATGAATCTTCTCTCCCTTCTGTGCTGCTGAATGTCTCATGGTCCCTACAAGACCAGGTCCAGTCTTTCTGGCCAAACTTCCCTTTTATGAGCGACACCAGTAAATGTGCAGTGAGGCCAAGTGTGAATTTCTGTCCAATAACAGCAGAGTTTCCCTTTATCCTGACTTTTCAATTTGTATTAAAACCAACTAACTTCAAGGAGGATTGTGATAATCTCCAGGACAAACATTCCACCTGTGCCCTGATAGATCTCTAAGCTGTGCGTGGCTGAGGGCTGTAATATACATTTATTCCCGCCTGCAGGAGGTGTGTTGGCTCCAGCCCTGGTGTCATGGATTCACTCCACATCATAAATTACATTGTTTTCCAACCTAAGGAATTCAGATTACTGCACAATCTCTCCTGAAATGGGGAGCAATATTATTTTCTCTAATCTTCTGGTCAGGATCCATAGTAGCTCCAATGGTCCACCATAAATGAGGGCGACTCTGGTTTACTGTTGTTTAATCTGTATTTGTAGTTTTCAGTTAATGATATTCTCGTGCTCTGGGGCGGGGCTGTGGGTGGGGCTGTGGGCGGGGCTTTATGAAGTGTGCTGATTACATATTCATCTGTATTGGCTTATGACAGGTCGCTGATCCCTCACTGACCTGCCCCCATTATTACATAATGTATATAATAGCATTGATATTATTGGTGATAATGCCTATAATATTGTGGCTATCGTGAGGCTTAGAAAAAAAATTACAGACAGCAAAATGACACGGCGATGGTGGCGCCTGCGCAGTAGCCTCTATCTCTTACTTATAGATGCTACTGCGCAGTTGCCGCCATCGAAGGTGACATTTTGCTGGATGTAGTTTTTTTTCTAAGCCTCACAATAACATATTGTGCCCAGCTTGTGTCTCTGGAGACCTCCCCCCACCTACCCCCGGAAATTGTTACGTCAGCTCTACTCAAATGTGTCTGTCACTAAATAAACCAAATGCTTGAATGTCAAAACAGTTCAAAAACGTGGTTCTGTGTGGAAGATTGTAAAGCCGTCATGGAGGCATAAGGCTGGCAGTGATGGGCATTGTGGGTAATAATAGCGGGGATCATGCCTCATTCCTCTCTAGGAACATACACGACATCTTCTCTGGGGGTTCTTTCTTGTTTCAGCTACTGGGATGAGTGCAATAAAATGTCGCTCAGTGAGTCTTCTCACATCTTCACATTCTAAAGGATTGGCGGGGACAAAATTATCAAAAACAAGCTTTTCAGTGACCTTTTCCTGATAATCAAGGAAAGTGTCTGCATTTCCGGCTTTTTTGTATAACACAAAAGAATTATATGTGGCCACCTGAAACAAATACATGACTAACTTTTTATACCAGATATATGATTTTCTTGATTCCTGGTATGGCTGTAGAACCTGATCTGCAAGGTCCACACCTCCATATATTTGTTGTAGTCAATGACAGACACAGGTTTTGGAGTAGTGGATCCCTGTTGGTCTGCAGTGGCCCTTGTGGCATCTGTGTGGATCGAGCTCAGGATAAAAATATCATTTTTATCCTTATACTTAAGGACAAGCAGCTCTCCATTGTGTAAAGACCCTGACTGCGCCTTTCAGAACTCTTTGCTGAGCAATGATTGTGGAAACCCCTGACGGTTTTTGTGAATGGTCCCACAAGCCCCTATGTTATGTTCAACCAGACTTTTAAATAGAGGTATGCTGGTGTAGTAGTTGTCAACATACAGATTGTAGCCTTTTTGTAGAAATGTAGATCAGCTCCCAAACGATTTTTCCAGATGTCTCCAGATAAGTAGGGCGTGGCTTGAACAGGGCTGTTGGACCAATAGGACTGAATGCTCGTTTTTTAACAAGCCCCATAGCGAATGTAAGTCCTAAAAATGTTTGCATTTCTAGGACATTAGTTGGTTCCATAAATTTGACCTAGCATAATAGGATCGTGGATTCTGGCTGATGAATTGGGACACATATAAATTTGTAGGACAATATGCTCTAGCAAGCTATCAGTCAGAAACAAATTAAAAAAATAATTGGTCCAAAATTTTCCACCTCCACATTTATACCAGGAATGGCATTAAAATTAGGGATGAATGGAGTAGCCGAATCCGAAGCCTCCCATCTGGGAAATGCTACATCAAGAGGCAAAGCCCCTTGGACATCGGTGTGCGCCAATTCACGAGCACTAGGGACAGCGCTAGTACTGGGCATTGTTCCCTGAGTTGGAGACATTTCTCCAGAAGCGCTATTTGTCCTTCTTGTTGTACTGGTCCTTGTGTGTGAGGATGGACCGGAATCACTGCTCATTTCTGAGCTATCACTGTCGCTGCTACTAAAGGCCTCGTAATCCACATCGCCATCTGACACTGCACTTTCTTCACTGTCAGAACATAAAAGTGTATAAGCCTCCTCTGCACTATAATACTGACGGGTCATTTTATTCGTTTTTATTTATTTATTTTTTTCCGGAAAAAGAGAACTCTGACATGACTGATGTGACATGACCCAATTATTGGGGAGACAATTGAGAAAAGCCTAATTCTTTATCCTAATCCTAACTTTAGCCTAACAGTAACCCTAACTATAGCATTAACTCTATCCTGCCTTATCTGTTTTTCTATTGACAAATGATGGACCTGAGTGGGGACTTGTTTTTTCTGAGATGAGAATTGGTATTATTTTTGCCTACATAACATTGATTGGTTTCTTTTTATTTGATATTTGGGAGGCAGAATGAACAAATAGTTGAACACCACACACTACTGGTTCATCCAACAAGGTTTTCTATTAGATGGTGAACTGTCATTGTCTTGGTAAATAATTAAAGTTTTTTACATAGCTTGCTATTTTTATGGACAGTTTAAGTAGAAATGTTCAAAAATATAAAACTCAAGGATATTTTATTAAAAAATAACAATTGTTTTTTATCTTAGCAGATGACTGTACCAGGAGATCAGAGGGACAGCTGACATCTTCAAGTTTTAAATCTGATGATCTTGAGATCCTACCAGATACAACTGAAGTGAATGCCAGTACTCCAGATATACCATCATCCATTCACAGCAAAGATCTGTCATCTGATCCTATGAAACAGGTCCCATCTTCTGATTCATTACTGACTACTAAGGAAAATCAAAGTCACAAAAGAGGCAATAAAAAACAAACTGCTCCTAAAGCAAAGAAGTCATTTTCATGTTCAGAATGTGGGAAATGTTTTAACAAGAAATCTCATTTTGTTACACACCAGAGAACTCACACAGGGGAGAAGCCTTTTTCCTGTTCAGAATGTGGGAAATGTTTTCACTGGAAATCACAATTGGTTTATCACCATAGAACTCACACAGGGGAGAAGCCTTTTTCCTGTTCAGAATGTGGGAAATGTTTTAACCAGAAATCAGATTTGGTTTATCACCATAGAACTCACACAGGGGAGAAGCCTTTTTCCTGTTCAGAATGTGGGAAATGTTTTGCACATAAATCACATTTTGTTAATCACCAGAGAACACACACAGGGGAGAAACCTTTTTCGTGTTCTGAATGTGGGAAATGTTTTAGCCAGAAAGCGATTCTTGTTAGACATCAGAGCATTCACATGGGGGAGAAGCTTTTTTCCTGTTCAGAATGTGGGAAATGTTTTAATCGGAAATCAGATTTGGTTAATCACCATAGAACTCACACAGGGGAGAAGCCTTTTTCTTGTTCAGAATGTGGGAAATGTTTTAACCTGAAATCACAATTGGTTAATCACCAAAGAACTCATACAGGGGAGAAACCTTTTTCATGTTCAGAATGTGGGAAAACTTTTAACCAGAAATGTCATCTTATTAGTCACCAGAGAACTCACGCAGGGGAGAAGCCTTTTTCCTGTTCAGAATGTGGGAAATGTTTTAACTGGAATTCACAATTGGTTAATCACCAAAGAACTCACACAGGAGAGAAGCCTTTTTCATGTTCAGAATGTGGGAAATGTTTTAACCAAAAAGGGAATCTTGATGAACACCAAAGAACTCACACAGGAGAGAAGCCTTTTTCATGTTCAGAATGTGGGAAATGTTTTAACCATAAAGGGAATTTTGTTAAGCACCAAAGAACTCACACAGGAGAGAAGCCTGTTTGATGTTCAGAATGTGGGAAATGTTTTAAATGGAAAATAGATCTTGATCGCCATCAAAGAACGCACACAGGGGAGAAGCCTTTTTCCTGTTCAGAATGTGAGAAATGTTTTAACCGGAAAGCGCTTCTTGTTAGACATCAGATACCTCACACAGAGGAGAAGCCATTTTCATTTTCTTCATGTGGGAAATATTTTACTTGGAAATCAACTGTGAATAAACATCAGAGACGTCACATAGGGGAGAAGTCTTTTTTATGTTCATAGTGTTGGAATAGTTTTAACCAAAATTGAATCTTCTTAAATGGGTTGTCTCTTGTCATTCCTCATGTTTGCTGACAAAAGGATAAAACTAAGCTTTATTAATTCCAAATGTAAAACTGTACCCAAAATTCACCCCCTGAAGATTAGTTAATAGGTGACTAATAGAAAAAACATGTACCCCACATCTCAGTATATAGGTAGAGGTGACGTATACACACTCACTCTCCAAGCCTCTCATTTCTATGGGTTTCATCGTCCTCACCAAAGGCGACTCATTGGGAGACTATTTTTTAATATTGACCTATATTCAAGTGAGACTAGACAAAAAAACTAAAATCATGTGTCATGTTATCCGAAACAGTCAGAAAACTAGACCCATATTGGCAGATCCCAGACCTCAGACTATATACTGTGTAAGTTTATAAGCCCCTCCAGTGTCAGGAATAGATAGTATGTGAAAATACAGTATAATTCTTGTGTTTTCTCCTATAGGGACTGCCCTAGTTTGGTAATGTAACTGCTGTTAATTAGTAGTGCAGACAAATTGTCCTAGACTAAACTCAGTCTTCAGACGGCCCAATATGTACCACTCAGGGAAAACTTACCTGCTCCAAAGATCATTAGCAGCTTCTAACTAATGGCCATGCTGCGGTCTGTCAGGGAACGAGTGCAATATCGGTATAAAGACTAGGGATATGTGCAGTCATAATGTCTGGGAGATCTGTGCCATTATTTAGTATGAATATGGAAATTATCTCTGAAAGGTAAGTGTTCCCTGAGCGGTATCTACGGTATTATCACATACTATCTATTCCTGACACTGGAGTGGCTTATAAACTTACACAGTAAATAGTCTGACGTCTGGGGGTCACCCAATATGGGGCTAGTTTTCTGACTGTTTCGGATAACATGATACATGATTTTAGGGTTTTCTTCGTCTAGTCCCGCTTGAATATAGTTCAGTATTAAATAGTCTCCTGATGAATGAATGATGAATCCAATGAATATTTATTTCTCTTAAGTAGCGGCACACGTGACCGCTGACAGCAGCAGGAAGCCGGGGGCTGACACTGCGCGCTACTGAAGAGCAATGAATAGTCACCCCGATCTCCAATGAACAGTCCCGGTAAGTACTCCGGCAGCTGTGCTCTGCTTGTGAGCAACGCATGACGTCCCTGCCATGTGCTGCTTACAAGCATAAAGCAGTTGCTGACACCGGAGCAGGATGCAGCGAGGGAGCACCAGGTAGGTAAGTGTAATTTTATTTTTTAAAGTTTTCTGATGGTGCCATGCATACTAGGATGGGGGTGGGGGCAAATGGGATGGGGCCATGCATACCAGGACGAGATGGGGGCCAATCATACCAGGACGAGATGGGGGCCCTGCATATTAATATAGGGATGAGAGCGATCATTCCTGCCAGGATAAGGATGAGGGATCCATGCATACCAGGATAGGGATGAGGGGGCCTTGTGTATCAGGATGGGGGGTGAGACGACCATATATACCAGGATAAGGGATACTAAGTACAGAATTGACCACATTTTTTGCTTTAACCTCTTTACTCCCAAGGGTGGTTTGCATGTTAATGCCCGGGCCAATTTTTACAATTCTGACCACTGTCCCTTTATGAGGTAATAACTGTGGAATGCTTCCATGGATCCCGGTGATTCTGACATTGTTTTCTCGTGACATATTGTACTTCATGTTAGTGGTAAAATTTCATTCATATAACTTGCGTTTATTTGTGAAAAAAACAGAAATTTGACGAAAATTTTGAAAATTTCGCAATTTTCCAACTTTGAATTTTTATGCTCTTAAATCACAGAGATACGGCACTCAAAAAACTTAAGTAATATTTCCCACATGTTTACTTTACATCAACACAATTTGGGAACCAAATTCTTTTTTGTTAGGAAGTTATAAGGGTTAAAAGTTGACCAGCGATTTCTCATTTTCACACCATTTTATTTTTACGGACCACATCACATTTTAAGTCACTTTGAGGGTCTATATGATAGAAAATACCTAAAAGTGACACCATTCTAAAAATTGCACCCCTCAAGGTGCTCAAAACCAGATTCAAGAAATTTATTAACCTTTCAGGTGCTTCACAGGAATTTTTTAAATGCTTAAAAAAATGAACATTTAACTTTTTTCACAAAAAAAATTGCTTCAGGTTCAATTTTTTTATTTTACCAAAGGTAACAGTAGAAATTGAACTGGAAAAGTTATTTTGCAATTTGTTCTGAGTAAGCTGATACCTGATATGTGGGGGGGAACCACTCTTTTGGCTCATGGCAGAGCTCGGAAGGGAAGCAGCGCCGTTTGACTTTTTCTCTGCAAAATTGGCTGGAATTCATATCGGATGCCATATCAAGTTTGGAAAGCCCCTTATGTGCCTAAACAGTGGAAACTCCCCACAAGTGACCCTATTTTGGAAACTAGACACCCACAAGGAACTTATCTAGATATGTGGTGAGGACTTTGAACCCCCAAGGGCTTCACATAAGTTTATAATGTACAGCCGTACAATTAAAAAATATTTTTTCCACAAAAATGATCTTTTCACCCCCAATTGTTATTTTCCCAAAAGTAACAGGACCCCAAAAGTTATTGTGCAATTTGTCGTGAGTACGCTGATACCCCAAATGTGGGGGTAAACCACTATTTGGGCGCAAGGAAGAGCTCGGAGGGGAAGCAGCGCCATTTGACTTTTTTGGCTGGAATTGAGATCAGACGCCATGTTGTTTGGAGAGCATCTGATGTGCCTAAACAGTTGAAACCCCCAATTCTAACTCCAACCCTAACCCCAACACACCCCTAACCCTAATCTCAGCCTTAGCCCTAACGGGAAAATGGAAATTGTCATGATCCCACCGCTGCCACCAACATGTGACAATCCCACCGCTGACACCAATATGTCAGCAGGCAGAGTGATGCGACGCACTGCCAGCACACGGCTATCACAGGCACAGTGGGGGCTTATCTTAGTTATCCCGCCACTGGCACCATGTGACAAAAATATACAGCAAGCTAATCTTGCCCTAGAACTTTATCGCAGGGGGGTTATTTTGGATGCCCCACTGTTGTGAGTTCATTTTCCCCTTCACTGTCGATGTCTGATGAACTCCCTCTTCTGGTGAAGGAAGGTAGTGAGGCTGATTACCAAACACCTGATCTGGTAGATGATGACTGGGTAACAGGAAATTCTGACTGGATATAAGGCAGCCGACGCCCTTCTAAGTCACTGGTGATTTCTCTGCTGGATTCTTGGAGACCAGTCTGATTCCTGCTTCCCAAAGATAAGTTTTTGCTCTGCTATTTAACTTATTAGTTTTGTTTTCCTTGTTTTTTGGAGTTCAGCCATCCCCGGTCGGGGGTGTGCCGAGTTCCATTTTTGTCTCTGATCAGTTTGTCTCTTTGCTTTGTCTTCAGAATTTACCTGAGGGCTGAAATAGTCTTTTTGAAGTCCTAGCGACTTCAGGGCCTGTTTTTCCTATCAGACGGTTGGGACATTTTTTGGTAGGGTTTTTTACGGATTGCAGACAGCAGCTTTTCTTTCCTGTCCTTTTTAGTTAGCTTGGGCCCCATCGTTTGCTCAATCTATCTTTATATCTGTGTTAGTGTTTTCATCTTGCTTCACCGTCATTATATGTTGGGGGCTGCCTATTGCTTTGGGGTCTGCTCTGGGGCAGTTTAGATTTCCCCTTTCTTTAGGCCTATTTAGTTCTCCGGCTGTGATCGAGGGGTCTAGGGCATCGTAGGAACCCCCCACGGCTACTGTTAGTTGTTGTGGATAGGATCAGGGGTCTGCAATCCGATAGCTACCAACCTCTCTGGTTTTCTGGACTTAGCTTGTATTTTTGTTTTTTCCTCCTTCGGTGACTCATTCATAACACACCTCTGCGGGCGCCTATCCCTTTGAGGGGTATTGATACTACTCCTTTGGCGCAGAATAAACCTCAGTTTTGGACCCAGGTGGTAATGCGTGTCGCCCCAGACCATCAAGAGAATTGCAGATTTTTGGTGTTGCATAATTTGCATGATACCATTGTTCTGGGGTTTCCCTGGTTGCAAATCCATAATCCAGTTTTGGATTGGAAATCTGTGTCTGTGGTGAGTTGGGGTTGTCGGTGTGCCCTTAGTGATGCTCCTGTTTTCTCCACCTCTCCCCAGTCGCATGATGTTCCTGACTATTTGGCGGACTTTTATGATGTATTTAGTGAGAATGAGTCTGCGTCTTTGCCTCCTCATAGGAGTTATGACTGTGCAATTGAGCTGAGCCCTGGGTGTAAATTTCCCAAGGGTCGACTTTTCAATTTATCTGTACCAGAGCACGAGGCTATGCGATCCTATATTAAGGAGTCGTTGGAGAAGGGTCATATTAGACCATCCTCGTCACCCTTAGGTGCTGGGTTTTTTTTCGTGGCTAAGAAAGATGCGTCATTAAGGCCTTGCATTGACTATCGTTCCCTCAACAAAATTACTGTTAAATATCAGTATCTGTGTAAAATAATGCGTATTCTTGTAAAATACTCAGGACTAGTTACCAGATAAAAATGTAGTAGGTTTATTTGGATTCTTCCATCAAAGAAAAGATTATTACAGAAAAACATAAAAATAGGTGAAAGAGAGATTGTCCATTAGTTCATAGCAAAAGCTTGTCACCTTCTTTCCTGGAACTCTGAAAAGACATGTGTCCTGTAGTGCGTAGCTTCTCTGGATGTGAGTTGGATTAACATACCAGCTGTTCAGTTATGTCCGTGCAGAGATGACATCTTGCGTCTGTGTCTCATGTTGGTGAGGGAAGGAGCGAGCGACCGCTACAGTTAGCCATGAATTATATACGTCTCTTGAAGCACGTGATCCAGGTATATATGGAGTTGTCCTGTACCATGAGCCAAACTTACAAAAATAGCCTATGTCGTGTCAGCTAAAGCAATGTACAGAACTGAGTCTTATATGAAATTAACGGATTATTAATATTTAACAGCCCGTAAGAGGGAATAGTGGTGACTCTGCCATCTTTCTCTGTACACTCCCGGCATGTCATCTGTAGGATCTGTAATCTCTTGTTAGGATGGTTCCTCCTTTACACTATATGGGCTGTGCTGTATTCCTGGGATATCCCATATAGCACTGGCTGCACTTTATATCTCCTATCTGTACTCCAGGGATGTAATGCGCTGTCAGCTCTTTATTCTCTCACTATTTATATCCTTTGCTCTGTGTCCTCTCATTATATAAGCTATTCATCTATAAGTGCACAGGATCTATTCCCCTTATACACTGATATCCAGTGATAGATCTACAATCCGTTTCCATATATCTATGTATGGATTTATCTTATCTATATATATAAAACTGAATATATCTATGTGTGTGTGTGTGTGTGTGTGTGTGTGTGTGTATCACCAACCAATCACGAAGCATCTTTCATTTCACCAGAGCTGTTAAAAAGAAGCTGAGCTGTGATTGGTTGCTATCAGCAAGTTTTTCCACTTGACAACACCTCAGCAGACACTGACATGGTGGGAGAAATCTAGCATCCCCGGGAACATAAGCTCCAGCCATTGTCTGCCCCCAGACAGGAGCACAGAGCACATGACACAAATGAATCCCCCCCTCCCATGGATCATTGGTATGGAAGTTAGGGCAAATCCACTCAGCGTTTTGGTACTGACTCCAGGCCTTTCTTAAAGGGATCTCCTGTATGGAAGTTAGGGCAAATCCCTCAGCGCTCTGATTCTGACCCCAGGGTTCAATTAAAGGGATCATTAGTATGCAAGTCAGGGCAAATCCACTCAGCGCTATGGTTCTGACGCCAGGCCTCTCTTAAAGGGATCCCCAGTATGGAAGTTAGGATCGTTCCACTCAGAGCTCTGGCTCTGACCACAGGCTGACGAGATGATGTGGGATATTAGGGGTAGTAGTCCGGTGGCTCTGACTGACGAGATGATGTGGGATATTAGGGGTAGTAGTCCAGTGGCTGTGACGGGATGATGTGGGATATTAGGGGTAGTAGTCCGGTGGCTCTGGCTGATTAGGGGTAATAGTCTGGTGGCTCTGGCTGATTAGGGGTAGTAGTCCGGTGGCTCTGGCTGATTAGGGGTAGTAGTCCGGTGGCTCTGGCTGATGGGATGATGTGGGATATTAGGAGCAGTAGTCCGGTGGCTCTGGCTGACGGGATGATGTGGGATATTAGGGGTAGTAGTCCGATGGCTCTAGCTGATGGGATGATGTGGGATATTAGGGGTAGTAGTCTGGTGGCTCTGACTGACGAGATGATGTGGGATATTAGGGGTAGTAGTCCAGTGGCTGTGACGGGATGATGTGGGATATTAGGGGTAGTAGTCTGGTGGCTCTGGCTGATTAGGGGTAATAGTCTGGTGGCTCTGGCTGATTAGGGGTAGTAGTCCGGTGGCTCTGGCTGATTAGGGGTAGTAGTCCGGTGGCTCTGGCTGATGGGATGATGTGGGATATTAGGAGCAGTAGTCCGGTGGCTCTGGCTGACGGGATGATGTGGGATATTAGGGGTAGTAGTCCGGTGGCTCTGGCTGACGAGATGATGTGGGATATTAGGAGTAGTAGTCCGGTGGCTCTGGCTGATTAGGGGTAATAGTCTGGTGGCTCTGGCTGATTAGGGGTAGTAGTCCGGTGGCTCTGGCTGATGGGATGATGTGGGATATTAGGAGCAGTAGTCCGGTGGCTCTGGCTGACGGGATGATGTGGGATATTAGGGGTAGTAGTCCGATGGCTCTAGCTGATGGGATGATGTGGGATATTAGGGGTAGTAGTCTGGTGGCTCTGACTGACGAGATGATGTGGGATATTAGTGGTAGTAGTCCGGTGGCTCTGGCTGATGGGATGATGTGGGATATTAGGAGCAGTAGTCCGGTGGCTCTGGCTGACGGGATGATGTGGGATATTAGGGGTAGTAGTCCGGTGGCTCTGGCTGACGAGATGATGTGGGATATTAGTGGTAGTAGTCCGGTGGCTCTGGCTGATGGGATGATGTGGGATATTAGGAGCAGTAGTCCGGTGGCTCTGGCTGACGGGATGATGTGGGATATTAGTGGTAGTAGTCCGGTGGCTCTGACTGACGAGATGATGTGGGATATTAGGGGTAGTAGTCCAGTGGCTGTGACGGGATGATGTGGGATATTAGGGGTAGTAGCCCGGTGGCTCTGGCTGATTAGGGGTAGTAGTCCGGTGGCTCTGGCTGATGGGATGATGTGGGATATTAGGAGCAGTAGTCCGGTGGCTCTGGCTGACGGGATGATGTGGGATATTAGGGGTAGTAGTCCGGTGGCTCTGGCTGACGAGATGATGTGGGATATTAGGGGTAGTAGTCCGGTGGCTCTGGCTGACGGGATGATGTGGGATATTAGGGGTAGTAGTCCGGTGGCTGACGGGATGATGTGGGATATTAGGGGTAGTAGTCCGGTGGCTCTGGCTGACGGGATGATGGGTGATATTAGGGGTAGTAGTCCGGTGGTTCTGGCTGCTGGGATGATGTGGGATATTAGGGGTAGTAGTCCGGTGGCTCTGGCTGATTAGGGGTAGTAGTCCGGTGGCTCTGGCTGACGGGATGATGTGGGATATTAGTGGTAGTAGTCCGGTGGCTCTGGCTGACGAGATGATGTGGGAAATTAGGGGTAGTAGTCCGGTGGTTCTGGCTGACGGGATGATGTGGGATATTAGTGGTAGTATTCCGGTGGCTCTGGCTGACGGGATGATGAGGGATATTAGGGGTAGTAGTCTGGTGGCTCTGACTGACGAGATGATGTGGGATATTAGTGGGAGTAGTCCGGTGGCTCTGGCTGATGGGATGATGTGGGATATTAGGGGTAGTAGTCCGGTGGCTCTGGCTGACGGGATGATGTGGGATATTAGGGGTAGTAGTCCGGCGGCTCTGGATTATGGGATGATGTGGGATATTAGTGGTAGTAGTCCGGTAGCTCTGGCTGATGGGATGATGAGGGATATTAGGGGTAGTAGTCCGGTGGCTCTGGCTGACAAGATGATGAGGGATATTAGGGGTAGTAGTCTGGTGGCTCTGGCTGACGGGATGATGTGAGATATTAGTGGTAGTAGTCCGGTAGCTCTGGCTGATGGGATGATGAGGGATATTAGGGGTAGTAGTCCGGTGGCTCTGGCTGACGGGATGATGTGGGATATTAGTGGTAGTAGTCCGGTGGCTCTGGCTGACGGGATGATGTGGGATATTAGTGGTAGTAGTCCGGTGGCTCTGGCTGACGGGATGATGTGGGATATTAGGGGTAGTAGTCCGGTGGCTCTGGCTGACGGGATGATGTGGGATATTAGGGGTAGTAGTCCGGTGGCTCTGGCTGACGGGATGATGTGGGATATTAGGGGTAGTAGTCCGGTGGCTCTGGCTGACGGGATGATGTGGGATATTAGGGGTAGTAGTCCGGTGGCTCTGGCTGACGAGATGATGAGGGATATTAGGGGTAGTAGTCCGGTGGCTCTGGCTGACGGGATGATGAGGGATATTAGGGGTAGTAGTCCGATGGCTCTGGCTGACGGGATGATGTGGGATATTAGGGGTAGTAGTCCGGTGGCTCTGGCTGACGAGATGATGTGGGAAATTAGGGGTAGTAGTCCGGTGGTTCTGGCTGACGGGATGATGTGGGATATTAGTGGTAGTATTCCGGTGGCTCTGGCTGATGGGATGATGTGGGATATTAGGGGTAGTAGTCCGATGGCTCTGGCTGATGGGATGATGTGGGATATTAGGGGTAGTAGTCCGGTGGCTCTGGCTGACGAGATGATGTGGGAAATTAGGGGTAGTAGTCCGGTGGTTCTGGCTGACGGGATGATGTGGGATATTAGTGGTAGTATTACGGTGGCTCTGGCTGATGGGATGATGTGGGATATTAGGGGTAGTAGTCCGATGGCTCTGGCTGATGGGATGATGTGGGATATTAGGGGTAGTAGTCCGATGGCTCTGGCTGATGGGATGATGTGGGATATTAGGGGTAGTAGTCCGGTGGCTCTGGCTGACGAGATGATGTGGGAAATTAGGGGTAGTAGTCCGGTGGTTCTGGCTGACGGGATGATGTGGGATATTAGTGGTAGTATTCCGGTGGCTCTGGCTGATGGGATGATGTGGGATATTAGTGGTAGTAGTCCGGTGGCTCTGGCTGACGGGATGATGAGGGATATTAGGGGTAGTAGTCCGGTGGTTCTGGCTGACGGGATGATGTGGGATATTAGTGGTAGTATTCCGGTGGCTGTGGCTGATGGGATGATGTGGGATATTAGGGGTAGTAGTCCGGTGGCTCTGGCTGACGGGATGATGTGGGATATTAGTGGTAGTATTCCGGTGGCTCTGGCTGATGGGATGATGTGGGATATTAGTGGTAGTAGTCCGGTGGCTCTGGCTGACGGGATGATGAGGGATATTAGGGGTAGTAGTCCGGTGGCTCTGACTGACGAGATGATGTGGGATATTAGGGGTAGTATTCCGGTGGCTCTGGCTGACGGGATGATGTGGTATATTAGTGGTAGTAGTCCGGTGGCTCTGGCTGACGGGATGATGAGGGATATTAGGGGTAGTAGTCTGGTGGCTCTGACTGACGAGATGATGTGGGATATTAGGGGTAGTAGTCCGGTGGCTCTGGCTGACGGGATGATGAGGGATATTAGGGGTAGTAGTCCGGCGGCTCTGGATTATGGGATGATGTGGGATATTAGTGGTAGTAGTCCGGTAGCTCTGGCTGATGGGATGATGAGGGATATTAGGGGTAGTAGTCCGGTGGCTCTGGCTGACAAGATGATGAGGGATATTAGGGGTAGTAGTCCGGTGGCTCTGGCTGACGGGATGATGTGGGATATTAGTGGTAGTAGTCTGGTGGCTCTGGCTGATGGGATGATGAGGGATATTAGGGGTAGTAGTCCGGTGGCTCTGGCTGATGGGATGATGTGGGATATTAGGGGTAGTAGTCTGGTGGCTCTGGCTGATGGGATGATGAGGGATATTAGGGGTAGTAGTCCGGTGGCTCTGGCTGACAAGATGATGAGGGATATTAGGGGTAGTAGTCTGGTGGCTCTGGCTGACGGGATGATGTGAGATATTAGTGGTAGTAGTCCGGTGGCTCTGACTGATGGGATGATGAGGGATATTAGGGGTAGTAGTCCGGTGGCTCTGGCTGACGGGATGATGTGGGATATTAGTGGTAGTAGTCCGGTGGCTCTGACTGACGAGATGATGTGGGATATTAGGGGTAGTAGTCCAGTGGCTGTGACGGGATGATGTGGGATATTAGGGGTAGTAGTCCGGTGGCTCTGGCTGATTAGGGGTAGTAGCCCGGTGGCTCTGGCTGATGGGATGATGTGGGATATTAGGGGGAGTAGTCCGGTTGCTCTGGCTGATGGGATGATGTGGGATATTAGGAGCAGTAGTCCGGTGGCTCTGGCTGACGGGATGATGTGGGATATTAGGGGTAGTAGTCCGGTGGCTCTGGCTGACGAGATGATGTGGGATATTAGGGGTAGTAGTCCGGTGGCTCTGGCTGACGGGATGATGTGGGATATTAGGGGTAGTAGTCCGGTGGCTCTGGCTGACGGGATGATGAGGGATATTAGGGGTAGTAGTCCGATGGCTCTGGCTGACGGGATGATGTGGGATATTAGTGGTAGTAGTCCGGTGGCTCTGGCTGACGAGATGATGTGGGAAATTAGGGGTAGTAGTCCGGTGGTTCTGGCTGACGGGATGATGTGGGATATTAGGGGTAGTAGTCCGGTGGCTCTGGCTGACGGGATGATGTGGGATATTAGTGGTAGTAGTCCGGTGGCTCTGACTGACGAGATGATGTGGGATATTAGGGGTAGTAGTCCAGTGGCTGTGACGGGATGATGTGGGATATTAGGGGTAGTAGTCCGGTGGCTCTGGCTGATTAGGGGTAGTAGCCCGGTGGCTCTGGCTGATGGGATGATGTGGGATATTAGGGGGAGTAGTCCGGTGGCTCTGGCTGATGGGATGATGTGGGATATTAGGAGCAGTAGTCCGGTGGCTCTGGCTGACGGGATGATGTGGGATATTAGGGGTAGTAGTCCGGTGGCTCTGGCTGACGAGATGATGTGGGATATTAGGGGTAGTAGTCCGGTGGCTCTGGCTGACGGGATGATGTGGGATATTAGGGGTAGTAGTCCGGTGGCTCTGGCTGACGGGATGATGAGGGATATTAGGGGTAGTAGTCCGATGGCTCTGGCTGACGGGATGATGTGGGATATTAGTGGTAGTAGTCCGGTGGCTCTGGCTGACGAGATGATGTGGGATATTAGGGGTAGTAGTCCGGTGGCTCTGGCTGACGGGATGATGTGGGAAATTAGTGGTAGTAGTCCGGTGGCTCTGGCTGATGGGATGATGTGGGATATTAGTGGTAGTAGTCCGGTGGCTCTGGCTGACGGGATGATGAGGGATATTAGGGGTAGTAGTCTGGTGGATCTGACTGACGAGATGATGTGGGATATTAGGGGTAGTAGTCCGGTGGTTCTGGCTGACGGGATGATGTGGGATATTAGTGGTAGTAGTCTGGTGGCTCTGGCTGACGGGATGATGTGGGATATTAGGGGTAGTATTCCGGTGGCTCTGGCTGACGGGATGATGTGGTATATTAGTGGTAGTAGTCCGGTGGCTCTGGCTGACGGGATGATGTGGTATATTAGGGGTAGTAGTCCGGTGGCTCTGGCTGACGGGATGATGAGGGATATTAGGGGTAGTCCGGTGGCTCTGGCTGACGGGATGATGTGGGATATTAGGGGTAGTAGTCCGGCGGCTCTGGATTATGGGATGATGTGGGATATTAGTGGTAGTAGTCCGGTAGCTCTGGCTGATGGGATGATGAGGGATATTAGGGGTAGTAGTCCGGTGGCTCTGGCTGACAAGATGATGAGGGATATTAGGGGTAGTAGTCTGGTGGCTCTGGCTGACGGGATGATGTGGGATATTAGTGGTAGTAGTCCGGTGGCTCTGGCTGACAAGATGATGAGGGATATTAGGGGTAGTAGTCTGGTGGCTCTGGCTGACGGGATGATGTGAGATATTAGTGGTAGTAGTCCGGTAGCTCTGGCTGATGGGATGATGAGGGATATTAGGGGTAGTAGTCCGGTGGCTCTGGCTGACGGGATGATGTGGGATATTAGTGGTAGTAGTCCGGTGGCTCTGACTGACGAGATGATGTGGGATATTAGGGGTAGTAGTCCAGTGGCTGTGACGGGATGATGTGGGATATTAGGGGTAGTAGCCCGGTGGCTCTGGCTGACGAGATGATGTGGGATATTAGGGGTAGTAGTCCGGTGGATCTGGCTGATGGGATGATGTGGGATATTAGGAGCAGTAGTCCGGTGGATCTGGCTGATGGGATGATGTGGGATATTAGGAGCAGTAGTCCGGTGGCTCTGGCTGACGCGATGATGTGGGATATTAGGGGTAGTAGTCCGGTGGCTCTGGCTGACGAGATGATGTGGGATATTAGGGGTAGTAGTCCGGTGGCTCTGGCTGACGGGATGATGTGGGATATTAGGGGTAGTAGTCCGGTGGCTCTGGCTGCTGGGATGATGTGGGATATTAGTGGTAGTAGTCCGGTGGCTGACGGGATGATATGGGATATTAGGGGGAGTAGTCCGGTGGATCTGGCTGATGGGATGATGTGGGATATTAGGAGCAGTAGTCCGGTGGCTCTGGCTGACGGGATGATGTGGGATATTAGGGGTAGTAGTCCGGTGGCTCTGGCTGACGAGATGATGTGGGATATTAGGGGTAGTAGTCCGGTGGCTCTGGCTGACGGGATGATGTGGGATATTAGGGGTAGTAGTCCGGTGGCTCTGGCTGCTGGGATGATGTGGGATATTAGGGGTAGTAGTCCGGTGGCTGACGGGATGATGTGGGATATTAGGGGTAGTAGTCCGGTGGCTCTGGCTGACGGGATGATGGGTGATATTAGGGGTAGTAGTCCGGTGGCTCTGGCTGCTGGGATGATGTGGGATATTAGGGGTAGTAGTCCGGTGGCTCTGGCTGACTGGATGATGTGGGATATTAGGGGTAGTAGTCCGGTGGCTCTGGCTGACGGGATGATGTGGGATATTAGGGGTAGTAGTCCGGTGGCTCTGGCTGACGGGATGATGTGGGATATTAGTGGTAGTAGTCCGGTGGCTCTGGCTGACGAGATGATGTGGGAAATTAGGGGTAGTAGTCCGGTGGTTCTGGCTGACGGGATGATGTGGGATATTAGTGGTAGTAGTCCGGTGGCTCTGGCTGACGGGATGATGAGGGATATTAGGGGTAGTAGTCCGGTGGCTCTGGCTGACGGGATGATGTGGGATATTAGTGGTAGTAGTCCGGTGGCTCTGGCTGATGGGATGATGTGGGATATTAGGGGTAGTAGTCCGGTGGCTCTGGCTGACGCGATGATGTGGGATATTAGTGGTAGTAGTCCGGTGGCTCTGGCTGATGGGATGATGTGGGATATTAGGGGTAGTAGTCTGGTGGCTCTGACTGAAGAGATGATATGGGATATTAGTGGTAGTAGTCCGGTGGCTCTGGCTGATGGGATGATGTGGGATATTAGGGGTAGTAGTCCGGTGGCTCTGGCTGACGGGATGATGTGGGATATTAGGGGTAGTAGTCCGGCGGCTCTGGATTATGGGATGATGTGGGATATTAGTGGTAGTAGTCCGGTAGCTCTGGCTGATGGGATGATGAGGGATATTAGGGGTAGTAGTCCGTTAGCTCTGGCTGATGGGATGATGTGGGATATTAGGGGGAGTAGTCCGGTGGCTCTGGCTGATGGGATGATGTGGGATATTAGGGGGAGTAGTCCGGTGGCTCTGGCTGACGGGATGATGTGGGATATTAGGGGTAGTAGTCCGGCGGCTCTGGATTATGGGATGATGTGGGATATTAGGGGTAGTAGTCTGGTGGCTCTGGCTGACGGGATGATGTGAGATATTAGTGGTAGTAGTCCGGTAGCTCTGGCTGATGGGATGATGTGGGATATTAGTGGTAGTAGTCCGGTAGCTCTGGCTGATGGGATGATGAGGGATATTAGGGGTAGTAGTCCGGTGGCTCTGGCTGATGGGATGATGTGGGATATTAGGGGGAGTAGTCCGGTGGCTCTGGCTGACAAGATGATGAGGGATATTAGGGGTAGTAGTCTGGTGGCTCTGGCTGACGGGATGATGTGAGATATTAGTGGTAGTAGTCCGGTAGCTCTGGCTGATGGGATGATGAGGGATATTAGGGGTAGTAGTCCGGTGGCTCTGGCTGACAAGATGATGAGGGATATTAGGTGTAGTAGTCTGGTGGCTCTGGCTGACGGGATGATGTGGGATATTAGGGGTAGTAGTCCGGTGGCTCTGGCTGACGGGATGATGTGGGATATTAGTGGTAGTAGTCCGGTGGCTCTGGCTGACGGGATGATGTGGGATATTAGTGGTAGTAGTCCGGTGGCTCTGGCTGACGAGATGATGAGGGATATTAGGGGTAGTAGTCCGGTGTCTCTGGCTGACGGGATGATGAGGGATATTAGGGGTAGCAGTCCGATGGCTCTGGCTGACGGGATGATGTGGGATATTAGTGGTAGTAGTCCGGTGGCTCTGGCTGACGAGATGATGTGGGAAATTAGGGGTAGTAGTCCGGTGGTTCTGGCTGACGGGATGATGTGGGATATTAGTGGTAGTAGTCCGGTGGCTCTGGCTGACGAGATGATGTGGGAAATTAGGGGTAGTAGTCCGGTGGCTCTGGCTGACGGGATGATGTGGGATATTAGGGGTAGTAGTCCAGTGGTTCTGGCTGACGAGATGATGTGGGATATTAGGGGTAGTAGTCCGGTGGTTCTGGCTGACGGGATGATGTGGGATATTAGTGGTAGTATTCCGGTGGCTCTGGCTGACGGGATGATGTGGGATATTAGGGGTAGTAGTCTGGTGGCTCTGGCTGATGGGATGATGTGGGATATTAGTGGTAGTAGTCTTATGGCTCTGACTGACGAGATGATGTGGGATATTAGGGGTAGTAGTCCGGTGGCTCTGGCTGACGGGATGATGAGGGATATTAGGGGTAGTAGTCCGGCGGCTTTGGCTGACGGGATGATGAGGGATATTAGGGGTAGTAGTCTGGTGGCTCTGACTGACGAGATGATGTGGGATATTAGGGGTAGTAGTCCGGTGGCTCTGGCTGACGGGATGATGAGGGATATTAGGGGTAGTAGTCCGGCGGCTCTGGCTGACGGGATGATGTGGGATATTAGGGGTAGTAGTCTGGTGGCTCTGACTGACGAGATGATGTGGGATATTAGGGGTAGTAGTCCGGTGGCTCTGGCTGACGGGATGATGAGGGATATTAGGGGTAGTAGTCCGGCGGCTCTGGCTGACGGGATGATGTGGGATATTAGTGGTAGTATTCCGGTGGCTCTGGCTGATGGGATGATGTGGGATATTAGGGGTAGTAGTCTGGTGGCTCTGGCTGATGGGATGATGTGGGATATTAGTGGTAGTAGTCCGGTGGCTCTGGCTGACGGGATGATGTGGGATATTAGTGGTAGTAGTCCGGTGGCTCTGGCTGACGGGATGATGAGGGATATTAGGGGTAGTAGTCTGGTGGCTCTGACTGACGAGATGATGTGGGATATTAGGGGTAGTAGTCCGGTGGCTCTGGCTGACGGGATGATGAGGGATATTAGGGGTAGTAGTCCGGCGGCTCTGGCTGACGGGATGATGTGGGATATTAGTGGTAGTATTCCGGTGGCTCTGGCTGATGGGATGATGTGGGATATTAGGGGTAGTAGTCTGGTGGCTCTGGCTGATGGGATGATGTGGGATATTAGTGGTAGTAGTCCGGTGGCTCTGGCTGATGGGATGATGTGGGATATTAGTGGTAGTAGTCCGGTGGCTCTGGCTGACGGGATGATGAGGGATATTAGGGGTAGTAGTCTGGTGGCTCTGACTGACGAGATGATGTGGGATATTAGGGGTAGTAGTCCGGTGGCTCTGGCTGACGGGATGATGAGGGATATTAGGGGTAGTAGTCCGGCGGCTCTGGCTGACGGGATGATGTGGGATATTAGGGGTAGTAGTCCGGTGGCTCTGGCTGACGGGATGATGTGGGATATTAGGGGTAGTAGTCCGGCGGCTCTGGATTATGGGATGATGTGGGATATTAGTGGTAGTAGTCCGGTAGCTCTGGCTGTGGGATGATGAGGGATATTAGGGGTAGTAGTCCGGTGGCTCTGGCTGACAAGATGATGAGGGATATTAGGGGTAGTATTCCGGTGGCTCTGGCTGACGGGATGATGTGGTATATTAGTGGTAGTAGTCCGGTGGCTCTGGCTGACGGGATGAGGAGGGATATTAGGGGTAGTAGTCTGGTGGCTCTGACTGACGAGATGATGTGGGATATTAGGGGTAGTAGTCCGGTGGCTCTGGCTGACGGGATGATGAGGGATATTAGGGGTAGTAGTCCGGCGGCTCTGGATTATGGGATGATGTGGGATATTAGTGGTAGTAGTCCGGTAGCTCTGGCTGATGGGATGATGAGGGATATTAGGGGTAGTAGTCCGGTGGCTCTGGCTGACAAGATGATGAGGGATATTAGGGGTAGTAGTCCGGTGGCTCTGGCTGACGGGATGATGTGGGATATTAGTGGTAGTAGTCTGGTGGCTCTGGCTGATGGGATGATGAGGGATATTAGGGGTAGTAGTCCGGTGGCTCTGGCTGATGGGATGATGTGGGATATTAGGGGTAGTAGTCTGGTGGCTCTGGCTGATGGGATGATGAGGGATATTAGGGGTAGTAGTCCGGTGGCTCTGGCTGACAAGATGATGAGGGATATTAGTGGTAGTAGTCCGGTGGCTCTGGCTGATGGGATGATGAGGGATATTAGGGGTAGTAGTCCGGTGGCTCTGGCTGACGGGATGATGTGGGATATTAGTGGTAGTAGTCCGGTGGCTCTGGCTGACGGGATGATGTGGGATATTAGTGGTAGTAGTCCGGTGGCTCTGGCTGATGGGATGATGAGGGATATTAGGGGTAGTAGTCCGGTGGCTCTGGCTGATGGGATGATGTGGGATATTAGGGGTAGTAGTCTGGTGGCTCTGGCTGATGGGATGATGAGGGATATTAGGGGTAGTAGTCCGGTGGCTCTGGCTGACAAGATGATGAGGGATATTAGGGGTAGTAGTCCGGTGGCTCTGGCTGACGGGATGATGTGAGATATTAGTGGTAGTAGTCCGGTAGCTCTGGCTGATGGGATGATGAGGGATATTAGGGGTAGTAGTCAAGTGGCTCTGGCTGACGGGATGATGTGGGATATTAGTGGTAGTAGTCCGGTGGCTCTGACTGACGAGATGATGTGGGATATTAGGGGTAGTAGTCCAGTGGCTGTGACGGGATGATGTGGGATATTAGGGGTAGTAGTCCGGTGGCTCTGGCTGATTAGGGGTAGTAGCCCGGTGGCTCTGGCTGATGGGATGATGTGGGATATTAGGGGGAGTAGTCCGGTGGCTCTGGCTGATGGGATGATGTGGGATATTAGGAGCAGTAGTCCGGTGGCTCTGGCTGACGGGATGATGTGGGATATTAGGGGTAGTAGTCCGGTGGCTCTGGCTGACGAGATGATGTGGGATATTAGGGGTAGTAGTCCGGTGGCTCTGGCTGACGGGATGATGTGGGATATTAGGGGTAGTAGTCCGGTGGCTCTGGCTGACGGGATGATGAGGGATATTAGGGGTAGTAGTCCGATGGCTCTGGCTGACGGGATGATGTGGGATATTAGTGGTAGTAGTCCGGTGGCTCTGGCTGACGAGATGATGTGGGAAATTAGGGGTAGTAGTCCGGTGGTTCTGGCTGACGGGATGATGTGGGATATTAGGGGTAGTAGTCCGGTGGCTCTGGCTGACGGGATGATGTGGGATATTAGTGGTAGTAGTCCGGTGGCTCTGACTGACGAGATGATGTGGGATATTAGGGGTAGTAGTCCAGTGGCTGTGACGGGATGATGTGGGATATTAGGGGTAGTAGTCTGGTGGCTCTGGCTGATGGGATGATGTGGGATATTAGGGGTAGTAGTCCGGTGGCTCTGGCTGATGGGATGATGTGGGATATTAGGAGCAGTAGTCCGGTGGCTCTGGCTGACGGTATGATGTGGGATATTAGGGGTAGTAGTCCGGTGGCTCTGGCTGACGAGATGATGTGGGATATTAGGGGTAGTAGTCCGGTGGCTCTGGCTGACGGGATGATGTGGGATATTAGGGGTAGTAGTCCGGTGGCTCTGGCTGACGGGATGATGAGGGATATTAGGGGTAGTAGTCCGATGGCTCTGGCTGACGGGATGATGTGGGATATTAGTGGTAGTAGTCCGGTGGCTCTGGCTGACGAGATGATGTGGGATATTAGTGGTAGTAGTCCGGTGGCTCTGGCTGATGGGATGATGTGGGATATTAGGGGTAGTAGTCCGGTGGCTCTGGCTGACGGGATGATGTGGGATATTAGTGGTAGTATTCCGGTGGCTCTGGCTGATGGGATGATGTGGGATATTAGTGGTAGTATTCCGGTGGCTCTGGCTGACGGGATGATGAGGGATATTAGGGGTAGTAGTCTGGTGGATCTGACTGACGAGATGATGTGGGATATTAGGGGTAGTAGTCCGGTGGTTCTGGCTGACGGGATGATGTGGGATATTAGTGGTAGTAGTCTGGTGGCTCTGGCTGACGGGATGATGTGGGATATTAGGGGTAGTATTCCGGTGGCTCTGGCTGACGGGATGATGTGGTATATTAGTGGTAGTAGTCCGGTGGCTCTGGCTGACGGGATGATGTGGTATATTAGGGGTAGTAGTCCGGTGGCTCTGGCTGATGGGATGATGTGGGATATTAGGGGTAGTAGTCCGGTGGCTCTGGCTGATGGGATGATGTGGGATATTAGGAGCAGTAGTCCGGTGGCTCTGGCTGACGGGATGATGTGGGATATTAGGGGTAGTAGTCCGGTGGCTCTGGCTGACGAGATGATGTGGGATATTAGGGGTAGTAGTCCGGTGGCTCTGGCTGACGGGATGATGTGGGATATTAGGGGTAGTAGTCCGGTGGCTCTGGCTGACGGGATGATGAGGGATATTAGGGGTAGTAGTCCGATGGCTCTGGCTGACGGGATGATGTGGGATATTAGTGGTAGTAGTCCGGTGGCTCTGGCTGACGAGATGATGTGGGATATTAGTGGTAGTAGTCCGGTGGCTCTGGCTGATGGGATGATGTGGGATATTAGGGGTAGTAGTCCGGTGGCTCTGGCTGACGGGATGATGTGGGATATTAGTGGTAGTATTCCGGTGGCTCTGGCTGATGGGATGATGTGGGATATTAGTGGTAGTATTCCGGTGGCTCTGGCTGACGGGATGATGAGGGATATTAGGGGTAGTAGTCTGGTGGATCTGACTGACGAGATGATGTGGGATATTAGGGGTAGTAGTCCGGTGGTTCTGGCTGACGGGATGATGTGGGATATTAGTGGTAGTAGTCTGGTGGCTCTGGCTGACGGGATGATGTGGGATATTAGGGGTAGTATTCCGGTGGCTCTGGCTGACGGGATGATGTGGTATATTAGTGGTAGTAGTCCGGTGGCTCTGGCTGACGGGATGATGTGGTATATTAGGGGTAGTAGTCCGGTGGCTCTGGCTGACGGGATGATGAGGGATATTAGGGGTAGTAGTCCGGTGGCTCTGGCTGACGGGATGATGTGGGATATTAGGGGTAGTAGTCCGGCGGCTCTGGATTATGGGATGATGTGGGATATTAGTGGTAGTAGTCCGGTAGCTCTGGCTGATGGGATGATGAGGGATATTAGGGGTAGTAGTCCGGTGGCTCTGGCTGACAAGATGATGAGGGATATAAGGGGTAGTAGTCTGGTGGCTCTGGCTGACGGGATGATGTGGGATATTAGTGGTAGTAGTCCGGTGGCTCTGGCTGACAAGATGATGAGGGATATTAGGAGTAGTAGTCTGGTGGCTCTGGCTGACGGGATGATGTGAGATATTAGTGGTAGTAGTCCGGTAGCTCTGGCTGATGGGATGATGAGGGATATTAGGGGTAGTAGTCCGGTGGCTCTGGCTGACGGGATGATGTGGGATATTAGTGGTAGTAGTCCGGTGGCTCTGACTGACGAGATGATGTGGGATATTAGGGGTAGTAGTCCAGTGGCTGTGACGGGATGATGTGGGATATTAGGGGGAGTAGTCCGGTGGCTCTGGCTGACGGGATGATGTGGGATATTAGGGGTAGTAGTCCGGTGGCTATGGCTGACGAGATGATGTGGGATATTAGGGGTAGTAGTCCGGTGGCTCTGGCTGACGGGATGATGTGGGATATTAGGGGTAGTAGTCCGGTGGCTGACGGGATGATGTGGGATATTAGGGGTAGTAGTCCGGTAGCTCTGGCTGATGGGATGATGTGGGATATTAGGGGTAGTAGTCCGGTGGCTCTGGCTGACGGGATGATGGGTGATATTAGGGGTAGTAGTCCGGTGGCTCTGGCTGCTGGGATGATGTGGGATATTAGGGGTAGTAGTCCGGTGGCTCTGGCTGACTGGATGATGTGGGATATTAGGGGTAGTAGTCCGGTGGCTCTGGCTGACGGGATGATGTGGGATATTAGGGGTAGTAGTCCGGTGGCTCTGGCTGACGGGATGATGTGGGATATTAGTGGTAGTAGTCCGGTGGCTCTGGCTGACGAGATGATGTGGGAAATTAGGGGTAGTAGTCCGGTGGTTCTGGCTGACGGGATGATGTGGGATATTAGTGGTAGTAGTCCGGTGGCTCTGGCTGACGAGATGATGTGGGATATTAGGGGTAGTAGTCCGGTGGCTCTGGCTGACGGGATGATGAGGGATATTAGGGGTAGTAGTCCGGTGGCTCTGGCTGACGGGATGATGTGCGATATTAGTGGTAGTAGTCCGGTGGCTCTGGCTGATGGGATGATGTGGGATATTAGGGGTAGTCGTCCGGTGGCTCTGGCTGACGCGATGATGTGGGATATTAGGGGGAGTAGTCCGGTGGCTCTGGCTGATGGGATGATGTGGGATATTAGGGGTAGTAGTCTGGTGGCTCTGACTGACGAGATGATATGGGATATTAGTGGTAGTAGTCCGGTGGCTCTGGCTGATGGGATGATGTGGGATATTAGGGGTAGTAGTCCGGTGGCTCTGGCTGACGGGATGATGTGGGATATTAGGGCTAGTAGTCCGGCGGCTCTGGATTATGGGATGATGTGGGATATTAGTGGTAGTAGTCCGGTAGCTCTGGCTGATGGGATGATGAGGGATATTAGGGGTAGTAGTCCGGTAGCTCTGGCTGATGGGATGATGTGGGATATTAGGGGGAGTAGTCCGGCGGCTCTGGATTATGGGATGATGTGGGATATTAGTGGTAGTAGTCCGGTAGCTCTGGCTGATGGGATGATGAGGGATATTAGGGGTAGTAGTCCGGTGGCTCTGGCTGATGGGATGATGTGGGATATTAGGGGGAGTAGTCCGGTGGCTCTGGCTGACAAGATGATGAGGGATATTAGGGGTAATAGTCTGGTGGCTCTGGCTGACGGGATGATGTGAGATATTAGTGGTAGTAGTCCGGTAGCTCTGGCTGATGGGATGATGAGGGATATTAGGGGTAGTAGTCCGGTGGCTCTGGCTGACAAGATGATGAGGGATATTAGGTGTAGTAGTCTGGTGGCTCTGGCTGACGGGATGATGTGGGATATTAGGGGTAGTAGTCCGGTGGCTCTGGCTGACGGGATGATGTGGGATATTAGTGGTAGTAGTCCGGTGGCTCTGGCTGACGGGATGATGTGGGATATTAGTGGTAGTAGTCCGGTGGCTCTGGCTGACGGGACGATGTGGGATATTAGGCGTAGTAGTCCGGTGGCTCTGGCTGACGGGATGATGTGGGATATTAGGGGGAGTAGTCCGGTGGTTCTGGCTGACGGGATGATGTGAGATATTAGGGGTAGTAGTCCAGTGGCTCTGGCTGACGAGATGATGAGGGATATTAGGGGTAGTAGTCCGGTGGCTCTGGCTGACGGGATGATGAGGGATATTAGGGGTAGTAGTCTGGTGGCTCTGGCTGACGGGACGATGTGGGATATTAGGCGTAGTAGTCCGGTGGCTCTGGCTGACGGGATGATGTGGGATATTAGGGGGAGTAGTCCGGTGGTTCTGGCTGACGGGATGATGTGAGATATTAGGGGTAGTAGTCCAGTGGCTCTGGCTGACGGGATGATGTGGGATATTAGGGGTAGTAGTCCGGTGGCTCTGGCTGACGGGATGATGTGGGATATTAGTGGTAGTAGTCCGATGGCTCTGGCTGACGGGATGATGTGGGATATTAGTGGTAGTAGTCCGGTGGCTCTGGCTGACGAGATGATGTGGGAAATTAGGGGTAGTAGTCCGGTGGTTCTGGCTGACGGGATGATGTGGGATATTAGTGGTAGTAGTCCGGTGGCTCTGGCTGACGAGATGATGAGGGATATTAGTGGTAGTAGTCCGGTGGCTCTGGCTGACGGGACGATGTGGGATATTAGGCGTAGTAGTCCGGTGGCTCTGGCTGACGGGATGATGTGGGATATTAGGGGGAGTAGTCCGGTGGTTCTGGCTGACGGGATGATGTGAGATATTAGGGGTAGTAGTCCAGTGGCTCTGGCTGACGGGATGATGTGGGATATTAGGGGTAGTAGTCCGGTGGCTCTGGCTGACGGGATGATGTGGGATATTAGTGGTAGTAGTCCGATGGCTCTGGCTGACGGGATGATGTGGGATATTAGTGGTAGTAGTCCGGTGGCTCTGGCTGACGAGATGATGTGGGAAATTAGGGGTAGTAGTCCGGTGGTTCTGGCTGACGGGATGATGTGGGATATTAGTGGTAGTAGTCCGGTGGCTCTGGCTGACGAGATGATGAGGGATATTAGGTGTAGTAGTCTGGTGGCTCTGGCTGACGGGATGATGTGGGATATTAGGGGTAGTAGTCCGGTGGCTCTGGCTGACGGGATGATGTGGGATATTAGTGGTAGTAGTCCGGTGGCTCTGGCTGACGGGATGATGTGGGATATTAGGGGTAGTAGTCCGATGGCTCTGGCTGACGGGATGATGTGGGATATTAGTGGTAGTAGTCCGGTGGCTCTGGCTGACGAGATGATGTGGGAAATTAGGGGTAGTAGTCCGGTGGTTCTGGCTGACGGGATGATGTGGGATATTAGTGGTAGTAGTCCGGTGGCTCTGGCTGACGAGATGATGTGGGAAATTAGGGGTAGTAGTCCGGTGGCTCTGGCTGACGGGATGATGAGGGATATTAGGGGTAGTAGTCTGGTGGATCTGACTGACGAGATGATGTGGGATATTAGGGGTAGTAGTCCGGTGGTTCTGGCTGACGGGATGATGTGGGATATTAGTGGTAGTATTCCGGTGGCTCTGGCTGACGGGATGATGTGGGATATTAGGGGTAGTAGTCTGGTGGCTCTGGCTGATGGGATGATGTGGGATATTAGGGGTAGTAGTCTGGTGGCTCTGACTGACGAGATGATGTGGGATATTAGGGGTAGTAGTCCGGTGGCTCTGGCTGACGGGATGATGAGGGATATTAGGGGTAGTAGTCCGGCGGCTCTGGCTGACGGGATGATGAGGGATATTAGGGGTAGTAGTCTGGTGGCTCTGACTGACGAGATGATGTGGGATATTAGGGGTAGTAGTCCGGTGGCTCTGGCTGACGGGATGATGAGGGATATTAGGGGTAGTAGTCCGGCGGCTCTGGCTGACGGGATGATGTGGGATATTAGGGGTAGTAGTCTGGTGGCTCTGACTGACGAGATGATGTGGGATATTAGGGGTAGTAGTCCGGTGGCTCTGGCTGACGGGATGATGAGGGATATTAGGGGTAGTAGTCCGGCGGCTCTGGCTGACGGGATGATGTGGGATATTAGTGGTAGTATTCCGGTGGCTCTGGCTGATGGGATGATGTGGGATATTAGGGGTAGTAGTCTGGTGGCTCTGGCTGATGGGATGATGAGGGATATTAGGGGTAGTAGTCCGGTGGCTCTGGCTGATGGGATGATGTGGGATATTAGGGGTAGTAGTCTGGTGGCTCTGGCTGATGGGATGATGAGGGATATTAGGGGTAGTAGTCCGGTGGCTCTGGCTGACAAGATGATGAGGGATATTAGGGGTAGTAGTCTGGTGGCTCTGGCTGACGGGATGATGTGAGATATTAGTGGTAGTAGTCCGGTGGCTCTGACTGATGGGATGATGAGGGATATTAGGGGTAGTAGTCCGGTGGCTCTGGCTGACGGGATGATGTGGGATATTAGTGGTAGTAGTCCGGTGGCTCTGACTGACGAGATGATGTGGGATATTAGGGGTAGTAGTCCAGTGGCTGTGACGGGATGATGTGGGATATTAGGGGTAGTAGTCCGGTGGCTCTGGCTGATTAGGGGTAGTAGCCCGGTGGCTCTGGCTGATGGGATGATGTGGGATATTAGGGGGAGTAGTCCGGTTGCTCTGGCTGATGGGATGATGTGGGATATTAGGAGCAGTAGTCCGGTGGCTCTGGCTGACGGGATGATGTGGGATATTAGGGGTAGTAGTCCGGTGGCTCTGGCTGACGAGATGATGTGGGATATTAGGGGTAGTAGTCCGGTGGCTCTGGCTGACGGGATGATGTGGGATATTAGGGGTAGTAGTCCGGTGGCTCTGGCTGACGGGATGATGAGGGATATTAGGGGTAGTAGTCCGATGGCTCTGGCTGACGGGATGATGTGGGATATTAGTGGTAGTAGTCCGGTGGCTCTGGCTGACGAGATGATGTGGGAAATTAGGGGTAGTAGTCCGGTGGTTCTGGCTGACGGGATGATGTGGGATATTAGGGGTAGTAGTCCGGTGGCTCTGACTGACGAGATGATGTGGGATATTAGGGGTAGTAGTCCAGTGGCTGTGACGGGATGATGTGGGATATTAGGGGTAGTAGTCCGGTGGCTCTGGCTGATTAGGGGTAGTAGCCCGGTGGCTCTGGCTGATGGGATGATGTGGGATATTAGGGGGAGTAGTCCGGTGGCTCTGGCTGATGGGATGATGTGGGATATTAGGAGCAGTAGTCCGGTGGCTCTGGCTGACGGGATGATGTGGGATATTAGGGGTAGTAGTCCGGTGGCTCTGGCTGACGAGATGATGTGGGATATTAGGGGTAGTAGTCCGGTGGCTCTGGCTGACGGGATGATGTGGGATATTAGGGGTAGTAGTCCGGTGGCTCTGGCTGACGGGATGATGAGGGATATTAGGGGTAGTAGTCCGATGGCTCTGGCTGACGGGATGATGTGGGATATTAGTGGTAGTAGTCCGGTGGCTCTGGCTGACGAGATGATGTGGGATATTAGTGGTAGTATTCCGGTGGCTCTGGCTGACGGGATGATGTGGGATATTAGGGGTAGTAGTCCGGTGGCTCTGGCTGACGGGATGATGTGGGAAATTAGTGGTAGTAGTCCGGTGGCTCTGGCTGATGGGATGATGTGGGATATTAGTGGTAGTAGTCCGGTGGCTCTGGCTGACGGGATGATGAGGGATATTAGGGGTAGTAGTCTGGTGGATCTGACTGACGAGATGATGTGGGATATTAGGGGTAGTAGTCCGGTGGTTCTGGCTGACGGGATGATGTGGGATATTAGTGGTAGTAGTCCGGTGGCTCTGGCTGACGGGATGATGTGGGATATTAGGGGTAGTAGTCTGGTGGCTCTGGCTGACGGGATGATGTGGGATATTAGGGGTAGTATTCCGGTGGCTCTGGCTGACGGGATGATGTGGTATATTAGTGGTAGTAGTCCGGTGGCTCTGGCTGACGGGATGATGTGGTATATTAGGGGTAGTAGTCCGGTGGCTCTGGCTGACGGGATGATGAGGGATATTAGGGGTAGTCCGGTGGCTCTGGCTGACGGGATGATGTGGGATATTAGGGGTAGTAGTCCGGCGGCTCTGGATTATGGGATGATGTGGGATATTAGTGGTAGTAGTCCGGTAGCTCTGGCTGATGGGATGATGAGGGATATTAGGGGTAGTAGTCCGGTGGCTCTGGCTGACAAGATGATGAGGGATATTAGGGGTAGTAGTCTGGTGGCTCTGGCTGACGGGATGATGTGGGATATTAGTGGTAGTAGTCCGGTGGCTCTGGCTGACAAGATGATGAGGGATATTAGGGGTAGTAGTCTGGTGGCTCTGGCTGACGGGATGATGTGAGATATTAGTGGTAGTAGTCCGGTAGCTCTGGCTGATGGGATGATGAGGGATATTAGGGGTAGTAGTCCGGTGGCTCTGGCTGACGGGATGATGTGGGATATTAGTGGTAGTAGTCCGGTGGCTCTGACTGACGAGATGATGTGGGATATTAGGGGTAGTAGTCCAGTGGCTGTGACGGGATGATGTGGGATATTAGGGGTAGTAGCCCGGTGGCTCTGGCTGATGGGATGATGTGGGATATTAGGGGGAGTAGTCCGGTGGATCTGGCTGATGGGATGATGTGGGATATTAGGAGCAGTAGTCCGGTGGCTCTGGCTGACGGGATGATGTGGGATATTAGGGGTAGTAGTCCGGTGGCTCTGGCTGACGAGATGATGTGGGATATTAGGGGTAGTAGTCCGGTGGCTCTGGCTGACGGGATGATGTGGGATATTAGGGGTAGTAGTCCGGTGGCTCTGGCTGCTGGGATGATGTGGGATATTAGTGGTAGTAGTCCGGTGGCTGACGGGATGATATGGGATATTAGGGGGAGTAGTCCGGTGGATCTGGCTGATGGGATGATGTGGGATATTAGGAGCAGTAGTCCGGTGGCTCTGGCTGACGGGATGATGTGGGATATTAGGGGTAGTAGTCCGGTGGCTCTGGCTGACGAGATGATGTGGGATATTAGGGGTAGTAGTCCGGTGGCTCTGGCTGACGAGATGATGTGGGATATTAGTGGTAGTAGTCCGGTGGCTCTGGCTGATTAGGGGTAATAGTCTGGTGGCTCTGGCTGATTAGGGGTAGTAGTCCGGTGGCTCTGGCTGATGGGATGATGTGGGATATTAGGAGCAGTAGTCCGGTGGCTCTGGCTGACGGGATGATGTGGGATATTAGGGGTAGTAGTCCGATGGCTCTAGCTGATGGGATGATGTGGGATATTAGGGGTAGTAGTCTGGTGGCTCTGACTGACGAGATGATGTGGGATATTAGTGGTAGTAGTCCGGTGGCTCTGGCTGATGGGATGATGTGGGATATTAGGAGCAGTAGTCCGGTGGCTCTGGCTGACGGGATGATGTGGGATATTAGGGGTAGTAGTCCGGTGGCTCTGGCTGACGAGATGATGTGGGATATTAGTGGTAGTAGTCCGGTGGCTCTGGCTGATGGGATGATGTGGGATATTAGGAGCAGTAGTCCGGTGGCTCTGGCTGACGGGATGATGTGGGATATTAGTGGTAGTAGTCCGGTGGCTGTGACGGGATGATGTGGGATATTAGGGGTAGTAGTCCAGTGGCTGTGACGGGATGATGTGGGATATTAGGGGTAGTAGTCCGGTGGCTCTGGCTGATTAGGGGTAATAGTCTGGTGGCTCTGGCTGATTAGGGGTAGTAGCCCGGTGGCTCTGGCTGATTAGGGGTAGTAGTCCGGTGGCTCTGGCTGATGGGATGATGTGGGATATTAGGAGCAGTAGTCCGGTGGCTCTGGCTGACGGGATGATGTGGGATATTAGGGGTAGTAGTCCGGTGGCTCTGGCTGACGAGATGATGTGGGATATTAGGGGTAGTAGTCCGGTGGCTCTGGCTGACGGGATGATGTGGGATATTAGGGGTAGTAGTCCGGTGGCTGACGGGATGATGTGGGATATTAGGGGTAGTAGTCCGGTGGCTCTGGCTGACGGGATGATGGGTGATATTAGGGGTAGTAGTCCGGTGGTTCTGGCTGCTGGGATGATGTGGGATATTAGGGGTAGTAGTCCGGTGGCTCTGGCTGATTAGGGGTAGTAGTCCGGTGGCTCTGGCTGACGGGATGATGTGGGATATTAGTGGTAGTAGTCCGGTGGCTCTGGCTGACGAGATGATGTGGGAAATTAGGGGTAGTAGTCCGGTGGTTCTGGCTGACGGGATGATGTGGGATATTAGTGGTAGTATTCCGGTGGCTCTGGCTGACGGGATGATGAGGGATATTAGGGGTAGTAGTCTGGTGGCTCTGACTGACGAGATGATGTGGGATATTAGTGGGAGTAGTCCGGTGGCTCTGGCTGATGGGATGATGTGGGATATTAGGGGTAGTAGTCCGGTGGCTCTGGCTGACGGGATGATGTGGGATATTAGGGGTAGTAGTCCGGCGGCTCTGGATTATGGGATGATGTGGGATATTAGTGGTAGTAGTCCGGTAGCTCTGGCTGATGGGATGATGAGGGATATTAGGGGTAGTAGTCCGGTGGCTCTGGCTGACAAGATGATGAGGGATATTAGGGGTAGTAGTCTGGTGGCTCTGGCTGACGGGATGATGTGAGATATTAGTGGTAGTAGTCCGGTAGCTCTGGCTGATGGGATGATGAGGGATATTAGGGGTAGTAGTCCGGTGGCTCTGGCTGATGGGATGATGTGGGATATTAGGGGTAGTAGTCCGGTGGCTCTGGCTGACGCGATGATGTGGGATATTAGTGGTAGTAGTCCGGTGGCTCTGGCTGATGGGATGATGTGGGATATTAGGGGTAGTAGTCTGGTGGCTCTGACTGAAGAGATGATATGGGATATTAGTGGTAGTAGTCCGGTGGCTCTGGCTGATGGGATGATGTGGGATATTAGGGGTAGTAGTCCGGTGGCTCTGGCTGACGGGATGATGTGGGATATTAGTGGTAGTAGTCCGGTGGCTCTGGCTGACGAGATGATGTGGGATATTAGGGGTAGTAGTCCGGTAGCTCTGGCTGATGGGATGATGAGGGATATTAGGGGTAGTAGTCCGGTGGCTCTGGCTGACAAGATGATGAGGGATATTAGGGGTAGTAGTCTGGTGGCTCTGGCTGACGGGATGATGAGGGATATTAGTGGTAGTAGTCCGGTAGCTCTGGCTGATGGGATTATGAGGGATATTAGGGGTAGTAGTCCGGTGGCTCTGGCTGACGGGATGATGTGGGATATTAGTGGTAGTAGTCCGGTGGCTCTGGCTGACGGGATGATGTGGGATATTAGGGGTAGTAGTCCGGTGGCTCTGGCTGACGGGATGATGTGGGATATTAGGGGTAGTAGTCCGGTGGCTCTGGCTGACGGGATGATGTGGGATATTAGGGGTAGTAGTCCGGTGGCTCTGGCTGACGGGATGATGTGGGATATTAGGGGTAGTAGTCCGGTGGCTCTGGCTGACGAGATGATGAGGGATATTAGGGGTAGTAGTCCGGTGGCTCTGGCTGACGGGATGATGAGGGATATTAGGGGTAGTAGTCCGATGGCTCTGGCTGACGGGATGATGTGGGATATTAGGGGTAGTAGTCCGGTGGCTCTGGCTGACGAGATGATGTGGGAAATTAGGGGTAGTAGTCCGGTGGTTCTGGCTGACGGGATGATGTGGGATATTAGTGGTAGTATTCCGGTGGCTCTGGCTGATGGGATGATGTGGGATATTAGGGGTAGTAGTCCGATGGCTCTGGCTGATGGGATGATGTGGGATATTAGGGGTAGTAGTCCGGTAGCTCTGGCTGATGGGATGATGTGGGATATTAGGGGGAGTAGTCCGGTGGCTCTGGCTGATGGGATGATGTGGGATATTAGGGGGAGTAGTCCGGCGGCTCTGGATTATGGGATGATGTGGGATATTAGTGGTAGTAGTCCGGTAGCTCTGGCTGATGGGATGATGAGGGATATTAGGGGTAGTAGTCCGGTGGCTCTGGCTGATGGGATGATGTGGGATATTAGGGGGAGTAGTCCGGTGGCTCTGGCTGACAAGATGATGAGGGATATTAGGGGTAATAGTCTGGTGGCTCTGGCTGACGGGATGATGTGAGATATTAGTGGTAGTAGTCCGGTAGCTCTGGCTGATGGGATGATGAGGTATATTAGGGGTAGTAGTCCGGTGGCTCTGGCTGACAAGATGATGAGGGATATTAGGTGTAGTAGTCTGGTGGCTCTGGCTGACGGGATGATGTGGGATATTAGGGGTAGTAGTCCGGTAGCTCTGGCTGATGGGATGATGAGGGATATTAGGGGTAGTAGTCCGGTGGCTCTGGCTGACAAGATGATGAGGGATATTAGGTGTAGTAGTCTGGTGGCTCTGGCTGACGGGATGATGTGGGATATTAGGGGTAGTAGTCCGGTGGCTCTGGCTGACGGGATGATGTGGGATATTAGTGGTAGTAGTCCGGTGGCTCTGGCTGACGGGATGATGTGGGATATTAGTGGTAGTAGTCCGGTGGCTCTGGCTGACGAGATGATGAGGGATATTAGGGGTAGTAGTCCGGTGGCTCTGGCTGACGGGATGATGAGGGATATTAGGGGTAGTAGTCTGGTGGCTCTGGCTGACGGGATGATGTGGGATATTAGTGGTAGTAGTCCGATGGCTCTGGCTGACGGGATGATGTGGGATATTAGTGGTAGTAGTCCGGTGGCTCTGGCTGACGAGATGATGTGGGAAATTAGGGGAAGTAGTCCGGTGGTTCTGGCTGACGGGATGATGTGGGATATTAGTGGTAGTAGTCCGGTGGCTCTGGCTGACGAGATGATGAGGGATATTAGGTGTAGTAGTCTGGTGGCTCTGGCTGACGGGATGATGTGGGATATTAGGGGTAGTAGTCCGGTGGCTCTGGCTGACGGGATGATGTGGGATATTAGTGGTAGTAGTCCGGTGGCTCTGGCTGACGGGATGATGTGGGATATTAGTGGTAGTAGTCCGATGGCTCTGGCTGACGGGATGATGTGGGATATTAGTGGTAGTAGTCCGGTGGCTCTGGCTGACGAGATGATGTGGGAAATTAGGGGTAGTAGTCCGGTGGTTCTGGCTGACGGGATGATGTGGGATATTAGTGGTAGTAGTCCGGTGGCTCTGGCTGACGAGATGATGTGGGAAATTAGGGGTAGTAGTCCGGTGGCTCTGGCTGACGGGATGATGAGGGATATTAGGGGTAGTAGTCTGGTGGATCTGACTGACGAGATGATGTGGGATATTAGGGGTAGTAGTCCGGTGGTTCTGGCTGACGGGATGATGTGGGATATTAGTGGTAGTATTCCGGTGGCTCTGGCTGACGGGATGATGTGGGATATTAGGGGTAGTAGTCTGGTGGCTCTGGCTGATGGGATGATGTGGGATATTAGGGGTAGTAGTCTGGTGGCTCTGACTGACGAGATGATGTGGGATATTAGGGGTAGTAGTCCGGTGGCTCTGGCTGACGGGATGATGAGGGATATTAGGGGTAGTAGTCCGGCGGCTCTGGCTGACGGGATGATGAGGGATATTAGGGGTAGTAGTCTGGTGGCTCTGACTGACGAGATGATGTGGGATATTAGGGGTAGTAGTCCGGTGGCTCTGGCTGACGGGATGATGAGGGATATTAGGGGTAGTAGTCCGGCGGCTCTGGCTGACGGGATGATGTGGGATATTAGGGGTAGTAGTCTGGTGGCTCTGACTGACGAGATGATGTGGGATATTAGGGGTAGTAGTCCGGTGGCTCTGGCTGACGGGATGATGAGGGATATTAGGGGTAGTAGTCCGGCGGCTCTGGCTGACGGGATGATGTGGGATATTAGTGGTAGTATTCCGGTGGCTCTGGCTGATGGGATGATGTGGGATATTAGGGGTAGTAGTCTGGTGGTTCTGGCTGACGGGATGATGTGGGATATTAGTGGTAGTAGTCCGGTGGCTCTGGCTGATGGGATGATGTGGGATATTAGGGGTAGTAGTCCGGTGGCTCTGGCTGACGAGATGATGTGGGAAATTAGGGGTAGTAGTCCGGTGGTTCTGGCTGACGGGATGATGTGGGATATTAGTGGTAGTATTCCGGTGGCTCTGGCTGACGGGATGATGAGGGATATTAGGGGTAGTAGTCCGGTGGTTCTGGCTGACGGGATGATGTGGGATATTAGTGGTAGTATTCCGGTGGCTGTGGCTGATGGGATGATGTGGGATATTAGGGGTAGTAGTCCGGTGGCTCTGGCTGACGGGATGATGTGGGATATTAGTGGTAGTAGTCCGGTGGCTCTGACTGATGGGATGATGAGGGATATTAGGGGTAGTAGTCCGGTGGCTCTGGCTGACGGGATGATGTGGGATATTAGTGGTAGTAGTCCGGTGGCTCTGACTGACGAGATGATGTGGGATATTAGGGGTAGTAGTCCAGTGGCTGTGACGGGATGATGTGGGATATTAGGGGTAGTAGTCTGGTGGCTCTGGCTGATGGGATGATGTGGGATATTAGGGGTAGTAGCCCGGTGGCTCTGGCTGATGGGATGATGTGGGATATTAGGAGCAGTAGTCCGGTGGCTCTGGCTGACGGGATGATGTGGGATATTAGGGGTAGTAGTCCGGTGGCTCTGGCTGACGAGATGATGTGGGATATTAGGGGTAGTAGTCCGGTGGCTCTGGCTGACGGGATGATGTGGGATATTAGGGGTAGTAGTCCGGTGGCTCTGGCTGACGGGATGATGAGGGATATTAGGGGTAGTAGTCCGATGGCTCTGGCTGACGGGATGATGTGGGATATTAGTGGTAGTAGTCCGGTGGCTCTGGCTGACGAGATGATGTGGGAAATTAGGGGTAGTAGTCCGGTGGTTCTGGCTGACGGGATGATGTGGGATATTAGTGGTAGTAGTCCGGTGGCTCTGACTGACGAGATGATGTGGGATATTAGGGGTAGTAGTCCAGTGGCTGTGACGGGATGATGTGGGATATTAGGGGTAGTAGTCCGGCGGCTCTGGATTATGGGATGATGTGGGATATTAGGGGTAGTAGTCTGGTGGCTCTGGCTGACGGGATGATGTGAGATATTAGTGGTAGTAGTCCGGTAGCTCTGGCTGATGGGATGATGTGGGATATTAGTGGTAGTAGTCCGGTAGCTCTGGCTGATGGGATGATGAGGGATATTAGGGGTAGTAGTCCGGTGGCTCTGGCTGATGGGATGATGTGGGATATTAGGGGGAGTAGTCCGGTGGCTCTGGCTGACAAGATGATGAGGGATATTAGGGGTAGTAGTCTGGTGGCTCTGGCTGACGGGATGATGTGAGATATTAGTGGTAGTAGTCCGGTAGCTCTGGCTGATGGGATGATGAGGGATATTAGGGGTAGTAGTCCGGTGGCTCTGGCTGACAAGATGATGAGGGATATTAGGTGTAGTAGTCTGGTGGCTCTGGCTGACGGGATGATGTGAGATATTAGTGGTAGTAGTCCGGTAGCTCTGGCTGATGGGATGATGAGGGATATTAGGGGTAGTAGTCCGGTGGCTCTGGCTGACAAGATGATGAGGGATATTAGGTGTAGTAGTCTGGTGGCTCTGGCTGACGGGATGATGTGGGATATTAGGGGTAGTAGTCCGGTGGCTCTGGCTGACGGGATGATGTGGGATATTAGTGGTAGTAGTCCGGTGGCTCTGGCTGACGGGATGATGTGGGATATTAGTGGTAGTAGTCCGGTGGCTCTGGCTGACGAGATGATGAGGGATATTAGGGGTAGTAGTCCGGTGGCTCTGGCTGACGGGATGATGAGGGATATTAGGGGTAGCAGTCCGATGGCTCTGGCTGACGGGATGATGTGGGATATTAGTGGTAGTAGTCCGGTGGCTCTGGCTGACGAGATGATGTGGGAAATTAGGGGTAGTAGTCCGGTGGCTCTGGCTGACGGGATGATGAGGGATATTAGGGGTAGTAGTCTGGTGGATCTGACTGACGAGATGATGTGGGATATTAGGGGTAGTAGTCCGGTGGTTCTGGCTGACGGGATGATGTGGGATATTAGTGGTAGTATTCCGGTGGCTCTGGCTGACGGGATGATGTGGGATATTAGGGGTAGTAGTCTGGTGGCTCTGGCTGATGGGATGATGTGGGATATTAGTGGTAGTAGTCTGATGGCTCTGACTGACGAGATGATGTGGGATATTAGGGGTAGTAGTCCGGTGGCTCTGGCTGACGGGATGATGAGGGATATTAGGGGTAGTAGTCCGGCGGCTTTGGCTGACGGGATGATGAGGGATATTAGGGGTAGTAGTCTGGTGGCTCTGACTGACGAGATGATGTGGGATATTAGGGGTAGTAGTCCGGTGGCTCTGGCTGACGGGATGATGAGGGATATTAGGGGTAGTAGTCCGGCGGCTCTGGCTGACGGGATGATGTGGGATATTAGGGGTAGTAGTCTGGTGGCTCTGACTGACGAGATGATGTGGGATATTAGGGGTAGTAGTCCGGTGGCTCTGGCTGACGGGATGATGAGGGATATTAGGGGTAGTAGTCCGGCGGCTCTGGCTGACGGGATGATGTGGGATATTAGTGGTAGTATTCCGGTGGCTCTGGCTGATGGGATGATGTGGGATATTAGGGGTAGTAGTCTGGTGGCTCTGGCTGATGGGATGATGTGGGATATTAGTGGTAGTAGTCCGGTGGCTCTGGCTGACGGGATGATGTGGGATATTAGTGGTAGTAGTCCGGTGGCTCTGGCTGACGGGATGATGAGGGATATTAGGGGTAGTAGTCTGGTGGCTCTGACTGACGAGATGATGTGGGATATTAGGGGTAGTAGTCCGGTGGCTCTGGCTGACGGGATGATGAGGGATATTAGGGGTAGTAGTCCGGCGGCTCTGGCTGACGGGATGATGTGGGATATTAGTGGTAGTATTCCGGTGGCTCTGGCTGATGGGATGATGTGGGATATTAGGGGTAGTAGTCTGGTGGCTCTGGCTGATGGGATGATGTGGGATATTAGTGGTAGTAGTCCGGTGGCTCTGGCTGATGGGATGATGTGGGATATTAGTGGTAGTAGTCCGGTGGCTCTGGCTGACGGGATGATGAGGGATATTAGGGGTAGTAGTCTGGTGGCTCTGACTGACGAGATGATGTGGGATATTAGGGGTAGTAGTCCGGTGGCTCTGGCTGACGGGATGATGAGGGATATTAGGGGTAGTAGTCCGGCGGCTCTGGCTGACGGGATGATGTGGGATATTAGGGGTAGTAGTCCGGTGGCTCTGGCTGACGGGATGATGTGGGATATTAGGGGTAGTAGTCCGGCGGCTCTGGATTATGGGATGATGTGGGATATTAGTGGTAGTAGTCCGGTAGCTCTGGCTGTGGGATGATGAGGGATATTAGGGGTAGTAGTCCGGTGGCTCTGGCTGACAAGATGATGAGGGATATTAGGGGTAGTATTCCGGTGGCTCTGGCTGACGGGATGATGTGGTATATTAGTGGTAGTAGTCCGGTGGCTCTGGCTGACGGGATGAGGAGGGATATTAGGGGTAGTAGTCTGGTGGCTCTGACTGACGAGATGATGTGGGATATTAGGGGTAGTAGTCCGGTGGCTCTGGCTGACGGGATGATGAGGGATATTAGGGGTAGTAGTCCGGCGGCTCTGGATTATGGGATGATGTGGGATATTAGTGGTAGTAGTCCGGTAGCTCTGGCTGATGGGATGATGAGGGATATTAGGGGTAGTAGTCCGGTGGCTCTGGCTGACAAGATGATGAGGGATATTAGGGGTAGTAGTCCGGTGGCTCTGGCTGACGGGATGATGTGGGATATTAGTGGTAGTAGTCTGGTGGCTCTTGCTGATGGGATGATGAGGGATATTAGGGGTAGTAGTCCGGTGGCTCTGGCTGATGGGATGATGTGGGATATTAGGGGTAGTAGTCTGGTGGCTCTGGCTGATGGGATGATGAGGGATATTAGGGGTAGTAGTCCGGTGGCTCTGGCTGACAAGATGATGAGGGATATTAGTGGTAGTAGTCCGGTGGCTCTGGCTGATGGGATGATGAGGGATATTAGGGGTAGTAGTCCGGTGGCTCTGGCTGACGGGATGATGTGGGATATTAGTGGTAGTAGTCCGGTGGCTCTGGCTGACGGGATGATGTGGGATATTAGTGGTAGTAGTCCGGTGGCTCTGGCTGATGGGATGATGAGGGATATTAGGGGTAGTAGTCCGGTGGCTCTGGCTGATGGGATGATGTGGGATATTAGGGGTAGTAGTCTGGTGGCTCTGGCTGATGGGATGATGAGGGATATTAGGGGTAGTAGTCCGGTGGCTCTGGCTGACAAGATGATGAGGGATATTAGGGGTAGTAGTCAAGTGGCTCTGGCTGACGGGATGATGTGGGATATTAGTGGTAGTAGTCCGGTGGCTCTGACTGACGAGATGATGTGGGATATTAGGGGTAGTAGTCCAGTGGCTGTGACGGGATGATGTGGGATATTAGGGGTAGTAGTCCGGTGGCTCTGGCTGATTAGGGGTAGTAGCCCGGTGGCTCTGGCTGATGGGATGATGTGGGATATTAGGGGGAGTAGTCCGGTGGCTCTGGCTGATGGGATGATGTGGGATATTAGGAGCAGTAGTCCGGTGGCTCTGGCTGACGGGATGATGTGGGATATTAGGGGTAGTAGTCCGGTGGCTCTGGCTGACGAGATGATGTGGGATATTAGGGGTAGTAGTCCGGTGGCTCTGGCTGACGGGATGATGTGGGATATTAGGGGTAGTAGTCCGGTGGCTCTGGCTGACGGGATGATGAGGGATATTAGGGGTAGTAGTCCGATGGCTCTGGCTGACGGGATGATGTGGGATATTAGTGGTAGTAGTCCGGTGGCTCTGGCTGACGAGATGATGTGGGAAATTAGGGGTAGTAGTCCGGTGGTTCTGGCTGACGGGATGATGTGGGATATTAGGGGTAGTAGTCCGGTGGCTCTGACTGACGAGATGATGTGGGATATTAGGGGTAGTAGTCCAGTGGCTGTGACGGGATGATGTGGGATATTAGGGGTAGTAGTCTGGTGGCTCTGGCTGATGGGATGATGTGGGATATTAGGGGTAGTAGTCCGGTGGCTCTGGCTGATGGGATGATGTGGGATATTAGGAGCAGTAGTCCGGTGGCTCTGGCTGACGGTATGATGTGGGATATTAGGGGTAGTAGTCCGGTGGCTCTGGCTGACGAGATGATGTGGGATATTAGGGGTAGTAGTCCGGTGGCTCTGGCTGACGGGATGATGTGGGATATTAGGGGTAGTAGTCCGGTGGCTCTGGCTGACGGGATGATGAGGGATATTAGGGGTAGTAGTCCGATGGCTCTGGCTGACGGGATGATGTGGGATATTAGTGGTAGTAGTCCGGTGGCTCTGGCTGACGAGATGATGTGGGATATTAGTGGTAGTAGTCCGGTGGCTCTGGCTGATGGGATGATGTGGGATATTAGGGGTAGTAGTCCGGTGGCTCTGGCTGACGGGATGATGTGGGATATTAGTGGTAGTATTCCGGTGGCTCTGGCTGATGGGATGATGTGGGATATTAGTGGTAGTATTCCGGTGGCTCTGGCTGACGGGATGATGAGGGATATTAGGGGTAGTAGTCTGGTGGATCTGACTGACGAGATGATGTGGGATATTAGGGGTAGTAGTCCGGTGGTTCTGGCTGACGGGATGATGTGGGATATTAGTGGTAGTAGTCTGGTGGCTCTGGCTGACGGGATGATGTGGGATATTAGGGGTAGTATTCCGGTGGCTCTGGCTGACGGGATGATGTGGTATATTAGTGGTAGTAGTCCGGTGGCTCTGGCTGACGGGATGATGTGGTATATTAGGGGTAGTAGTCCGGTGGCTCTGGCTGATGGGATGATGTGGGATATTAGGGGTAGTAGTCCGGTGGCTCTGGCTGATGGGATGATGTGGGATATTAGGAGCAGTAGTCCGGTGGCTCTGGCTGACGGGATGATGTGGGATATTAGGGGTAGTAGTCCGGTGGCTCTGGCTGACGGGATGATGTGGGATATTAGGGGTAGTAGTCCGGTGGCTCTGGCTGACGGGATGATGAGGGATATTAGGGGTAGTAGTCCGATGGCTCTGGCTGACGGGATGATGTGGGATATTAGTGGTAGTAGTCCGGTGGCTCTGGCTGACGAGATGATGTGGGATATTAGTGGTAGTAGTCCGGTGGCTCTGGCTGATGGGATGATGTGGGATATTAGGGGTAGTAGTCCGGTGGCTCTGGCTGACGGGATGATGTGGGATATTAGTGGTAGTATTCCGGTGGCTCTGGCTGATGGGATGATGTGGGATATTAGTGGTAGTATTCCGGTGGCTCTGGCTGACGGGATGATGAGGGATATTAGGGGTAGTAGTCTGGTGGATCTGACTGACGAGATGATGTGGGATATTAGGGGTAGTAGTCCGGTGGTTCTGGCTGACGGGATGATGTGGGATATTAGTGGTAGTAGTCTGGTGGCTCTGGCTGACGGGATGATGTGGGATATTAGGGGTAGTATTCCGGTGGCTCTGGCTGACGGGATGATGTGGTATATTAGTGGTAGTAGTCCGGTGGCTCTGGCTGACGGGATGATGTGGTATATTAGGGGTAGTAGTCCGGTGGCTCTGGCTGACGGGATGATGAGGGATATTAGGGGTAGTAGTCCGGTGGCTCTGGCTGACGGGATGATGTGGGATATTAGGGGTAGTAGTCCGGCGGCTCTGGATTATGGGATGATGTGGGATATTAGTGGTAGTAGTCCGGTAGCTCTGGCTGATGGGATGATGAGGGATATTAGGGGTAGTAGTCCGGTGGCTCTGGCTGACAAGATGATGAGGGATATAAGGGGTAGTAGTCTGGTGGCTCTGGCTGACGGGATGATGTGGGATATTAGTGGTAGTAGTCCGGTGGCTCTGGCTGACAAGATGATGAGGGATATTAGGAGTAGTAGTCTGGTGGCTCTGGCTGACGGGATGATGTGAGATATTAGTGGTAGTAGTCCGGTAGCTCTGGCTGATGGGATGATGAGGGATATTAGGGGTAGTAGTCCGGTGGCTCTGGCTGACGGGATGATGTGGGATATTAGTGGTAGTAGTCCGGTGGCTCTGACTGACGAGATGATGTGGGATATTAGGGGTAGTAGTCCAGTGGCTGTGACGGGATGATGTGGGATATTAGGGGGAGTAGTCCGGTGGATCTGGCTGATGGGATGATGTGAGATATTAGGAGCAGTAGTCCGGTGGCTCTGGCTGACGGGATGATGTGGGATATTAGGGGTAGTAGTCCGGTGGCTATGGCTGACGAGATGATGTGGGATATTAGGGGTAGTAGTCCGGTGGCTCTGGCTGACGGGATGATGTGGGATATTAGGGGTAGTAGTCCGGTGGCTGACGGGATGATGTGGGATATTAGGGGTAGTAGTCCGGTAGCTCTGGCTGATGGGATGATGTGGGATATTAGGGGTAGTAGTCCGGTGGCTCTGGCTGACGGGATGATGGGTGATATTAGGGGTAGTAGTCCGGTGGCTCTGGCTGCTGGGATGATGTGGGATATTAGGGGTAGTAGTCCGGTGGCTCTGGCTGACTGGATGATGTGGGATATTAGGGGTAGTAGTCCGGTGGCTCTGGCTGACGGGATGATGTGGGATATTAGGGGTAGTAGTCCAGTGGCTCTGGCTGACGGGATGATGTGGGATATTAGTGGTAGTAGTCCGGTGGCTCTGGCTGACGAGATGATGTGGGAAATTAGGGGTAGTAGTCCGGTGGTTCTGGCTGACGGGATGATGTGGGATATTAGTGGTAGTAGTCCGGTGGCTCTGGCTGACGAGATGATGTGGGATATTAGGGGTAGTAGTCCGGTGGCTCTGGCTGATGGGATGATGTGGGATATTAGGGGGAGTAGTCCGGTGGCTCTGGCTGATGGGATGATGTGGGATATTAGGGGTAGTAGTCTGGTGGCTCTGACTGACGAGATGATATGGGATATTAGTGGTAGTAGTCCGGTGGCTCTGGCTGATGGGATGATGTGGGATATTAGGGGTAGTAGTCCGGTGGCTCTGGCTGACGGGATGATGTGGGATATTAGGGGTAGTAGTCCGGCGGCTCTGGATTATGGGATGATGTGGGATATTAGTGGTAGTAGTCCGGTAGCTCTGGCTGATGGGATGATGAGGGATATTAGGGGTAGTAGTCCGGTAGCTCTGGCTGATGGGATGATGTGGGATATTAGGGGGAGTAGTCCGGCGGCTCTGGATTATGGGATGATGTGGGATATTAGTGGTAGTAGTCCGGTAGCTCTGGCTGATGGGATGATGAGGGATATTAGGGGTAGTAGTCCGGTGGCTCTGGCTGATGGGATGATGTGGGATATTAGGGGGAGTAGTCCGGTGGCTCTGGCTGACAAGATGATGAGGGATATTAGGGGTAATAGTCTGGTGGCTCTGGCTGACGGGATGATGTGAGATATTAGTGGTAGTAGTCCGGTAGCTCTGGCTGATGGGATGATGAGGGATATTAGGGGTAGTAGTCCGGTGGCTCTGGCTGACAAGATGATGAGGGATATTAGGTGTAGTAGTCTGGTGGCTCTGGCTGACGGGATGATGTGGGATATTAGGGGTAGTAGTCCGGTGGCTCTGGCTGACGGGATGATGTGGGATATTAGTGGTAGTAGTCCGGTGGCTCTGGCTGACGGGATGATGTGGGATATTAGTGGTAGTAGTCCGGTGGCTCTGGCTGACGAGATGATGAGGGATATTAGGGGTAGTAGTCCGGTGGCTCTGGCTGACGGGATGATGAGAGATATTAGGGGTAGTAGTCTGGTGGCTCTGGCTGACGGGACGATGTGGGATATTAGGCGTAGTAGTCCGGTGGCTCTGGCTGACGGGATGATGTGGGATATTAGGGGGAGTAGTCCGGTGGTTCTGGCTGACGGGATGATGTGAGATATTAGGGGTAGTAGTCCAGTGGCTCTGGCTGACGGGATGATGTGGGATATTAGGGGTAGTAGTCCGGTGGCTCTGGCTGACGGGATGATGTGGGATATTAGTGGTAGTAGTCCGATGGCTCTGGCTGACGGGATGATGTGGGATATTAGTGGTAGTAGTCCGGTGGCTCTGGCTGACGAGATGATGTGGGAAATTAGGGGTAGTAGTCCGGTGGTTCTGGCTGACGGGATGATGTGGGATATTAGTGGTAGTAGTCCGGTGGCTCTGGCTGACGAGATGATGAGGGATATTAGTGGTAGTAGTCCGGTGGCTCTGGCTGACGGGACGATGTGGGATATTAGGCGTAGTAGTCCGGTGGCTCTGGCTGACGGGATGATGTGGGATATTAGGGGGAGTAGTCCGGAGGTTCTGGCAGACGGGATGATGTGAGATATTAGGGGTAGTAGTCCAGTGGCTCTGGCTGACGGGATGATGTGGGATATTAGGGGTAGTAGTCCGGTGGCTCTGGCTGACGGGATGATGTGGGATATTAGTGGTAGTAGTCCGATGGCTCTGGCTGACGGGATGATGTGGGATATTAGTGGTAGTAGTCCGGTGGCTCTGGCTGACGAGATGATGTGGGAAATTAGGGGTAGTAGTCCGGTGGTTCTGGCTGACGGGATGATGTGGGATATTAGTGGTAGTAGTCCGGTGGCTCTGGCTGACGAGATGATGAGGGATATTAGGTGTAGTAGTCTGGTGGCTCTGGCTGACGGGATGATGTGGGATATTAGGGGTAGTAGTCCGGTGGCTCTGGCTGACGGGATGATGTGGGATATTAGTGGTAGTAGTCCGGTGGCTCTGGCTGACGGGATGATGTGGGATATTAGGGGTAGTAGTCCGATGGCTCTGGCTGACGGGATGATGTGGGATATTAGTGGTAGTAGTCCGGTGGCTCTGGCTGACGAGATGATGTGGGAAATTAGGGGTAGTAGTCCGGTGGTTCTGGCTGACGGGATGATGTGGGATATTAGTGGTAGTAGTCCGGTGGCTCTGGCTGACGAGATGATGTGGGAAATTAGGGGTAGTAGTCCGGTGGCTCTGGCTGACGGGATGATGAGGGATATTAGGGGTAGTAGTCTGGTGGATCTGACTGACGAGATGATGTGGGATATTAGGGGTAGTAGTCCGGTGGTTCTGGCTGACGGGATGATGTGGGATATTAGGGGTAGTAGTCTGGTGGCTCTGGCTGATGGGATGATGTGGGATATTAGGGGTAGTAGTCTGGTGGCTCTGACTGACGAGATGATGTGGGATATTAGGGGTAGTAGTCCGGTGGCTCTGGCTGACGGGATGATGAGGGATATTAGGGGTAGTAGTCCGGCGGCTCTGGCTGACGGGATGATGAGGGATATTAGGGGTAGTAGTCTGGTGGCTCTGACTGACGAGATGATGTGGGATATTAGGGGTAGTAGTCCGGTGGCTCTGGCTGACGGGATGATGAGGGATATTAGGGGTAGTAGTCCGGCGGCTCTGGCTGACGGGATGATGTGGGATATTAGGGGTAGTAGTCTGGTGGCTCTGACTGACGAGATGATGTGGGATATTAGGGGTAGTAGTCCGGTGGCTCTGGCTGACGGGATGATGAGGGATATTAGGGGTAGTAGTCCGGCGGCTCTGGCTGACGGGATGATGTGGGATATTAGTGGTAGTATTCCGGTGGCTCTGGCTGATGGGATGATGTGGGATATTAGGGGTAGTAGTCTGGTGGCTCTGGCTGATGGGATGATGAGGGATATTAGGGGTAGTAGTCCGGTGGCTCTGGCTGATGGGATGATGTGGGATATTAGGGGTAGTAGTCTGGTGGCTCTGGCTGATGGGATGATGAGGGATATTAGGGGTAGTAGTCCGGTGGCTCTGGCTGACAAGATGATGAGGGATATTAGGGGTAGTAGTCTGGTGGCTCTGGCTGACGGGATGATGTGAGATATTAGTGGTAGTAGTCCGGTGGCTCTGACTGATGGGATGATGAGGGATATTAGGGGTAGTAGTCCGGTGGCTCTGGCTGACGGGATGATGTGGGATATTAGTGGTAGTAGTCCGGTGGCTCTGACTGACGAGATGATGTGGGATATTAGGGGTAGTAGTCCAGTGGCTGTGACGGGATGATGTGGGATATTAGGGGTAGTAGTCCGGTGGCTCTGGCTGATTAGGGGTAGTAGCCCGGTGGCTCTGGCTGATGGGATGATGTGGGATATTAGGGGGAGTAGTCCGGTTGCTCTGGCTGATGGGATGATGTGGGATATTAGGAGCAGTAGTCCGGTGGCTCTGGCTGACGGGATGATGTGGGATATTAGGGGTAGTAGTCCGGTGGCTCTGGCTGACGAGATGATGTGGGATATTAGGGGTAGTAGTCCGGTGGCTCTGGCTGACGGGATGATGTGGGATATTAGGGGTAGTAGTCCGGTGGCTCTGGCTGACGGGATGATGAGGGATATTAGGGGTAGTAGTCCGATGGCTCTGGCTGACGGGATGATGTGGGATATTAGTGGTAGTAGTCCGGTGGCTCTGGCTGACGAGATGATGTGGGAAATTAGGGGTAGTAGTCCGGTGGTTCTGGCTGACGGGATGATGTGGGATATTAGGGGTAGTAGTCCGGTGGCTCTGACTGACGAGATGATGTGGGATATTAGGGGTAGTAGTCCAGTGGCTGTGACGGGATGATGTGGGATATTAGGGGTAGTAGTCCGGTGGCTCTGGCTGATTAGGGGTAGTAGCCCGGTGGCTCTGGCTGATGGGATGATGTGGGATATTAGGGGGAGTAGTCCGGTGGCTCTGGCTGATGGGATGATGTGGGATATTAGGAGCAGTAGTCCGGTGGCTCTGGCTGACGGGATGATGTGGGATATTAGGGGTAGTAGTCCGGTGGCTCTGGCTGACGAGATGATGTGGGATATTAGGGGTAGTAGTCCGGTGGCTCTGGCTGACGGGATGATGTGGGATATTAGGGGTAGTAGTCCGGTGGCTCTGGCTGACGGGATGATGAGGGATATTAGGGGTAGTAGTCCGATGGCTCTGGCTGACGGGATGATGTGGGATATTAGTGGTAGTAGTCCGGTGGCTCTGGCTGACGAGATGATGTGGGATATTAGTGGTAGTATTCCGGTGGCTCTGGCTGATGGGATGATGTGGGATATTAGGGGTAGTAGTCCGGTGGCTCTGGCTGACGGGATGATGTGGGAAATTAGTGGTAGTAGTCCGGTGGCTCTGGCTGATGGGATGATGTGGGATATTAGTGGTAGTAGTCCGGTGGCTCTGGCTGACGGGATGATGAGGGATATTAGGGGTAGTAGTCTGGTGGATCTGACTGACGAGATGATGTGGGATATTAGGGGTAGTAGTCCGGTGGTTCTGGCTGACGGGATGATGTGGGATATTAGTGGTAGTAGTCCGGTGGCTCTGGCTGACGGGATGATGTGGGATATTAGGGGTAGTAGTCTGGTGGCTCTGGCTGACGGGATGATGTGGGATATTAGGGGTAGTATTCCGGTGGCTCTGGCTGACGGGATGATGTGGTATATTAGTGGTAGTAGTCCGGTGGCTCTGGCTGACGGGATGATGTGGTATATTAGGGGTAGTAGTCCGGTGGCTCTGGCTGACGGGATGATGAGGGATATTAGGGGTAGTCCGGTGGCTCTGGCTGACGGGATGATGTGGGATATTAGGGGTAGTAGTCCGGCGGCTCTGGATTATGGGATGATGTGGTATATTAGTGGTAGTAGTCCGGTAGCTCTGGCTGATGGGATGATGAGGGATATTAGGGGTAGTAGTCCGGTGGCTCTGGCTGACAAGATGATGAGGGATATTAGGGGTAGTAGTCTGGTGGCTCTGGCTGACGGGATGATGTGGGATATTAGTGGTAGTAGTCCGGTGGCTCTGGCTGACAAGATGATGAGGGATATTAGGGGTAGTAGTCTGGTGGCTCTGGCTGACGGGATGATGTGAGATATTAGTGGTAGTAGTCCGGTAGCTCTGGCTGATGGGATGATGAGGGATATTAGGGGTAGTAGTCCGGTGGCTCTGGCTGACGGGATGATGTGGGATATTAGTGGTAGTAGTCCGGTGGCTCTGACTGACGAGATGATGTGGGATATTAGGGGTAGTAGTCCAGTGGCTGTGACGGGATGATGTGGGATATTAGGGGTAGTAGCCCGGTGGCTCTGGCTGATGGGATGATGTGGGATATTAGGGGGAGTAGTCCGGTGGATCTGGCTGATGGGATGATGTGGGATATTAGGAGCAGTAGTCCGGTGGCTCTGGCTGACGGGATGATGTGGGATATTAGGGGTAGTAGTCCGGTGGCTCTGGCTGACGAGATGATGTGGGATATTAGGGGTAGTAGTCCGGTGGCTCTGGCTGACGGGATGATGTGGGATATTAGGGGTAGTAGTCCGGTGGCTCTGGCTGCTGGGATGATGTGGGATATTAGTGGTAGTAGTCCGGTGGCTGACGGGATGATATGGGATATTAGGGGGAGTAGTCCGGTGGATCTGGCTGATGGGATGATGTGGGATATTAGGAGCAGTAGTCCGGTGGCTCTGGCTGACGGGATGATGTGGGATATTAGGGGTAGTAGTCCGGTGGCTCTGGCTGACGAGATGATGTGGGATATTAGGGGTAGTAGTCCGGTGGCTCTGGCTGACGAGATGATGTGGGATATTAGGAGTAGTAGTCCGGTGGCTCTGGCTGATTAGGGGTAATAGTCTGGTGGCTCTGGCTGATTAGGGGTAGTAGTCCGGTGGCTCTGGCTGATGGGATGATGTGGGATATTAGGAGCAGTAGTCCGGTGGCTCTGGCTGACGGGATGATGTGGGATATTAGGGGTAGTAGTCCGATGGCTCTAGCTGATGGGATGATGTGGGATATTAGGGGTAGTAGTCTGGTGGCTCTGACTGACGAGATGATGTGGGATATTAGTGGTAGTAGTCCGGTGGCTCTGGCTGATGGGATGATGTGGGATATTAGGAGCAGTAGTCCGGTGGCTCTGGCTGACGGGATGATGTGGGATATTAGGGGTAGTAGTCCGGTGGCTCTGGCTGACGAGATGATGTGGGATATTAGTGGTAGTAGTCCGGTGGCTCTGGCTGATGGGATGATGTGGGATATTAGGAGCAGTAGTCCGGTGGCTCTGGCTGACGGGATGATGTGGGATATTAGTGGTAGTAGTCCGGTGGCTGTGACGGGATGATGTGGGATATTAGGGGTAGTAGTCCAGTGGCTGTGACGGGATGATGTGGGATATTAGGGGTAGTAGTCCGGTGGCTCTGGCTGATTAGGGGTAATAGTCTGGTGGCTCTGGCTGATTAGGGGTAGTAGCCCGGTGGCTCTGGCTGATTAGGGGTAGTAGTCCGGTGGCTCTGGCTGATGGGATGATGTGGGATATTAGGAGCAGTAGTCCGGTGGCTCTGGCTGACGGGATGATGTGGGATATTAGGGGTAGTAGTCCGGTGGCTCTGGCTGACGAGATGATGTGGGATATTAGGGGTAGTAGTCCGGTGGCTCTGGCTGACGGGATGATGTGGGATATTAGGGGTAGTAGTCCGGTGGCTGACGGGATGATGTGGGATATTAGGGGTAGTAGTCCGGTGGCTCTGGCTGACGGGATGATGGGTGATATTAGGGGTAGTAGTCCGGTGGTTCTGGCTGCTGGGATGATGTGGGATATTAGGGGTAGTAGTCCGGTGGCTCTGGCTGATTAGGGGTAGTAGTCCGGTGGCTCTGGCTGACGGGATGATGTGGGATATTAGTGGTAGTAGTCCGGTGGCTCTGGCTGACGAGATGATGTGGGAAATTAGGGGTAGTAGTCCGGTGGTTCTGGCTGACGGGATGATGTGGGATATTAGTGGTAGTATTCCGGTGGCTCTGGCTGACGGGATGATGAGGGATATTAGGGGTAGTAGTCTGGTGGCTCTGACTGACGAGATGATGTGGGATATTAGTGGGAGTAGTCCGGTGGCTCTGGCTGATGGGATGATGTGGGATATTAGGGGTAGTAGTCCGGTGGCTCTGGCTGACGGGATGATGTGGGATATTAGGGGTAGTAGTCCGGCGGCTCTGGATTATGGGATGATGTGGGATATTAGTGGTAGTAGTCCGGTAGCTCTGGCTGATGGGATGATGAGGGATATTAGGGGTAGTAGTCCGGTGGCTCTGGCTGACAAGATGATGAGGGATATTAGGGGTAGTAGTCTGGTGGCTCTGGCTGACGGGATGATGTGAGATATTAGTGGTAGTAGTCCGGTAGCTCTGGCTGATGGGATGATGAGGGATATTAGGGGTAGTAGTCCGGTGGCTCTGGCTGATGGGATGATGTGGGATATTAGGGGTAGTAGTCCGGTGGCTCTGGCTGACGCGATGATGTGGGATATTAGTGGTAGTAGTCCGGTGGCTCTGGCTGATGGGATGATGTGGGATATTAGGGGTAGTAGTCTGGTGGCTCTGACTGAAGAGATGATATGGGATATTAGTGGTAGTAGTCCGGTGGCTCTGGCTGATGGGATGATGTGGGATATTAGGGGTAGTAGTCCGGTGGCTCTGGCTGACGGGATGATGTGGGATATTAGTGGTAGTAGTCCGGTGGCTCTGGCTGACGAGATGATGTGGGATATTAGGGGTAGTAGTCCGGTAGCTCTGGCTGATGGGATGATGAGGGATATTAGGGGTAGTAGTCCGGTGGCTCTGGCTGACAAGATGATGAGGGATATTAGGGGTAGTAGTCTGGTGGCTCTGGCTGACGGGATGATGAGGGATATTAGTGGTAGTAGTCCGGTAGCTCTGTCTGATGGGATTATGAGGGATATTAGGGGTAGTAGTCCGGTGGCTCTGGCTGACGGGATGATGTGGGATATTAGTGGTAGTAGTCCGGTGGCTCTGGCTGACGGGATGATGTGGGATATTAGGGGTAGTAGTCCGGTGGCTCTGGCTGACGGGATGATGTGGGATATTAGGGGTAGTAGTCCGGTGGCTCTGGCTGACGGGATGATGTGGGATATTAGGGGTAGTAGTCCGGTGGCTCTGGCTGACGGGATGATGTGGGATATTAGGGGTAGTAGTCCGGTGGCTCTGGCTGACGAGATGATGAGGGATATTAGGGGTAGTAGTCCGGTGGCTCTGGCTGACGGGATGATGAGGGATATTAGGGGTAGTAGTCCGATGGCTCTGGCTGACGGGATGATGTGGGATATTAGGGGTAGTAGTCCGGTGGCTCTGGCTGACGAGATGATGTGGGAAATTAGGGGTAGTAGTCCGGTGGTTCTGGCTGACGGGATGATGTGGGATATTAGTGGTAGTATTCCGGTGGCTCTGGCTGATGGGATGATGTGGGATATTAGGGGTAGTAGTCCGATGGCTCTGGCTGATGGGATGATGTGGGATATTAGGGGTAGTAGTCCGGTAGCTCTGGCTGATGGGATGATGTGGGATATTAGGGGGAGTAGTCCGGTGGCTCTGGCTGATGGGATGATGTGGGATATTAGGGGGAGTAGTCCGGCGGCTCTGGATTATGGGATGATGTGGGATATTAGTGGTAGTAGTCCGGTAGCTCTGGCTGATGGGATGATGAGGGATATTAGGGGTAGTAGTCCGGTGGCTCTGGCTGATGGGATGATGTGGGATATTAGGGGGAGTAGTCCGGTGGCTCTGGCTGACAAGATGATGAGGGATATTAGGGGTAATAGTCTGGTGGCTCTGGCTGACGGGATGATGTGAGATATTAGTGGTAGTAGTCCGGTAGCTCTGGCTGATGGGATGATGAGGTATATTAGGGGTAGTAGTCCGGTGGCTCTGGCTGACAAGATGATGAGGGATATTAGGTGTAGTAGTCTGGTGGCTCTGGCTGACGGGATGATGTGGGATATTAGGGGTAGTAGTCCGGTAGCTCTGGCTGATGGGATGATGAGGGATATTAGGGGTAGTAGTCCGGTGGCTCTGGCTGACAAGATGATGAGGGATATTAGGTGTAGTAGTCTGGTGGCTCTGGCTGACGGGATGATGTGGGATATTAGGGGTAGTAGTCCGGTGGCTCTGGCTGACGGGATGATGTGGGATATTAGTGGTAGTAGTCCGGTGGCTCTGGCTGACGGGATGATGTGGGATATTAGTGGTAGTAGTCCGGTGGCTCTGGCTGACGAGATGATGAGGGATATTAGGGGTAGTAGTCCGGTGGCTCTGGCTGACGGGATGATGAGGGATATTAGGGGTAGTAGTCTGGTGGCTCTGGCTGACGGGATGATGTGGGATATTAGTGGTAGTAGTCCGATGGCTCTGGCTGACGGGATGATGTGGGATATTAGGGGTAGTAGTCCGGTGGCTCTGGCTGACGAGATGATGTGGGAAATTAGGGGAAGTAGTCCGGTGGTTCTGGCTGACGGGATGATGTGGGATATTAGTGGTAGTAGTCCGGTGGCTCTGGCTGACGAGATGATGAGGGATATTAGGTGTAGTAGTCTGGTGGCTCTGGCTGACGGGATGATGTGGGATATTAGGGGTAGTAGTCCGGTGGCTCTGGCTGACGGGATGATGTGGGATATTAGTGGTAGTAGTCCGGTGGCTCTGGCTGACGGGATGATGTGGGATATTAGGGGTAGTAGTCCGATGGCTCTGGCTGACGGGATGATGTGGGATATTAGTGGTAGTAGTCCGGTGGCTCTGGCTGACGAGATGATGTGGGAAATTAGGGGTAGTAGTCCGGTGGTTCTGGCTGACGGGATGATGTGGGATATTAGTGGTAGTAGTCCGGTGGCTCTGGCTGACGAGATGATGTGGGAAATTAGGGGTAGTAGTCCGGTGGCTCTGGCTGACGGGATGATGAGGGATATTAGGGGTAGTAGTCTGGTGGATCTGACTGACGAGATGATGTGGGATATTAGGGGTAGTAGTCCGGTGGTTCTGGCTGACGGGATGATGTGGGATATTAGTGGTAGTATTCCGGTGGCTCTGGCTGACGGGATGATGTGGGATATTAGGGGTAGTAGTCTGGTGGCTCTGGCTGATGGGATGATGTGGGATATTAGGGGTAGTAGTCTGGTGGCTCTGACTGACGAGATGATGTGGGATATTAGGGGTAGTAGTCCGGTGGCTCTGGCTGACGGGATGATGAGGGATATTAGGGGTAGTAGTCCGGCGGCTCTGGCTGACGGGATGATGAGGGATATTAGTGGTAGTATTCCGGTGGCTCTGGCTGACGGGATGATGTGGGATATTAGTGGTAGTATTCCGGTGGCTCTGGCTGACGGGATGATGTGGGATATTAGGGGTAGTAGTCTGGTGGCTCTGGCTGATGGGATGATGTGGGATATTAGGGGTAGTAGTCTGGTGGCTCTGACTGACGAGATGATGTGGGATATTAGGGGTAGTAGTCCGGTGGCTCTGGCTGACGGGATGATGAGGGATATTAGGGGTAGTAGTCCGGCGGCTCTGGCTGACGGGATGATGAGGGATATTAGGGGTAGTAGTCTGGTGGCTCTGACTGACGAGATGATGTGGGATATTAGGGGTAGTAGTCCGGTGGCTCTGGCTGACGGGATGATGAGGGATATTAGGGGTAGTAGTCCGGCGGCTCTGGCTGACGGGATGATGTGGGATATTAGGGGTAGTAGTCTGGTGGCTCTGACTGACGAGATGATGTGGGATATTAGGGGTAGTAGTCCGGTGGCTCTGGCTGACGGGATGATGAGGGATATTAGGGGTAGTAGTCCGGCGGCTCTGGCTGACGGGATGATGTGGGATATTAGTGGTAGTATTCCGGTGGCTCTGGCTGATGGGATGATGTGGGATATTAGGGGTAGTAGTCTGGTGGTTCTGGCTGACGGGATGATGTGGGATATTAGTGGGAGTAGTCCGATGGCTCTGGCTGATGGGATGATGTGGGATATTAGGGGTAGTAGTCCGATGGCTCTGGCTGATGGGATGATGTGGGATATTAGGGGTAGTAGTCCGGTGGCTCTGGCTGACGAGATGATGTGGGAAATTAGGGGTAGTAGTCCGGTGGTTCTGGCTGACGGGATGATGTGGGATATTAGTGGTAGTATTCCGGTGGCTCTGGCTGACGGGATGATGAGGGATATTAGGGGTAGTAGTCCGGTGGTTCTGGCTGACGGGATGATGTGGGATATTAGTGGTAGTATTCCGGTGGCTGTGGCTGATGGGATGATGTGGGATATTAGGGGTAGTAGTCCGGTGGCTCTGGCTGACGGGATGATGTGGGATATTAGTGGTAGTATTCCGGTGGCTCTGGCTGATGGGATGATGTGGGATATTAGTGGTAGTAGTCCGGTGGCTCTGGCTGACGGGATGATGAGGGATATTAGGGGTAGTAGTCCGGTGCCTCTGACTGACGAGATGATGTGGGATATTAGGGGTAGTATTCCGGTGGCTCTGGCTGACGGGATGATGTGGTATATTAGTGGTAGTAGTCCGGTGGCTCTGGCTGACGGGATGATGAGGGATATTAGGGGTAGTAGTCTGGTGGCTCTGACTGACGAGATGATGTGGGATATTAGGGGTAGTAGTCCGGTGGCTCTGGCTGACGGGATGATGAGGGATATTAGGGGTAGTAGTCCGGCGGCTCTGGATTATGGGATGATGTGGGATATTAGTGGTAGTAGTCCGGTAGCTCTGGCTGATGGGATGATGAGGGATATTAGGGGTAGTAGTCCGGTGGCTCTGGCTGACAAGATGATGAGGGATATTAGGGGTAGTAGTCCGGTGGCTCTGGCTGACGGGATGATGTGGGATATTAGTGGTAGTAGTCTGGTGGCTCTGGCTGATGGGATGATGAGGGATATTAGGGGTAGTAGTCCGGTGGCTCTGGCTGATGGGATGATGTGGGATATTAGGGGTAGTAGTCTGGTGGCTCTGGCTGATGGGATGATGAGGGATATTAGGGGTAGTAGTCCGGTGGCTCTGGCTGACAAGATGATGAGGGATATTAGGGGTAGTAGTCTGGTGGCTCTGGCTGACGGGATGATGTGAGATATTAGTGGTAGTAGTCCGGTGGCTCTGACTGATGGGATGATGAGGGATATTAGGGGTAGTAGTCCGGTGGCTCTGGCTGACGGGATGATGTGGGATATTAGTGGTAGTAGTCCGGTGGCTCTGACTGACGAGATGATGTGGGATATTAGGGGTAGTAGTCCAGTGGCTGTGACGGGATGATGTGGGATATTAGGGGTAGTAGTCCGGTGGCTCTGGCTGATTAGGGGTAGTAGCCCGGTGGCTCTGGCTGATGGGATGATGTGGGATATTAGGGGTAGTAGCCCGGTGGCTCTGGCTGATGGGATGATGTGGGATATTAGGAGCAGTAGTCCGGTGGCTCTGGCTGACGGGATGATGTGGGATATTAGGGGTAGTAGTCCGGTGGCTCTGGCTGACGAGATGATGTGGGATATTAGGGGTAGTAGTCCGGTGGCTCTGGCTGACGGGATGATGTGGGATATTAGGGGTAGTAGTCCGGTGGCTCTGGCTGACGGGATGATGAGGGATATTAGGGGTAGTAGTCCGATGGCTCTGGCTGACGGGATGATGTGGGATATTAGTGGTAGTAGTCCGGTGGCTCTGGCTGACGAGATGATGTGGGAAATTAGGGGTAGTAGTCCGGTGGTTCTGGCTGACGGGATGATGTGGGATATTAGGGGTAGTAGTCCGGTGGCTCTGGCTGACGGGATGATGTGGGATATTAGGGGTAGTAGTCCGGTGGCTCTGGCTGACGGGATGATGAGGGATATTAGGGGTAGTAGTCCGATGGCTCTGGCTGACGGGATGATGTGGGATATTAGTGGTAGTAGTCCGGTGGCTCTGGCTGACGAGATGATGTGGGAAATTAGGGGTAGTAGTCCGGTGGTTCTGGCTGACGGGATGATGTGGGATATTAGTGGTAGTAGTCCGGTGGCTCTGACTGACGAGATGATGTGGGATATTAGGGGTAGTAGTCCAGTGGCTGTGACGGGATGATGTGGGATATTAGGGGTAGTAGTCCGGTGGCTCTGGCTGATTAGGGGTAGTAGCCCGGTGGCTCTGGCTGATGGGATGATGTGGGATATTAGGGGGAGTAGTCCGGTGGCTCTGGCTGATGGGATGATGTGGGATATTAGGAGCAGTAGTCCGGTGGCTCTGGCTGACGGGATGATGTGGGATATTAGGGGTAGTAGTCCGGTGGCTCTGGCTGACGAGATGATGTGGGATATTAGGGGTAGTAGTCCGGTGGCTCTGGCTGACGGGATGATGTGGGATATTAGGGGTAGTAGTCCGGTGGCTCTGGCTGACGGGATGATGAGGGATATTAGGGGTAGTAGTCCGATGGCTCTGGCTGACGGGATGATGTGGGATATTAGTGGTAGTAGTCCGGTGGCTCTGGCTGACGAGATGATGTGGGATATTAGTGGTAGTATTCCGGTGGCTCTGGCTGATGGGATGATGTGGGATATTAGGGGTAGTAGTCCGGTGGCTCTGGCTGACGGGATGATGTGGGAAATTAGTGGTAGTAGTCCGGTGGCTCTGGCTGATGGGATGATGTGGGATATTAGTGGTAGTAGTCCGGTGGCTCTGGCTGACGGGATGATGAGGGATATTAGGGGTAGTAGTCTGGTGGATCTGACTGACGAGATGATGTGGGATATTAGGGGTAGTAGTCCGGTGGTTCTGGCTGACGGGATGATGTGGGATATTAGTGGTAGTAGTCTGGTGGCTCTGGCTGACGGGATGATGTGGGATATTAGGGGTAGTATTCCGGTGGCTCTGGCTGACGGGATGATGTGGTATATTAGTGGTAGTAGTCCGGTGGCTCTGGCTGACGGGATGATGTGGTATATTAGGGGTAGTAGTCCGGTGGCTCTGGCTGACGGGATGATGAGGGATATTAGGGGTAGTCCGGTGGCTCTGGCTGACGGGATGATGTGGGATATTAGGGGTAGTAGTCCGGCGGCTCTGGATTATGGGATGATGTGGGATATTAGTGGTAGTAGTCCGGTAGCTCTGGCTGATGGGATGATGAGGGATATTAGGGGTAGTAGTCCGGTGGCTCTGGCTGACAAGATGATGAGGGATATTAGGGGTAGTAGTCTGGTGGCTCTGGCTGACGGGATGATGTGGGATATTAGTGGTAGTAGTCCGGTGGCTCTGGCTGACAAGATGATGAGGGATATTAGGGGTAGTAGTCTGGTGGCTCTGGCTGACGGGATGATGTGAGATATTAGTGGTAGTAGTCCGGTAGCTCTGGCTGATGGGATGATGAGGGATATTAGGGGTAGTAGTCCGGTGGCTCTGGCTGACGGGATGATGTGGGATATTAGTGGTAGTAGTCCGGTGGCTCTGACTGACGAGATGATGTGGGATATTAGGGGTAGTAGTCCAGTGGCTGTGACGGGATGATGTGGGATATTAGGGGTAGTAGCCCGGTGGCTCTGGCTGACGAGATGATGTGGGATATTAGGGGTAGTAGTCCGGTGGATCTGGCTGATGGGATGATGTGGGATATTAGGAGCAGTAGTCCGGTGGATCTGGCTGATGGGATGATGTGGGATATTAGGAGCAGTAGTCCGGTGGCTCTGGCTGACGGGATGATGTGGGATATTAGGGGTAGTAGTCCGGTGGCTCTGGCTGACGAGATGATGTGGGATATTAGGGGTAGTAGTCCGGTGGCTCTGGCTGACGGGATGATGTGGGATATTAGGGGTAGTAGTCCGGTGGCTCTGGCTGCTGGGATGATGTGGGATATTAGTGGTAGTAGTCCGGTGGCTGACGGGATGATATGGGATATTAGGGGGAGTAGTCCGGTGGATCTGGCTGATGGGATGATGTGGGATATTAGGAGCATTAGTCCGGTGGCTCTGGCTGACGGGATGATGTGGGATATTAGGGGTAGTAGTCCGGTGGCTCTGGCTGACGAGATGATGTGGGATATTAGGGGTAGTAGTCCGGTGGCTCTGGCTGACGGGATGATGTGGGATATTAGGGGTAGTAGTCCGGTGGCTCTGGCTGCTGGGATGATGTGGGATATTAGGGGTAGTAGTCCGGTGGCTGACGGGATGATGTGGGATATTAGGGGTAGTAGTCCGGTGGCTCTGGCTGACGGGATGATGGGTGATATTAGGGGTAGTAGTCCGGTGGCTCTGGCTGCTGGGATGATGTGGGATATTAGGGGTAGTAGTCCGGTGGCTCTGGCTGACTGGATGATGTGGGATATTAGGGGTAGTAGTCCGGTGGCTCTGGCTGACGGGATGATGTGGGATATTAGGGGTAGTAGTCCGGTGGCTCTGGCTGACGGGATGATGTGGGATATTAGTGGTAGTAGTCCGGTGGCTCTGGCTGACGAGATGATGTGGGAAATTAGGGGTAGTAGTCCGGTGGTTCTGGCTGACGGGATGATGTGGGATATTAGTGGTAGTAGTCCGGTGGCTCTGGCTGACGGGATGATGAGGGATATTAGGGGTAGTAGTCCGGTGGCTCTGGCTGACGGGATGATGTGGGATATTAGTGGTAGTAGTCCGGTGGCTCTGGCTGATGGGATGATGTGGGATATTAGGGGTAGTAGTCCGGTGGCTCTGGCTGACGCGATGATGTGGGATATTAGTGGTAGTAGTCCGGTGGCTCTGGCTGATGGGATGATGTGGGATATTAGGGGTAGTAGTCTGGTGGCTCTGACTGAAGAGATGATATGGGATATTAGTGGTAGTAGTCCGGTGGCTCTGGCTGATGGGATGATGTGGGATATTAGGGGTAGTAGTCCGGTGGCTCTGGCTGACGGGATGATGTGGGATATTAGGGGTAGTAGTCCGGCGGCTCTGGATTATGGGATGATGTGGGATATTAGTGGTAGTAGTCCGGTAGCTCTGGCTGATGGGATGATGAGGGATATTAGGGGTAGTAGTCCGTTAGCTCTGGCTGATGGGATGATGTGGGATATTAGGGGGAGTAGTCCGGTGGCTCTGGCTGATGGGATGATGTGGGATATTAGGGGGAGTAGTCCGGTGGCTCTGGCTGACGGGATGATGTGGGATATTAGGGGTAGTAGTCCGGCGGCTCTGGATTATGGGATGATGTGGGATATTAGGGGTAGTAGTCTGGTGGCTCTGGCTGACGGGATGATGTGAGATATTAGTGGTAGTAGTCCGGTAGCTCTGGCTGATGGGATGATGTGGGATATTAGTGGTAGTAGTCCGGTAGCTCTGGCTGATGGGATGATGAGGGATATTAGGGGTAGTAGTCCGGTGGCTCTGGCTGATGGGATGATGTGGGATATTAGGGGGAGTAGTCCGGTGGCTCTGGCTGACAAGATGATGAGGGATATTAGGGGTAGTAGTCTGGTGGCTCTGGCTGACGGGATGATGTGAGATATTAGTGGTAGTAGTCCGGTAGCTCTGGCTGATGGGATGATGAGGGATATTAGGGGTAGTAGTCCGGTGGCTCTGGCTGACAAGATGATGAGGGATATTAGGTGTAGTAGTCTGGTGGCTCTGGCTGACGGGATGATGTGAGATATTAGTGGTAGTAGTCCGGTAGCTCTGGCTGATGGGATGATGAGGGATATTAGGGGTAGTAGTCCGGTGGCTCTGGCTGACAAGATGATGAGGGATATTAGGTGTAGTAGTCTGGTGGCTCTGGCTGACGGGATGATGTGGGATATTAGGGGTAGTAGTCCGGTGGCTCTGGCTGACGGGATGATGTGGGATATTAGTGGTAGTAGTCCGGTTGCTCTGGCTGACGGGATGATGTGGGATATTAGTGGTAGTAGTCCGGTGGCTCTGGCTGACGAGATGATGAGGGATATTAGGGGTAGTAGTCCGGTGGCTCTGGCTGACGGGATGATGAGGGATATTAGGGGTAGCAGTCCGATGGCTCTGGCTGACGGGATGATGTGGGATATTAGTGGTAGTAGTCCGGTGGCTCTGGCTGACGAGATGATGTGGGATATTAGTGGTAGTAGTCCGGTGGCTCTGGCTGACGAGATGATGTGGGAAATTAGGGGTAGTAGTCCGGTGGCTCTGGCTGACGGGATGATGAGGGATATTAGGGGTAGTAGTCTGGTGGATCTGACTGACGAGATGATGTGGGATATTAGGGGTAGTAGTCCGGTGGCTCTGGCTGACGGGATGATGTGGGATATTAGGGGTAGTAGTCTGATGGCTCTGACTGACGAGATGATGTGGGATATTAGGGGTAGTAGTCCGGTGGCTCTGGCTGACGGGATGATGAGGGATATTAGGGGTAGTAGTCCGGCGGCTTTGGCTGACGGGATGATGAGGGATATTAGGGGTAGTAGTCTGGTGGCTCTGACTGACGAGATGATGTGGGATATTAGGGGTAGTAGTCCGGTGGCTCTGGCTGACGGGATGATGAGGGATATTAGGGGTAGTAGTCCGGCGGCTCTGGCTGACGGGATGATGTGGGATATTAGGGGTAGTAGTCTGGTGGCTCTGACTGACGAGATGATGTGGGATATTAGGGGTAGTAGTCCGGTGGCTCTGGCTGACGGGATGATGAGGGATATTAGGGGTAGTAGTCCGGCGGCTCTGGCTGACGGGATGATGTGGGATATTAGTGGTAGTATTTCGGTGGCTCTGGCTGATGGGATGATGTGGGATATTAGGGGTAGTAGTCTGGTGGCTCTGGCTGATGGGATGATGTGGGATATTAGTGGTAGTAGTCCGGTGGCTCTGGCTGACGGGATGATGTGGGATATTAGTGGTAGTAGTCCGGTGGCTCTGGCTGACGGGATGATGAGGGATATTAGGGGTAGTAGTCTGGTGGCTCTGACTGACGAGATGATGTGGGATATTAGGGGTAGTAGTCCGGTGGCTCTGGCTGACGGGATGATGAGGGATATTAGGGGTAGTAGTCCGGCGGCTCTGGCTGACGGGATGATGTGGGATATTAGTGGTAGTATTCCGGTGGCTCTGGCTGATGGGATGATGTGGGATATTAGGGGTAGTAGTCTGGTGGCTCTGGCTGATGGGATGATGTGGGATATTAGTGGTAGTAGTCCGGTGGCTCTGGCTGATGGGATGATGTGGGATATTAGTGGTAGTAGTCCGGTGGCTCTGGCTGACGGGATGATGAGGGATATTAGGGGTAGTAGTCTGGTGGCTCTGACTGACGAGATGATGTGGGATATTAGGGGTAGTAGTCCGGTGGCTCTGGCTGACGGGATGATGAGGGATATTAGGGGTAGTAGTCCGGTGGCTCTGGCTGACGGGATGATGTGGGATATTAGGGGTAGTAGTCCGGCGGCTCTGGATTATGGGATGATTTGGGATATTAGTGGTAGTAGTCCGGTAGCTCTGGCTGTGGGATGATGAGGGATATTAGGGGTAGTAGTCCGGTGGCTCTGGCTGACAAGATGATGAGGGATATTAGGGGTAGTATTCCGGTGGCTCTGGCTGACGGGATGATGTGGTATATTAGTGGTAGTAGTCCGGTGGCTCTGGCTGACGGGATGAGGAGGGATATTAGGGGTAGTAGTCTGGTGGCTCTGACTGACGAGATGATGTGGGATATTAGTGGTAGTAGTCCGGTGGCTCTGGCTGACGGGATGATGAGGGATATTAGGGGTAGTAGTCCGGCTGCTCTGGATTATGGGATGATGTGGGATATTAGTGGTAGTAGTCCGGTAGCTCTGGCTGATGGGATGATGAGGGATATTAGGGGTAGTAGTCCGGTGGCTCTGGCTGACAAGATGATGAGGGATATTAGGGGTAGTAGTCCGGTGGCTCTGGCTGACGGGATGATGTGGGATATTAGTGGTAGTAGTCTGGTGGCTCTGGCTGATGGGATGATGAGGGATATTAGGGGTAGTAGTCCGGTGGCTCTGGCTGATGGGATGATGTGGGATATTAGGGGTAGTAGTCTGGTGGCTCTGGCTGATGGGATGATGAGGGATATTAGGGGTAGTAGTCCGGTGGCTCTGGCTGACAAGATGATGAGGGATATTAGTGGTAGTAGTCCGGTGGCTCTGGCTGATGGGATGATGAGGGATATTAGGGGTAGTAGTCCGGTGGCTCTGGCTGACGGGATGATGTGGGATATTAGTGGTAGTAGTGCGGTGGCTCTGGCTGACGGGATGATGTGGGATATTAGTGGTAGTAGTCCGGTGGCTCTGGCTGATGGGATGATGAGGGATATTAGGGGTAGTAGTCCGGTGGCTCTGGCTGATGGGATGATGTGGGATATTAGGGGTAGTAGTCCGGTGGCTCTGGCTGACAAGATGATGAGGGATATTAGTGGTAGTAGTCCGGTGGCTCTGGCTGATGGGATGATGAGGGATATTAGGGGTAGTAGTCCGGTGGCTCTGGCTGACGGGATGATGTGGGATATTAGTGGTAGTAGTGCGGTGGCTCTGGCTGACGGGATGATGTGGGATATTAGTGGTAGTAGTCCGGTGGCTCTGGCTGATGGGATGATGAGGGATATTAGGGGTAGTAGTCTGGTGGCTCTGGCTGATGGGATGATGAGGGATATTAGGGGTAGTAGTCCGGTGGCTCTGGCTGACAAGATGATGAGGGATATTAGGGGTAGTAGTCCGGTGGCTCTGGCTGACGGGATGATGTGAGATATTAGTGGTAGTAGTCCGGTAGCTCTGGCTGATGGGATAATGAGGGATATTAGGGGTAGTAGTCCGGTGGCTCTGGCTGACGGGATGATGTGGGATATTAGTGGTAGTAGTCCGGTGGCTCTGACTGACGAGATGATGTGGGATATTAGGGGTAGTAGTCCAGTGGCTGTGACGGGATGATGTGGGATATTAGGGGTAGTAGTCCGGTGGCTCTGGCTGATTAGGGGTAGTAGCCCGGTGGCTCTGGCTGATGGGATGATGTGGGATATTAGGGGGAGTAGTCCGGTGGCTCTGGCTGATGGGATGATGTGGGATATTAGGAGCAGTAGTCCGGTGACTCTGGCTGACGGGATGATGTGGGATATTAGGGGTAGTAGTCCGGTGGCTCTGGCTGACGAGATGATGTGGGATATTAGGGGTAGTAGTCCGGTGGCTCTGGCTGACGGGATGATGTGGGATATTAGGGGTAGTAGTCCGGTGGCTCTGGCTGACGGGATGATGAGGGATATTAGGGGTAGTAGTCCGATGGCTCTGGCTGACGGGATGATGTGGGATATTAGTGGTAGTAGTCCGGTGGCTCTGGCTGACGAGATGATGTGGGATATTAGTGGTAGTAGTCCGGTGGCTCTGGCTGATGGGATGATGTGGGATATTAGGGGTAGAAGTCCGGTGGCTCTGGCTGACGGGATGATGTGGGATATTAGTGGTAGTATTCCGGTGGCTCTGGCTGATGGGATGATGTGGGATATTAGTGGTAGTATTCCGGTGGCTCTGGCTGACGGGATGATGAGGGATATTAGGGGTAGTAGTCTGGTGGATCTGACTGACGAGATGATGTGGGATATTAGGGGTAGTAGTCCGGTGGTTCTGGCTGACGGGATGATGTGGGATATTAGTGGTAGTAGTCTGGTGGCTCTGGCTGACGGGATGATGTGGGATATTAGGGGTAGTATTCCGGTGGCTCTGGCTGACGGGATGATGTGGTATATTAGTGGTAGTAGTCCGGTGGCTCTGGCTGACGGGATGATGTGGTATATTAGGGGTAGTAGTCCGGTGGCTCTGGCTGACGGGATGATGAGGGATATTAGGGGTAGTAGTCCGGTGGCTCTGGCTGACGGGATGATGTGGGATATTAGGGGTAGTAGTCCGGCGGCTCTGGATTATGGGATGATGTGGGATATTAGTGGTAGTAGTCCGGTAGCTCTGGCTGATGGGATGATGAGGGATATTAGGGGTAGTAGTCCGGTGGCTCTGGCTGACAAGATGATGAGGGATATTAGGGGTAGTAGTCTGGTGGCTCTGGCTGACGGGATGATGTGGGATATTAGTGGTAGTAGTCCGGTGTCTCTGGCTGACAAGATGATGAGGGATATTAGGGGTAGTAGTCTGGTGGCTCTGGCTGACGGGATGATGTGAGATATTAGTGGTAGTAGTCCGGTAGCTCTGGCTGATGGGATGATGAGGGATATTAGGGGTAGTAGTCCGGTGGCTCTGGCTGACGGGATGATGTGGGATATTAGTGGTAGTAGTCCGGTGGCTCTGACTGACGAGATGATGTGGGATATTAGGGGTAGTAGTCCAGTGGCTGTGACGGGATGATGTGGGATATTAGGGGTAGTAGTCCGGTGGCTCTGGCTGACGGGATGATGTGGGATATTAGGGGTAGTAGTCCGGTGGCTATGGCTGACGAGATGATGTGGGATATTAGGGGTAGTAGTCCGGTGGCTCTGGCTGACGGGATGATGTGGGATATTAGGGGTAGTAGTCCGGTGGCTGACGGGATGATGTGGGATATTAGGGGTAGTAGTCCGGTAGCTCTGGCTGATGGGATGATGTGGGATATTAGGGGTAGTAGTCCGGTGGCTCTGGCTGACGGGATGATGGGTGATATTAGGGGTAGTAGTCCGGTGGCTCTGGCTGCTGGGATGATGTGGGATATTAGGGGTAGTAGTCCGGTGGCTCTGGCTGACTGGATGATGTGGGATATTAGGGGTAGTAGTCCGGTGGCTCTGGCTGACGGGATGATGTGGGATATTAGGGGTAGTAGTCCGGTGGCTCTGGCTGACGGGATGATGTGGGATATTAGTGGTAGTAGTCCGGTGGCTCTGGCTGACGAGATGATGTGGGAAATTAGGGGTAGTAGTCCGGTGGTTCTGGCTGACGGGATGATGTGGGATATTAGTGGTAGTAGTCCGGTGGCTCTGGCTGACGGGATGATGAGGGATATTAGGGGTAGTAGTCCGGTGGCTCTGGCTGACGGGATGATGTGGGATATTAGTGGTAGTAGTCCGGTGGTTCTGGCTGATGGGATGATGTGGGATATTAGGGGTAGTCGTCCGGTGGCTCTGGCTGACGCGATGATGTGGGATATTAGGGGGAGTAGTCCGGTGGCTCTGGCTGATGGGATGATGTGGGATATTAGGGGTAGTAGTCTGGTGGCTCTGACTGACGAGATGATATGGGATATTAGTGGTAGTAGTCCGGTGGCTCTGGCTGATGGGATGATGTGGGATATTAGGGGTAGTAGTCCGGTGGCTCTGGCTGACGGGATGATGTGGGATATTAGGGGTAGTAGTCCGGCGGCTCTGGATTATGGGATGATGTGGGATATTAGTGGTAGTAGTCCGGTAGCTCTGGCTGATGGGATGATGAGGGATATTAGGGGTAGTAGTCCGGTAGCTCTGGCTGATGGGATGATGTGGGATATTAGGGGGAGTAGTCCGGCGGCTCTGGATTATGGGATGATGTGGGATATTAGTGGTAGTAGTCCGGTAGCTCTGGCTGATGGGATGATGAGGGATATTAGGGGTAGTAGTCCGGTGGCTCTGGCTGATGGGATGATGTGGGATATTAGGGGGAGTAGTCCGGCGGCTCTGGATTATGGGATGATGTGGGATATTAGTGGTAGTAGTCCGGTAGCTCTGGCTGATGGGATGATGAGGGATATTAGGGGTAGTAGTCCGGTGGCTCTGGCTGATGGGATGATGTGGGATATTAGGGGGAGTAGTCCGGTGGCTCTGGCTGACAAGATGATGAGGGATATTAGGGGTAATAGTCTGGTGGCTCTGGCTGACGGGATGATGTGAGATATTAGTGGTAGTAGTCCGGTAGCTCTGGCTGATGGGATGATGAGGGATATTAGGGGTAGTAGTCCGGTGGCTCTGGCTGACAAGATGATGAGGGATATTAGGTGTAGTAGTCTGGTGGCTCTGGCTGACGGGATGATGTGGGATATTAGGGGTAGTAGTCCGGTGGCTCTGGCTGACGGGATGATGTGGGATATTAGTGGTAGTAGTCCGGTGGCTCTGGCTGACGGGATGATGTGGGATATTAGTGGTAGTAGTCCGGTGGCTCTGGCTGACGAGATGATGAGGGATATTAGGGGTAGTAGTCCGGTGGCTCTGGCTGACGGGATGATGAGGGATATTAGGGGTAGTAGTCTGGTGGCTCTGGCTGACGGGATGATGTGGGATATTAGTGGTAGTAGTCCGATGGCTCTGGCTGACGGGATGATGTGGGATATTAGTGGTAGTAGTCCGGTGGCTCTGGCTGACGAGATGATGTGGAAAATTAGGGGTAGTAGTCCGGTGGTTCTGGCTGACGGGATGATGTGGGATATTAGGGGTAGTAGTCCGGTGGCTCTGGCTGACGAGATGATGAGGGATATTAGGTGTAGTAGTCTGGTGGCTCTGGCTGACGGGATGATGTGGGATATTAGGGGTAGTAGTCCGGTGGCTCTGGCTGACGGGATGATGTGGGATATTAGTGGTAGTAGTCCGGTGGCTCTGGCTGACGGGATGATGTGGGATATTAGGGGTAGTAGTCCGATGGCTCTGGCTGACGGGATGATGTGGGATATTAGTGGTAGTAGTCCGGTGGCTCTGGCTGACGAGATGATGTGGGAAATTAGGGGTAGTAGTCCGGTGGTTCTGGCTGACGGGATGATGTGGGATATTAGTGGTAGTAGTCCGGTGGCTCTGGCTGACGAGATGATGTGGGAAATTAGGGGTAGTAGTCCGGTGGCTCTGGCTGACGGGATGATGAGGGATATTAGGGGTAGTAGTCTGGTGGATCTGACTGACGAGATGATGTGGGATATTAGGGGTAGTAGTCCGGTGGTTCTGGCTGACGGGATGATGTGGGATATTAGTGGTAGTATTCCGGTGGCTCTGGCTGACGGGATGATGTGGGATATTAGGGGTAGTAGTCTGGTGGCTCTGGCTGATGGGATGATGTGGGATATTAGGGGTAGTAGTCCGGTGGCTCTGGCTGACGGGATGATGAGGGATATTAGGGGTAGTAGTCCGGCGGCTCTGGCTGACGGGATGATGAGGGATATTAGGGGTAGTAGTCTGGTGGCTCTGACTGACGAGATGATGTGGGATATTAGGGGTAGTAGTCCGGTGGCTCTGGCTGACGGGATGATGAGGGATATTAGGGGTAGTAGTCCGGCGGCTCTGGCTGATGGGATGATGAGGGATATTAGGGGTAGTAGTCCGGTGGCTCTGGCTGACGGGATGATGTGGGATATTAGTGGTAGTAGTCCGGTGGCTCTGACTGACGAGATGATGTGGGATATTAGGGGTAGTAGTCCAGTGGCTGTGACGGGATGATGTGGGATATTAGGGGTAGTAGTCCGGTGGCTCTGGCTGATTAGGGGTAGTAGCCCGGTGGCTCTGGCTGATGGGATGATGTGGGATATTAGGAGCAGTAGTCCGGTGGCTCTGGCTGACGGGATGATGTGGGATATTAGGGGTAGTAGTCCGGTGGCTCTGGCTGACGAGATGATGTGGGATATTAGGGGTAGTAGTCCGGTGGCTCTGGCTGACGGGATGATGTGGGATATTAGGGGTAGTAGTCCGGTGGCTCTGGCTGACGGGATGATGAGGGATATTAGGGGTAGTAGTCCGATGGCTCTGGCTGACGGGATGATGTGGGATATTAGTGGTAGTAGTCCGGTGGCTCTGGCTGACGAGATGATGTGGGAAATTAGGGGTAGTAGTCCGGTGGTTCTGGCTGACGGGATGATGTGGGATATTAGGGGTAGTAGTCCGGTGGCTCTGGCTGACGGGATGATGTGGGATATTAGTGGTAGTAGTCCGGTGGCTCTGACTGACGAGATGATGTGGGATATTAGGGGTAGTAGTCCAGTGGCTGTGACGGGATGATGTGGGTTATTAGGGGTAGTAGTCCGGTGGCTCTGGCTGATTAGGCGTAGTAGCCCGGTGGCTCTGGCTGATGGGATGATGTGGGATATTAGGGGGAGTAGTCCGGTGGCTCTGGCTGATGGGATGATGTGGGATATTAGGAGCAGTAGTCCGGTGGCTCTGGCTGACGGGATGATGTGGGATATTAGGGGTAGTAGTCCGGTGGCTCTGGCTGACGAGATGATGTGGGATATTAGGGGTAGTAGTCCGGTGGCTCTGGCTGACGGGATGATGTGGGATATTAGGGGTAGTAGTCCGGTGGCTCTGGCTGACGGGATGATGAGGGATATTAGGGGTAGTAGTCCGATGGCTCTGGCTGACGTGATGATGTGGGATATTAGTGGTAGTAGTCCGGTGGCTCTGGCTGACGAGATGATGTGGGATATTAGTGGTAGTATTCCGGTGGCTCTGGCTGATGGGATGATGTGGGATATTAGGGGTAGTAGTCCGGTGGCTCTGGCTGACGGGATGATGTGGGAAATTAGTGGTAGTAGTCCGGTGGCTCTGGCTGATGGGATGATGTGGGATATTAGTGGTAGTAGTCCGGTGGCTCTGGCTGACGGGATGATGAGGGATATTAGGGGTAGTAGTCTGGTGGATCTGACTGACGAGATGATGTGGGATATTAGGGGTAGTAGTCCGGTGGTTCTGGCTGACGGGATGATGTGGGATATTAGTGGTAGTAGTCCGGTGGCTCTGGCTGACGGGATGATGTGGGATATTAGGGGTAGTAGTCCGGTGGCTCTGGTTGACGGGATGATGTGGGATATTAGTGGTAGTAGTCCGGTGGCTCTGGCTGACGGGATGATGTGGGATATTAGGGGTAGTAGTCTGGTGGCTCTGGCTGACGGGATGATGTGGGATATTAGGGGTAGTATTCCGGTGGCTCTGGCTGACGGGATGATGTGGTATATTAGTGGTAGTAGTCCGGTGGCTCTGGCTGACGGGATGATGTGGTATATTAGGGGTAGTAGTCCGGTGGCTCTGGCTGACGGGATGATGAGGGATATTAGGGGTAGTCCGGTGGCTCTGGCTGACGGGATGATGTGGGATATTAGGGGTAGTAGTCCGGCGGCTCTGGATTATGGGATGATGTGGGATATTAGGGGTAGTAGTCCGGTAGCTCTGGCTGATGGGATGATGAGGGATATTAGGGGTAGTAGTCCGGTGGCTCTGGCTGACAAGATGATGAGGGATATTAGGGGTAGTAGTCTGGTGGCTCTGGCTGACGGGATGATGTGGGATATTAGTGGTAGTAGTCCGGTGGCTCTGGCTGACAAGATGATGAGGGATATTAGGGGTAGTAGTCTGGTGGCTCTGGCTGACGGGAAGATGTGAGATATTAGTGGTAGTAGTCCGGTAGCTCTGGCTGATGGGATGATGAGGGATATTAGGGGTAGTAGTCCGGTGGCTCTGGCTGACGGGATGATGTGGGATATTAGTGGTAGTAGTCCGGTGGCTCTGACTGACGAGATGATGTGGGATATTAGGGGTAGTAGTCCAGTGGCTGTGACGGGATGATGTGGGATATTAGGGGTAGTAGCCCGGTGGCTCTGGCTGATGGGATGATGTGGGATATTAGGGGGAGTAGTCCGGTGGATCTGGCTGATGGGATGATGTGGGATATTAGGAGCAGTAGTCCGGTGGCTCTGGCTGACGGGATGATGTGGGATATTAGGGGTAGTAGTCCGGTGGCTCTGGCTGACGAGATGATGTGGGATATTAGGGGTAGTAGTCCGGTGGCTCTGGCTGACGGGATGATGTGGGATATTAGGGGTAGTAGTCCGGTGGCTCTGGCTGCTGGGATGATGTGGGATATTAGTGGTAGTAGTCCGGTGGCTGACGGGATGATATGGGATATTAGGGGGAGTAGTCCGGTGGATCTGGCTGATGGGATGATGTGGGATATTAGGAGCAGTAGTCCGGTGGCTCTGGCTGACGGGATGATGTGGGATATTAGGGGTAGTAGTCCGGTGGCTCTGGCTGACGGGATGATGTGGGATATTAGGGGTAGTAGTCCGGTGGCTCTGGCTGCTGGGATGATGTGGGATATTAGGGGTAGTAGTCCGGTGGCTGACGGGATGATGTGGGATATTAGGGGTAGTAGTCCGGTTGCTCTGGCTGACGGGATGATGGGTGATATTAGGGGTAGTAGTCCGGTGGCTCTGGCTGCTGGGATGATGTGGGATATTAGGGGTAGTAGTCCGGTGGCTCTGGCTGACTGGATGATGTGGGATATTAGGGGTAGTAGTCCGGTGGCTCTGGCTGACGGGATGATGTGGGATATTAGGGGTAGTAGTCCGGTGGCTCTGGCTGACGGGATGATGTGGGATATTAGTGGTAGTAGTCCGGTGGCTCTGGCTGACGAGATGATGTGGGAAATTAGGGGTAGTAGTCCGGTGGTTCTGGCTGACGGGATGATGTGGGATATTAGTGGTAGTAGTCCGGTGGCTCTGGCTGACGGGATGATGAGGGATATTAGGGGTAGTCCGGTGGCTCTGGCTGACGGGATGATGTGGGATATTAGGGGTAGTAGTCCGGCGGCTCTGGATTATGGGATGATGTGGGATATTAGTGGTAGTAGTCCGGTAGCTCTGGCTGATGGGATGATGAGGGATATTAGGGGTAGTAGTCCGGTGGCTCTGGCTGACAAGATGATGAGGGATATTAGGGGTAGTAGTCTGGTGGCTCTGGCTGACGGGATGATGTGGGATATTAGTGGTAGTAGTCCGGTGGCTCTGGCTGACAAGATGATGAGGGATATTAGGGGTAGTAGTCTGGTGGCTCTGGCTGACGGGAAGATGTGAGATATTAGTGGTAGTAGTCCGGTAGCTCTGGCTGATGGGATGATGAGGGATATTAGGGGTAGTAGTCCGGTGGCTCTGGCTGACGGGATGATGTGGGATATTAGTGGTAGTAGTCCGGTGGCTCTGACTGACGAGATGATGTGGGATATTAGGGGTAGTAGTCCAGTGGCTGTGACGGGATGATGTGGGATATTAGGGGTAGTAGCCCGGTGGCTCTGGCTGATGGGATGATGTGGGATATTAGGGGGAGTAGTCCGGTGGATCTGGCTGATGGGATGATGTGGGATATTAGGAGCAGTAGTCCGGTGGCTCTGGCTGACGGGATGATGTGGGATATTAGGGGTAGTAGTCCGGTGGCTCTGGCTGACGAGATGATGTGGGATATTAGGGGTAGTAGTCCGGTGGCTCTGGCTGACGGGATGATGTGGGATATTAGGGGTAGTAGTCCGGTGGCTCTGGCTGCTGGGATGATGTGGGATATTAGTGGTAGTAGTCCGGTGGCTGACGGGATGATATGGGATATTAGGGGGAGTAGTCCGGTGGATCTGGCTGATGGGATGATGTGGGATATTAGGAGCAGTAGTCCGGTGGCTCTGGCTGACGGGATGATGTGGGATATTAGGGGTAGTAGTCCGGTGGCTCTGGCTGACGAGATGATGTGGGATATTAGGGGTAGTAGTCCGGTGGCTCTGGCTGACGGGATGATGTGGGATATTAGGGGTAGTAGTCCGGTGGCTCTGGCTGCTGGGATGATGTGGGATATTAGGGGTAGTAGTCCGGTGGCTGACGGGATGATGTGGGATATTAGGGGTAGTAGTCCGGTGGCTCTGGCTGACGGGATGATGGGTGATATTAGGGGTAGTAGTCCGGTGGCTCTGGCTGCTGGGATGATGTGGGATATTAGGGGTAGTAGTCCGGTGGCTCTGGCTGACTGGATGATGTGGGATATTAGGGGTAGTAGTCCGGTGGCTCTGGCTGACGGGATGATGTGGGATATTAGGGGTAGTAGTCCGGTGGCTCTGGCTGACGGGATGATGTGGGATATTAGTGGTAGTAGTCCGGTGGCTCTGGCTGACGAGATGATGTGGGAAATTAGGGGTAGTAGTCCGGTGGTTCTGGCTGACGGGATGATGTGGGATATTAGTGGTAGTAGTCCGGTGGCTCTGGCTGACGGGATGATGAGGGATATTAGGGGTAGTAGTCCGGTGGCTCTGGCTGACGGGATGATGTGGGATATTAGTGGTAGTAGTCCGGTGGCTCTGGCTGATGGGATGATGTGGGATATTAGGGGTAGTAGTCCGGTGGCTCTGGCTGACGCGATGATGTGGGATATTAGTGGTAGTAGTCCGGTGGCTCTGGCTGATGGGATGATGTGGGATATTAGGGGTAGTAGTCTGGTGGCTCTGACTGAAGAGATGATATGGGATATTAGTGGTAGTAGTCCGGTGGCTCTGGCTGATGGGATGATGTGGGATATTAGGGGTAGTAGTCCGGTGGCTCTGGCTGACGGGATGATGTGGGATATTAGGGGTAGTAGTCCGGCGGCTCTGGATTATGGGATGATGTGGGATATTAGTGGTAGTAGTCCGGTAGCTCTGGCTGATGGGATGATGAGGGATATTAGGGGTAGTAGTCCGTTAGCTCTGGCTGATGGGATGATGTGGGATATTAGGGGGAGTAGTCCGGTGGCTCTGGCTGATGGGATGATGTGGGATATTAGGGGGAGTAGTCCGGTGGCTCTGGCTGATGGGATGATGTGGGATATTAGGGGGAGTAGTCCGGCGGCTCTGGATTATGGGATGATGTGGGATATTAGTGGTAGTAGTCCGGTAGCTCTGGCTGATGGGATGATGAGGGATATTAGGGGTAGTAGTCCGGTGGCTCTGGCTGATGGGATGATGTGGGATATTAGGGGGAGTTGTCCGGTGGCTCTGGCTGACAAGATGATGAGGGATATTAGGGGTAGTAGTCTGGTGGCTCTGGCTGACGGGATGATGTGAGATATTAGTGGTAGTAGTCCGGTAGCTCTGGCTGATGGGATGATGAGGGATATTAGGGGTAGTAGTCCGGTGGCTCTGGCTGACAAGATGATGAGGGATATTAGGTGTAGTAGTCTGGTGGCTCTGGCTGACGGGATGATGTGAGATATTAGTGGTAGTAGTCCGGTAGCTCTGGCTGATGGGATGATGAGGGATATTAGGGGTAGTAGTCCGGTGGCTCTGGCTGACAAGATGATGAGGGATATTAGGGGTAGTAGTCTGGTGGCTCTGGCTGACGGGATGATGTGAGATATTAGTGGTAGTAGTCCGGTAGCTCTGGCTGATGGGATGATGTGGGATATTAGGGGTAGTAGTCCGGTGGCTCTGGCTGACAAGATGATGAGGGATATTAGGTGTAGTAGTCTGGTGGCTCTGGCTGACGGGATGATGTGAGATATTAGTGGTAGTAGTCCGGTAGCTCTGGCTGATGGGATGATGAGGGATATTAGGGGTAGTAGTCCGGTGGCTCTGGCTGACAAGATGATGAGGGATATTAGGTGTAGTAGTCTGGTGGCTCTGGCTGACGGGATGATGTGGGATATTAGGGGTAGTAGTCCGGTGGCTCTGGCTGACGGGATGATGTGGGATATTAGTGGTAGTAGTCCGGTGGCTCTGGCTGACGGGATGATGTGGGATATTAGTGGTAGTAGTCCGGTGGCTCTGGCTGACGAGATGATGAGGGATATTAGGGGTAGTAGTCCGGTGGCTCTGGCTGACGGGATGATGAGGGATATTAGGGGTAGTAGTCCGATGGCTCTGGCTGACGGGATGATGTGGGATATTAGTGGTAGTAGTCCGGTGGCTCTGGCTGACGGGATGATGAGGGATATTAGGGGTAGTAGTCTGGTGGATCTGACTGACGAGATGATGTGGGATATTAGGGGTAGTAGTCCGGTGGTTCTGGCTGACGGGATGATGTGGGATATTAGGGGTAGTAGTCCGGTGGTTCTGGCTGACGGGATGATGTGGGAAATTAGGGGTAGTAGTCCGGTGGTTCTGGCTGACGGGATGATGTGGGATATTAGTGGTAGTAGTCCGGTGGCTCTGGCTGACGAGATGATGTGGGAAATTAGGGGTAGTAGTCCGGTGGCTCTGGCTGACGGGATGATGAGGGATATTAGGGGTAGTAGTCTGGTGGATCTGACTGACGAGATGATGTGGGATATTAGGGGTAGTAGTCCGGTGGTTCTGGCTGACGGGATGATGTGGGATATTAGTGGTAGTATTCCGGTGGCTCTGGCTGACGGGATGATGTGGGATATTAGGGGTAGTAGTCTGGTGGCTCTGGCTGATGGGATGATGTGGGATATTAGTGGTAGTAGTCTGATGGCATTGACTGACGAGATGATGTGGGATATTAGGGGTAGTAGTCCGGTGGCTCTGGCTGACGGGATGATGAGGGATATTAGGGGTAGTAGTCCGGCGGCTTTGGCTGACGGGATGATGAGGGATATTAGGGGTAGTAGTCTGGTGGCTCTGACTGACGAGATGATGTGGGATATTAGGGGTAGTAGTCCGGTGGCTCTGGCTGACGGGATGATGAGGGATATTAGGGGTAGTAGTCCGGCGGCTCTGGCTGACGGGATGATGTGGGATATTAGGGGTAGTAGTCTGGTGGCTCTGACTGACGAGATGATGTGGGATATTAGGGGTAGTAGTCCGGTGGCTCTGGCTGACGGGATGATGAGGGATATTAGGGGTAGTAGTCCGGCGGCTCTGGCTGACGGGATGATGTGGGATATTAGTGGTAGTATTCCGGTGGCTCTGGCTGATGGGATGATGTGGGATATTAGGGGTAGTAGTCTGGTGGCTCTGGCTGATGGGATGATGTGGGATATTAGTGGTAGTAGTCCGGTGGCTCTGGCTGACGGGATGATGAGGGATATTAGGGGTAGTAGTCTGGTGGCTCTGGCTGACGAGATGATGTGGGATATTAGGGGTAGTAGTCCGGTGGCTCTGGCTGACGGGATGATGAGGGATATTAGGGGTAGTAGTCCGGCGGCTCTGGCTGACGGGATGATGAGGGATATTAGGGGGAGTAGTCCGGTGGCTCTGGCTGATGGGATGATGTGGGATATTAGGGGTAGTAGTCCGGTGGCTCTGGCTGACGGGATGATGTGGGATATTAGGGGTAGTAGTCCGGTGGCTCTGGCTGACGGGATGATGTGGGATATTAGGGGTAGTAGTCCGGCGGCTCTGGATTATGGGATGATCTGGGATATTAGTGGTAGTAGTCCGGTAGCTCTGGCTGTGGGATGATGAGGGATATTAGGGGTAGTAGTCCGGTGGCTCTGGCTGACGGGATGATGTGGTATATTAGTGGTAGTAGTCCGGTGGCTCTGGCTGACGGGATGATGAGGGATATTAGGGGTAGTAGTCTGGTGGCTCTGACTGACGAGATGATGTGGGATATTAGGGGTAGTAGTCCGGTGGCTCTGGCTGACGGGATGATGAGGGATATTAGGGGTAGTAGTCCGGCGGCTCTGGATTATGGGATGATGTGGGATATTAGTGGTAGTAGTCCGGTAGCTCTGGCTGATGGGATGATGAGGGATATTAGGGGTAGTAGTCCGGTGGCTCTGGCTGACAAGATGATGAGGGATATTAGGGGTAGTAGTCCGGTGGCTCTGGCTGACAGGATGATGTGGGATATTAGTGGTAGTAGTCTGGTGGCTCTGGCTGATGGGATGATGAGGGATATTAGGGGTAGTAGTCCGGTGGCTCTGGCTGATGGGATGATGTGGGATATTAGGGGTAGTAGTCTGGTGGCTCTGGCTGATGGGATGATGAGGGATATTAGGGGTAGTAGTCCGGTGGCTCTGGCTGACAAGATGATGAGGGATATTAGTGGTAGTAGTCCGGTGGCTCTGGCTGATGGGATGATGAGGGATATTAGGGGTAGTAGTCCGGTGGCTCTGGCTGACGGGATGATGTGGGATATTAGTGCTAGTAGTCCGGTGGCTCTGGCTGACGGGATGATGTGGGATATTAGTGGTAGTAGTCCGGTGGCTCTGGCTGATGGGATGATGAGGGATATTAGGGGTAGTAGTCCGGTGGCTCTGGCTGATGGGATGATGTGGGATATTAGGGGTAGTAGTCTGGTGGCTCTGGCTGATGGGATGATGAGGGATATTAGGGGTAGTAGTCCGGTGGCTCTGGCTGACGGGATGATGTGGGATATTAGGGGTAGTAGTCCGGTGGCTCTGGCTGACGGGATGATGTGAGATATTAGTGGTAGTAGTCCGGTAGCTCTGGCTGATGGGATGATGAGGGATATTAGGGGTAGTAGTCCGGTGGCTCTGGCTGACGGGATGATGTGGGATATTAGTGGTAGTAGTCCGGTGGCTCTGACTGACGAGATGATGTGGGATATTAGGGGTAGTAGTCCAGTGGCTGTGACGGGATGATGTGGGATATTAGGGGTAGTAGTCCGGTGGCTCTGGCTGATTAGGGGTAGTAGCCCGGTGGCTCTGGCTGATGGGATGATGTGGGATATTAGGGGGAGTAGTCCGGTGGCTCTGGCTGATGGGATGATGTGGGATATTAGGAGCAGTAGTCCGGTGGCTCTGGCTGACGGGATGATGTGGGATATTAGGGGTAGTAGTCCGGTGGCTCTGGCTGACGAGATGATGTGGGATATTAGGGGTAGTAGTCCGGTGGCTCTGGCTGACGGGATGATGTGGGATATTAGGGGTAGTAGTCCGGTGGCTCTGGCTGACGGGATGATGAGGGATATTAGGGGTAGTAGTCCGATGGCTCTGGCTGACGGGATGATGTGGGATATTAGTGGTAGTAGTCCGGTGGCTCTGGCTGACGAGATGATGTGGGAAATTAGGGGTAGTAGTCCGGTGGTTCTGGCTGACGGGATGATGTGGGATATTAGGGGTAGTAGTCCGGTGGCTCTGGCTGACGGGATGATGTGGGATATTAGTGGTAGTAGTCCGGTGGCTCTGACTGACGAGATGATGTGGGATATTAGGGGTAGTAGTCCAGTGGCTGTGACGGGATGATGTGGGATATTAGGGGTAGTAGTCTGGTGGCTCTGGCTGATGGGATGATGTGGGATATTAGGGGTAGTAGTCCGGTGGCTCTGGCTGATGGGATGATGTGGGATATTAGGAGCAGTAGTCCGGTGGCTCTGGCTGACGGTATGATGTGGGATATTAGGGGTAGTAGTCCGGTGGCTCTGGCTGACGAGATGATGTGGGATATTAGGGGTAGTAGTCCGGTGGCTCTGGCTGATGGGATGATGTGGGATATTAGGGGTAGTAGTCCGGTGGCTCTGGCTGACGGGATGATGAGGGATATTAGGGGTAGTAGTCCGATGGCTCTGGCTGACGGGATGATGTGGGATATTAGTGGTAGTAGTCCGGTGGCTCTGGCTGACGAGATGATGTGGGATATTAGTGGTAGTATTCCGGTGGCTCTGGCTGATGGGATGATGTGGGATATTAGGGGTAGTAGTCCGGTGGCTCTGGCTGACGGGATGATGTGGGATATTAGTGGTAGTATTCCGGTGGCTCTGGCTGATGGGATGATGTGGGATATTAGTGGTAGTAGTCCGGTGGCTCTGGCTGACGGGATGATGAGGGATATTAGGGGTAGTAGTCTGGTGGATCTGACTGACGAGATGATGTGGGATATTAGGGGTAGTAGTCCGGTGGTTCTGGCTGACGGGATGATGTGGGATATTAGTGGTAGTAGTCTGGTGGCTCTGGCTGACGGGATGATGTGGGATATTAGGGGTAGTATTCCGGTGGCTCTGGCTGACGGGATGATGTGGTATATTAGTGGTAGTAGTCCGGTGGCTCTGGCTGACGGGATGATGTGGTATATTAGGGGTAGTAGTCCGGTGGCTCTGGCTGACGGGATGATGAGGGATATTAGGGGTAGTAGTCCGGTGGCTCTGGCTGACGGGATGATGTGGGATATTAGGGGTAGTAGTCCGGCGGCTCTGGATTATGGGATGATGTGGGATATTAGTGGTAGTAGTCCGGTAGCTCTGGCTGATGGGATGATGAGGGATATTAGGGGTAGTAGTCCGGTGGCTCTGGCTGACGGGATGATGTGAGATATTAGTGGTAGTAGTCCGGTAGCTCTGGCTGATGGGATGATGAGGGATATTAGGGGTAGTAGTCCGGTGGCTCTGGCTGACGGGATGATGTGGGATATTAGTGGTAGTAGTCCGGTGGCTCTGACTGACGAGATGATGTGGGATATTAGGGGTAGTAGTCCAGTGGCTGTGACGGGATGATGTGGGATATTAGGGGTAGTAGTCCGGTGGCTCTGGCTGATTAGGGGTAGTAGCCCGGTGGCTCTGGCTGATGGGATGATGTGGGATATTAGGGGGAGTAGTCCGGTGGCTCTGGCTGATGGGATGATGTGGGATATTAGGGGTAGTAGTCCGGTGGCTCTGGCTGACGGGATGATGTGGGATATTAGGGGTAGTAGTCCGGTGGCTCTGGCTGACGGGATGATGAGGGATATTAGGGGTAGTAGTCCGGTGGCTCTGGCTGACGGGATGATGTGGGATATTAGGGGTAGTAGTCCGGTGGCTCTGGCTGACGAGATGATGTGGGATATTAGGGGTAGTAGTCCGGTGGCTCTGGCTGACGGGATGATGTGGGATATTAGGGGTAGTAGTCCGGTGGCTCTGGCTGACGGGATGATGAGGGATATTAGGGGTAGTAGTCCGATGGCTCTGGCTGACGGGATGATGTGGGATATTAGTGGTAGTAGTCCGGTGGCTCTGGCTGACGAGATGATGTGGGAAATTAGGGGTAGTAGTCCGGTGGTTCTGGCTGACGGGATGATGTGGGATATTAGGGGTAGTAGTCCGGTGGCTCTGGCTGACGGGATGATGTGGGATATTAGTGGTAGTAGTCCGGTGGCTCTGACTGACGAGATGATGTGGGATATTAGGGGTAGTAGTCCAGTGGCTGTGACGGGATGATGTGGGATATTAGGGGTAGTAGTCTGGTGGCTCTGGCTGATGGGATGATGTGGGATATTAGGGGTAGTAGTCCGGTGGCTCTGGCTGATGGGATGATGTGGGATATTAGGAGCAGTAGTCCGGTGGCTCTGGCTGACGGTATGATGTGGGATATTAGGGGTAGTAGTCCGGTGGCTCTGGCTGACGAGATGATGTGGGATATTAGGGGTAGTAGTCCGGTGGCTCTGGCTGACGGGATGATGTGGGATATTAGGGGTAGTAGTCCGGTGGCTCTGGCTGACGGGATGATGAGGGATATTAGGGGTAGTAGTCCGATGGCTCTGGCTGACGGGATGATGTGGGATATTAGTGGTAGTAGTCCGGTGGCTCTGGCTGACGAGATGATGTGGGATATTAGTGGTAGTATTCCGGTGGCTCTGGCTGATGGGATGATGTGGGATATTAGGGGTAGTAGTCCGGTGGCTCTGGCTGACGGGATGATGTGGGATATTAGTGGTAGTATTCCGGTGGCTCTGGCTGATGGGATGATGTGGGATATTAGTGGTAGTAGTCCGGTGGCTCTGGCTGACGGGATGATGTGGGATATTAGGGGTAGTAGTCCGGTGGCTCTGGCTGACGAGATGATGAGGGATATTAGTGGGAGTAGTCCGGTGGCTCTGGCTGACGGGATGATGTGGGATATTAGGGGTAGTAGTCCGGTGGCTCTGGCTGACGGGATGATGAGGGATATTAGGGGTAGTAATCCGGTGGCTCTGGCTGACGGGATGATGAGGGATATTAGGGGTAGTAGTCTGGTGGATCTGACTGACGAGATGATGTGGGATATTAGGGGTAGTAGTCCGGTGGTTCTGGCTGACGGGATGATGTGGGATATTAGTGGTAGTAGTCTGGTGGCTCTGGCTGACGGGATGATGTGGGATATTAGGGGTAGTATTCCGGTGGCTCTGGCTGACGGGATGATGTGGTATATTAGTGGTAGTAGTCCGGTGGCTCTGGCTGACGGGATGATGTGGTATATTAGGGGTAGTAGTCCGGTGGCTCTGGCTGACGGGATGATGAGGGATATTAGGGGTAGTAGTCCGGTGGCTCTGGCTGACGGGATGATGTGGGATATTAGGGGTAGTAGTCCGGCGGCTCTGGATTATGGGATGATGTGGGATATTAGTGGTAGTAGTCCGGTAGCTCTGGCTGATGGGATGATGAGGGATATTAGGGGTAGTAGTCCGGTGGCTCTGGCTGACAAGATGATGAGGGATATTAGGGGTAGTAGTCTGGTGGCTCTGGCTGACGGGATGATGTGGGATATTAGTGGTAGTAGTCCGGTGGCTCTGGCTGACAAGATGATGAGGGATATTAGGGGTAGTAGTCTGGTGGCTCTGGCTGACGGGATGATGTGAGATATTAGTGGTAGTAGTCCGGTAGCTCTGGCTGATGGGATGATGAGGGATATTAGGGGTAGTAGTCCGGTGGCTCTGGCTGACGGGATGATGTGGGATATTAGTGGTAGTAGTCCAGTGGCTCTGACTGACGAGATGATGTGGGATATTAGGGGTAGTAGTCCAGTGGCTGTGACGGGATGATGTGGGATATTAGGGGGAGTAGTCCGGTGGATCTGGCTGATGGGATGATGTGGGATATTAGGAGCAGTAGTCCGGTGGCTCTGGCTGACGGGATGATGTGGGATATTAGGGGTAGTAGTCCGGTGGCTATGGCTGACGAGATGATGTGGGATATTAGGGGTAGTAGTCCGGTGGCTCTGGCTGACGGGATGATGTGGGATATTAGGGGTAGTAGTCCGGTGGCTGACGGGATGATGTGGGATATTAGGGGTAGTAGTCCGGTAGCTCTGGCTGATGGGATGATGTGGGATATTAGGGGTAGTAGTCCAGTGGCTCTGGCTGACGGGATGATGGGTGATATTAGGGGTAGTAGTCCGGTGGCTCTGGCTGCTGGGATGATGTGGGATATTAGGGGTAGTAGTCCGGTGGCTCTGGCTGACTGGATGATGTGGGATATTAGGGGTAGTAGTCCGGTGGCTCTGGCTGACGGGATGATGTGGGATATTAGGGGTAGTAGTCCGGTGGCTCTGGCTGACGGGATGATGTGGGATATTAGTGGTAGTAGTCCGGTGGCTCTGGCTGACGAGATGATGTGGGAAATTAGGGGTAGTAGTCCGGTGGTTCTGGCTGACGGGATGATGTGGGATATTAGTGGTAGTAGTCCGGTGGCTCAGGCTGACGGGATGATGAGGGATATTAGTGGTAGTAGTCCGGTGGCTCTGGCTGATGGGATGATGTGGGATATTAGGGGTAGTCGTCCGGTGGCTCTGGCTGATGGGATGATGTGGGATATTAGGGGTAGTCGTCCGGTGGCTCTGGCTGACGCGATGATGTGGGATATTAGGGGGAGTAGTCCGGTGGCTCTGGCTGATGGGATGATGTGGGATATTAGGGGTAGTAGTCTGGTGGCTCTGACTGACGAGATGATATGGGATATTAGGGGTAGTAGTCCGGTGGCTCTGGCTGACGGGATGATGTGGGATATTAGTGGTAGTAGTCCGGTGGCTCTGGCTGATGGGATGATGTGGGATATTAGGGGTAGTCGTCCGGTGGCTCTGGCTGACGCGATGATGTGGGATATTAGGGGGAGTAGTCCGGTGGCTCTGGCTGATGGGATGATGTGGGATATTAGGGGTAGTAGTCTGGTGGCTCTGACTGACGAGATGATATGGGATATTAGTGGTAGTAGTCCGGTGGCTCTGGCTGATGGGATGATGTGGGATATTAGGGGTAGTAGTCCGGTGGCTCTGGCTGACGGGATGATGTGGGATATTAGGGGTAGTAGTCCGGCGGCTCTGGATTATGGGATGATGTGGGATATTAGTGGTAGTAGTCCGGTAGCTCTGGCTGATGGGATGATGAGGGATATTAGGGGTAGTAGTCCGGTAGCTCTGGCTGATGGGATGATGTGGGATATTAGGGGGAGTAGTCCGGTGGCTCTGGCTGATGGGATGATGTGGGATATTAGGGGGAGTAGTCCGGCGGCTCTGGATTATGGGATGATGTGGGATATTAGTGGTAGTAGTCCGGTAGCTCTGGCTGATGGGATGATGAGGGATATTAGGGGTAGTAGTCCGGTGGCTCTGGCTGATGGGATGATGTGGGATATTAGGGGGAGTAGTCCGGTTGCTCTGGCTGACAAGATGATGAGGGATATTAGGGGTAATAGTCTGGTGGCTCTGGCTGACGGGATGATGTGAGATATTAGTGGTAGTAGTCCGGTAGCTCTGGCTGATGGGATGATGAGGTATATTAGGGGTAGTAGTCCGGTGGCTCTGGCTGACAAGATGATGAGGGATATTAGTGGTAGTAGTCTGGTGGCTCTGGCTGACGGGATGATGTGGGATATTAGGGGTAGTAGTCCGGTGGCTCTGGCTGACGGGATGATGTGGGATATTAGTGGTAGTAGTCCGGTGGCTCTGGCTGACGGGATGATGTGGGATATTAGTGGTAGTAGTCCGGTGGCTCTGGCTGACGAGATGATGAGGGATATTAGGGGTAGTAGTCCGGTGGCTCTGGCTGACGGGATGATGAGGGATATTAGGGGTAGTAGTCTGGTGGCTCTGGCTGACGGGATGATGTGGGATATTAGTGGTAGTAGTCCGATGGCTCTGGCTGACGGGATGATGTGGGATATTAGTGGTAGTAGTCCGGTGGCTCTGGCTGACGAGATGATGTGGGAAATTAGGGGTAGTAGTCCGGTGGTTCTGGATGACGGGATGATGTGGGATATTAGTGGTAGTAGTCCGGTGGCTCTGGCTGACGAGATGATGAGGGATATTAGGTGTAGTAGTCTGGTGGCTCTGGCTGACGGGATGATGTGGGATATTAGGGGTAGTAGTCCGGTGGCTCTGGCTGACGGGATGATGTGGGATATTAGTGGTAGTAGTCCGGTGGCTCTGGCTGACGGGATGATGTGGGATATTAGGGGTAGTAGTCCGATGGCTCTGGCTGACGGGATGATGTGGGATATTAGTGGTAGTAGTCCGGTGGCTCTGGCTGACGAGATGATGTGGGAAATTAGGGGTAGTAGTCCGGTGGTTCTGGCTGACGGGATGATGTGGGATATTAGTGGTAGTAGTCCGGTGGCTCTGGCTGACGAGATGATGTGGGAAATTAGGGGTAGTAGTCCGGTGGCTCTGGCTGACGGGATGATGAGGGATATTAGGGGTAGTAGTCTGGTGGATCTGACTGACGAGATGATGTGGGATATTAGGGGTAGTAGTCCGGTGGTTCTGGCTGACGGGATGATGTGGGATATTAGTGGTAGTATTCCGGTGGCTCTGGCTGACGGGATGATGTGGGATATTAGGGGTAGTAGTCTGGTGGCTCTGGCTGATGGGATGATGTGGGATATTAGGGGTAGTAGTCTGGTGGCTCTGGCTGATGGGATGATGTGGGATATTAGGGGTAGTAGTCTGGTGGCTCTGACTGACGAGATGATGTGGGATATTAGGGGTAGTAGTCCGGTGGCTCTGGCTGACGGGATGATGAGGGATATTAGGGGTAGTAGTCCGGCGGCTCTGGCTGACGGGATGATGAGGGATATTAGGGGTAGTAGTCTGGTGGCTCTGACTGACGAGATGATGTGGGATATTAGGGGTAGTAGTCCGGTGGCTCTGGCTCACGGGATGATGAGGGATATTAGGGGTAGTAGTCCGGCGGCTCTGGCTGACGGGATGATGTGGGATATTAGGGGTAGTAGTCTGGTGGCTCTGACTGACGAGATGATGTGGGATATTAGGGGTAGTAGTCCGGTGGCTCTGGCTGACGGGATGATGAGGGATATTAGGGGTAGTAGTCCGGCGGCTCTGGCTGACGGGATGATGTGGGATATTAGTGGTAGTATTCCGGTGGCTCTGGCTGATGGGATGATGTGGGATATTAGGGGTAGTAGTCTGGTGGCTCTGGCTGATGGGATGATGTGGGATATTAGTGGTAGTAGTCCGGTGGCTCTGGCTGACGGAATGATGAGGGATATTAGGGGTAGTAGTCTGGTGGCTCTGACTGATGAGATGATGTGGGATATTAGGTGTAGTATTCCGGTGGCTCTGGCTGACGGGATGATGAGGGATATTAGGGGTAGTAGTCCGGCGGCTCTGGCTGACGGGATGATGTGGGATATTAGGGGTAGTAGTCCGGTGGCTCTGGCTGACGGGATGATGTGGGATATTAGGGGTAGTAGTCCGGCGGCTCTGGATTATGGGATGATGTGGGATATTAGTGGTAGTAGTCCGGTAGCTCTGGCTGATGGGATGATGTGGGATATTAGGGGTAGTAGTCCGGTGGCTCTGGCTGACGGGATGATGTGGGATATTAGGGGTAGTAGTCTGGTGGCTCTGGCTGACGGGATGATGTGAGATATTAGTGGTAGTAGTCCGGTAGCTCTGGCTGATGGGATGATGAGGGATATTAGGGGTAGTAGTCCGGTGGCTCTGGCTGACGGGATGATGTGGGATATTAGTGGTAGTAGTCCGGTGGCTCTGGCTGACGGGATGATGTGGGATATTAGGGGTAGTAGTCCGGTGGCTCTGGCTGACGAGATGATGAGGGATATTAGGGGTAGTAGTCCGGTAGCTCTGGCTGATGGGATGATGAGGGATATTAGGGGTAGTAGTCCGGTAGCTCTGGCTGACGGGATGATGTGGGATATTAGGGGTAGTAGTCCGGTGGCTCTGGCTGACGGGATGATGTGGGATATTAGGGGTAGTAGTCCGGTGGCTCTGGCTGACGGGATGATGAGGGATATTAGGGGTAGTAGTCTGGTGGCTCTGGCTGACGGGATGATGTGAGATATTAGTGGTAGTAGTCCGGTAGCTCTGGCTGATGGGATGATGAGGGATATTAGGGGTAGTAGTCCGGTGGCTCTGGCTGACGGGATGATGTGGGATATTAGTGGTAGTAGTCCGGTGGCTCTGGCTGACGGGATGATGTGGGATATTAGGGGTAGTAGTCCGGTGGCTCTGGCTGACGAGATGATGAGGGATATTAGGGGTAGTAGTCCGGTAGCTCTGGCTGATGGGATGATGAGGGATATTAGGGGTAGTAGTCCGGTGGCTCTGGCTGACGGGATGATGTGGGATATTAGGGGTAGTAGTCCGGTAGCTCTGGCTGATGGGATGATGAGGGATATTAGGGGTAGTAGTCCGGTGGCTCTGGCTGATGGGATGATGAGGGATATTAGGGGTAGTAGTCCGGTGGCTCTGGCTGACGGGATGATGTGGGATATTAGTGGTAGTAGTCCGGTGGCTCTGGCTGACGGGATGATGTGGGATATTAGGGGTAGTAGTCCGGTGGCTCTGGCTGACGAGATGATGAGGGATATTAGGGGTAGTAGTCCGGTAGCTCTGGCTGATGGGATGATGAGGGATATTAGGGGTAGTAGTCCGGTGGCTCTGGCTGACGGGATGATGTGGGATATTAGTGGTAGTAGTCCGGTGGCTCTGGCTGACGGGATGATGTGGGATATTAGGGGTAGTAGTCCGGTGGCTCTGGCTGACGAGATGATGAGGGATATTAGGGGTAGTAGTCCGGTGGCTCTGGCTGACGGGATGATGTGGGATATTAGGGGGAGTAGTCCGGTGGCTCTGGCTGATGGGATGATGTGGGATATTAGTGGTAGTAGTCCGGTGGCTCTGACTGACGAGATGATGTGGGATATTAGGGGTAGTAGTCCGGTGGCTCTGGCTGATGGGATGATGTGGGATATTAGGGGTAGTAGTCCGGTGGCTCTGGCTGATGGGATGATGTGGGATATTAGGGGTAGTAGTCCGGTGGCTCTGGCTGACTGGATGATGTGGGATATTAAAGGTAGTAGTCTGGTGGCTCTGGCTGACGGGATGATGTGGGATATTAGTGGTAGTAGTCCGGTAGCTCTGGCTGACGGGATGATGTGGGATATTAGTGGGAGTAGTCCGGTGGCTCTGGCTGACGGGATGATGTGGGATATTAGGGGTAGTAGTCCAGTAGCTCTGGCTGATGGGATGATGAGGGATATTTGGGGTAGTAGTCTGGTGGCTCTGGCTGATGGGATGATGTGGGATATTAGGGGTAGTAGTCCGGTAGCTCTGGCTGATGGGATGATGAGGGATATTTGGGGTAGTAGTCTGGTGGCTCTGGCTGACGGGATGATGTGGGATATTAGGGGTAGTAGTCCGGTGGCTCTGGCTGACTGGATGATGTGGGATATTAAAGGTAGTAGTCTGGTGGCTCTGGCTGACGGGATGATGTGGGATATTAGTGGTAGTAGTCCGGTAGCTCTGGCTGACGGGATGATGTGGGATATTAGTGGGAGTAGTCCGGTGGCTCTGGCTGACGGGATGATGTGGGATATTAGTGGTAGTAGTCCAGTAGCTCTGGCTGATGGGATGATGAGGGATATTTGGGGTAGTAGTCTGGTGGCTCTGGCTGATGGGATGATGTGGGATATTAGGGGTAGTAGTCCGGTGGCTCTGGCTGACTGGATGATGTGGGATATTAAAGGTAGTAGTCTGGTGGCTCTGGCTGACGGGATGATGTGGGATATTAGTGGTAGTAGTCCGGTAGCTCTGGCTGACGGGATGATGTGGGATATTAGTGGGAGTAGTCCGGTGGCTCTGGCTGACGGGATGATGTGGGATATTAGGGGTAGTAGTCCGGTGGCTCTGGCTGACGAGATGATGAGGGATATTAGTGGGAGTAGTCCGGTGGCTCTGGCTGACGGGATGATGTGGGATATTAGGGGTAGTAGTCCGGTGGCTCTGGCTGACGGGATGATGAGGGATATTAGGGGTAGTAGTCCGGTGGCTCTGGCTGACGAGATGATGAGGGATATTAGGGGTAGTAGTCCGGTGGCTCTGGCTGACGGGATGATGTGGGATATTAGTGGGAGTAGTCCGGTGGCTCTGGCTGACGGGATGATGTGGGATATTAGGGGTAGTAGTCCGGTGGCTCTGGCTGACGAGATGATGAGGGATATTAGTGGGAGTAGTCCGGTGGCTCTGGCTGACGGGATGATGTGGGATATTAGGGGTAGTAGTCTGGTGGCTCTGGCTGACGGGATGATGTGGGATATTAGTGGTATTAGTCCGGTGGCTCTGGCTGACTGGATGATGAGGGATATTAGGGGTAGTAGTCCGGTGGCTCTGGCTGACGGGATGATGTGGTATATTAGAGGTAGTAGTCCGGTGGCTCTGGCTGACGGGATGATGTGGGATATTAGGGGTAGTAGTCCGGTGGCTCTGGCTGACGAGATGATGAGGGATATTAGGGGTAGTAGTCTAGTGGCTCTGGCTGACGGGATGATGTGAGATATTAGTGGTAGTAGTCCAGTAGCTCTGGCTGATGGGATGATGAGGGATATTAGGGGTAGTAGTCTGGAGGCTCTGGCTGACGGGATGATGTGGGATATTAGGGGTAGTAGTCCGGTGGCTCTGGCTGACGAGATGATGAGGGATATTAGTGGGAGTAGTCCGGTGGCTCTGGCTGACGGGATGATGTGGGATATTAGGGGTAGTAGTCCGGTGGCTCTGGCTGACGAGATGATGAGGGATATTAGGGGTAGTAGTCTGATGGCTCTGGCTGACGGGATGATGTGAGATATTAGTAGTAGTAGTCCGGTAGCTCTGGCTGACGGGATGATGTGGGATATTAGGGGTAGTAGTCCGGTGGCTCTGGCTGACGGGATGATGTGGGATATTAGGGGTAGTAGTCCGGTGGCTCTGGCTGACGAGATGATGAGGAATATTAGGGGTAGTAGTCTGGTGGCTCTGGCTGACGAGATGATGTGGGAAATTAGGGGTAGTATTCCGGTGGCTCTGGCTGATGGGATGATGTGGGAAATTAGGGGTAGTAGTCCGGTGGCTCTGGCTGACGGGATGATGTGGGATATTAGGGGTAGTAGTCCAGTAGCTCTGGCTGATGGGATGATGAGGGATATTAGGGGTAGTAGTCCGGTGGCTTTGGCTGACGGGATGATGTGGGATATTAGGGGTAGTAGTCCGGTGGCTCTGGCTGACGAGATGATGAGGGATATTAGGGGTAGTAGTCCGGTGGCTCTGGCTGACGGGATGATGTGAGATATTAGTGGTAGTAGTCCAGTAGCTCTGGCTGATGGGATGATGTGGGATATTAGAGGTAGTAGTCTGGTAGCTCTGGCTGATGGGATGATGAGGGATATTAGGGGGAGTAGTCCGGTGGCTCTGGCTGATGGGATGATGTGCGATATTAGGGGTAGTAGTCCGGTGGCTCTGGCTGATTAGGGGTAGTATTCCGGTGGCTCTGGCTGACGAGATGATGTGGGAAATTAGGGGTAGTAGTCCGGTGGCTATGGCTGATGGGATGATGTGGGATGTTAGGGGTAGTAGTCCGGTGGCTCTGGCTGATGGGATGATGTGGGATATTAGGGGTAGTAGTCTGGTGGCTCTGGCTGACGGGATGATGTGGGATATTAGTGGTAGTAGTCCGGTGGCTCTGGCTGTTGGAATGATGTAGGATATTAGGGGTAGTAGTCCGGTGGCTCTGGCTGATGGGATGATGTGGGATATTAGGGGTAGTAGTCCGGTGGCTCTGGCTGTTGGAATGATGTGGGATATTAGGGGTAGTAGTCCGGTGGCTCTGGCTGATGGGATGATGTGGGATATTAGTGGTAGTAGTCTGGTGGCTCTGGCTGAAGGGATGATGTGGGATATTAGGGGTAGTAGTCCGGTGGCTCTGGCTGTTGGAATGATGTGGGATATTAGGGGTAGTAGTCCGATGGCTCTGGCTGATGGGATGATGTGGGATATTAGTGGTAGTAGTCTGGTGGCTCTGGCTGAAGGGATGATGTGGGATATTAGGGGTAGTAGCCCGGTGGCTCTGGCTGATGGGATGATGTGGGATATTTGGGGTAGTAGTCCGGTGGCTCTGGCTGACGAGATGATGTGGGATATTAGGGGTAGTAGTCCGATGGCTCTGGCTGATGGGATGATGTGGGATATTTGGGGTAGTAGTCCGGTGGCTCTGGCTGACGAGATGATGTGGGATATTAGGGGTAGTAGTCCGGTGGCTCTGGCTGTTGGAATGATGTGGGATATTAGGGGTAGTAGTCCGGTGGCTCTGGCTGATGGGATGATGTGGGATATTTGGGGTAGTAGTCCGGTGGCTCTGGCTGACGAGATGATGTGGGATATTAGGGGTAGTAGTCCGGTGGCTCTGGCTGACGGGATGATGAGGGATATAAGGGGTAGTAGTCCGGTGGCTCTGGCTGACGGGATAATGTGGGATATTAGGGGTAGTAGTCCGGTGGCTCTGGCTGACGGGATGATGAGGGATATTAGGGGTAGTAGTCCGGTGGCTCTGGCTGACGGGATGATGTGGGATAGTAGGGGTAGTAGTCTGGTGGCTCTGGCTGACGAGATGATGTGGGATATTAGGGGTAGTAGTCTGGTAGCTCTGGCTGACGGGATGATGAGGGATATTAGTGGTAGTAGTCCGGTGGCTCTGGCTGATGGGATGATGTGGGATATTAGGGGTAGTAGTCCGGTGGCTCTGGCTGACGAGATGATGTGGGATATTAGGGGTAGTATTCTGGTAGCTCTGGCTGACGGGATGATGAGGGATATTAGTGGTAGTAGTCCGGTGGCTCTGGCTGATGGGATGATGTGGGATATTAGGGGTAGTAGTCCGGTGGCTCTGGCTGACGGGTTGATGAGGGATATTAGGGGTAGTAGTCCGGTGGCTCTGGCTGACGGGATGATTTGGGATATTAGGGGTAGTAGTCTGGTAGCTCTGGCTGACGGGATGATGAGGGATATTAGGGGTAGTAGTCCGGTGGCTCTGGCTGACGGGATGATGTGGGATATTAGGGGTAGTAGTCCGGTGGCTCTGGCTGACTGGATAATGAGGGATATTAGGGGTAGTAGTCCGGTGGCTCTGGCTGACGAGATGATGTGGGATATTAGGGGTAGTAGTCTGGTAGCTCTGGCTGACGGGATGATGAGGGATATTAGGGGTAGTAGTCCGGTGGCTCTGGCTGATGGGATGATGTGGGATATTAGGGGTAGTAGTCCGGTGGCTCTGGCTGACGAGATGATGTGGGATATTAGGGGTAGTAGTCTGGTAGCTCTGGCTGACGGGATGATGAGGGATATTAGTGGTAGTAGTCCGGTGGCTCTGGCTGATGGGATGATGTGGGATATTAGGGGTAGTAGTCCGGTGGCTCTGGCTGACGGGATGATTTGGGATATTAGGGGTAGTAGTCTGGTAGCTCTGGCTGACGGGATGATGAGGGATATTAGGGGTAGTAGTCCGGTGGCTCTGACTGACGGGATGATGTGGGATATTAGGGGTAGTAGTCCGGTGGCTCTGGCTGACTGGATAATGAGGGATATTAGGGGTAGTAGTCCGGTGGCTCTGGCTGACGGGATGATGAGGGATATTAGGGGTAGTAGTCTGGTAGCTCTGGCTGACGGGATGATGTGGGATATTAGGGGTAGTAGTCCGGTGGCTCTGGCTGACGGGATGATGAGGGATATTAGGGGTAGTAGTCCGGTGGCTCTGGCTGATGGGATGATGAGGGATATTAGGGGTAATAGTCCGGTGGCTCTGGCTGACGGGATGATGTGGGATATTAGGGGTAGTAGTCTGGTAGCTCTGGCTGACGAGATGATGTGGGATATTAGGGGTAGTAGTCCGGTGGCTCTGGCTGACGGGATGATGAGGGATATTAGGGGTAGTAGTCCGGTGGCTCTGGCTGACGGGATGATGTGGGATATTAGGGGTAGTAGTCTGGTAGCTCTGGCTGACGGGATGATGAGGGATATTAGGGGTAGTAGTCCGGTGGCTCTGGCTGATGGGATGATGTGGGATATTAGGGGTAGTAGCCCGGTGGCTCTGGCTGACGGGATGATGTGGGATATTAGTGGTAGTATTCCGGTGGCTCTGGCTGATGGGATGATGTGGGATATTAGGGGTAGTAGTCCGGTGGCTCTGGCTGACGGGATGATGTGGGAAATTAGTGGTAGTAGTCCGGTGGCTCTGGCTGATGGGATGATGTGGGATATTAGTGGTAGTAGTCCGGTGGCTCTGGCTGACGGGATGATGAGGGATATTAGGGGTAGTAGTCTGGTGGATCTGACTGACGAGATGATGTGGGATATTAGGGGTAGTAGTCCGGTGGTTCTGGCTGACGGGATGATGTGGGATATTAGTGGTAGTAGTCCGGTGGCTCTGGCTGACGGGATGATGTGGGATATTAGGGGTAGTAGTCTGGTGGCTCTGGCTGACGGGATGATGTGGGATATTAGGGGTAGTAGTCCGGTGGCTCTGGCTGATGGGATGATGAGGGATATTAGGGGTAGTAGTCCGGTGGCTCTGGCTGACGGGATGATGTGGGATATTAGGGGTAGTAGTCTGGTAGCTCTGGCTGACGAGATGATGTGGGATATTAGGGGTAGTAGTCCGGTGGCTCTGGCTGACGGGATGATGAGGGATATTAGGGGTAGTAGTCCGGTGGCTCTGGCTGATGGGATGATGAGGGATATTAGGGGTAATAGTCCGGTGGCTCTGGCTGACGGGATGATGTGGGATATTAGGGGTAGTAGTCTGGTAGCTCTGGCTGACGAGATGATGTGGGATATTAGGGGTAGTAGTCCGGTGGCTCTGGCTGACGGGATGATGAGGGATATTAGGGGTAGTAGTCCGGTGGCTCTGGCTGACGGGATGATGTGGGATATTAGGGGTAGTAGTCTGGTAGCTCTGGCTGACGGGATGATGAGGGATATTAGGGGTAGTAGTCCGGTGGCTCTGGCTGATGGGATGATGTGGGATATTAGGGGTAGTAGCCCGGTGGCTCTGGCTGACGGGATGATGTGGGATATTAGTGGTAGTATTCCGGTGGCTCTGGCTGATGGGATGATGTGGGATATTAGGGGTAGTAGTCCGGTGGCTCTGGCTGACGGGATGATGTGGGAAATTAGTGGTAGTAGTCCGGTGGCTCTGGCTGATGGGATGATGTGGGATATTAGTGGTAGTAGTCCGGTGGCTCTGGCTGACGGGATGATGAGGGATATTAGGGGTAGTAGTCTGGTGGATCTGACTGACGAGATGATGTGGGATATTAGGGGTAGTAGTCCGGTGGTTCTGGCTGACGGGATGATGTGGGATATTAGTGGTAGTAGTCCGGTGGCTCTGGCTGACGGGATGATGTGGGATATTAGGGGTAGTAGTCTGGTGGCTCTGGCTGACGGGATGATGTGGGATATTAGGGGTAGTATTCCGGTGGCTCTGGCTGACGGGATGATGTGGTATATTAGGGGTAGTAGTCCGGTGGCTCTGGCTGACGGGATGATGAGGGATATTAGGGGTAGTCCGGTGGCTCTGGCTGACGGGATGATGTGGGATATTAGGGGTAGTAGTCCGGCGGCTCTGGATTATGGGATGATGTGGGATATTAGTGGTAGTAGTCCGGTAGCTCTGGCTGATGGGATGATGAGGGATATTAGGGGTAGTAGTCCGGTGGCTCTGGCTGACAAGATGATGAGGGATATTAGGGGTAGTAGTCTGGTGGCTCTGGCTGACGGGATGATGTGGGATATTAGTGGTAGTAGTCCGGTGGCTCTGGCTGACAAGATGATGAGGGATATTAGGGGTAGTAGTCTGGTGGCTCTGGCTGACGGGATGATGTGAGATATTAGTGGTAGTAGTCCGGTAGCTCTGGCTGATGGGATGATGAGGGATATTAGGGGTAGTAGTCCGGTGGCTCTGGCTGACGGGATGATGTGGGATATTAGTGGTAGTAGTCCGGTGGCTCTGACTGACGAGATGATGTGGGATATTAGGGGTAGTAGTCCAGTGGCTGTGACGGGATGATGTGGGATATTAGGGGTAGTAGCCCGGTGGCTCTGGCTGATGGGATGATGTGGGATATTAGGGGGAGTAGTCCGGTGGATCTGGCTGATGGGATGATGTGGGATATTAGGAGCAGTAGTCCGGTGGCTCTGGCTGACGAGATGATGTGGGATATTAGGGGTAGTAGTCCGGTGGCTCTGGCTGACGGGATGATGTGGGATATTAGGGGTAGTAGTCCGGTGGCTCTGGCTGCTGGGATGATGTGGGATATTAGTGGTAGTAGTCCGGTGGCTGACGGGATGATATGGGATATTAGGGGGAGTAGTCCGGTGGATCTGGCTGATGGGATGATGTGGGATATTAGGAGCAGTAGTCCGGTGGCTCTGGCTGACGGGATGATGTGGGATATTAGGGGTAGTAGTCCGGTGGCTCTGGCTGACGAGATGATGTGGGATATTAGGGGTAGTAGTCCGGTGGCTCTGGCTGACGGGATGATGTGGGATATTAGGGGTAGTAGTCCGGTGGCTCTGGCTGCTGGGATGATGTGGGATATTAGGGGTAGTAGTCCGGTGGCTGACGGGATGATGTGGGATATTAGGGGTAGTAGTCCGGTGGCTCTGGCTGACGGGATGATGGGTGATATTAGGGGTAGTAGTCCGGTGGCTCTGGCTGCTGGGATGATGTGGGATATTAGGGGTAGTAGTCCGGTGGCTCTGGCTGACTGGATGATGTGGGATATTAGGGGTAGTAGTCCGGTGGCTCTGGCTGACGGGATGATGTGGGATATTAGGGGTAGTAGTCCGGTGGCGCTGGCTGACGGGATGATGTGGGATATTAGTGGTAGTAGTCCGGTGGCTCTGGCTGACGAGATGATGTGGGAAATTAGGGGTAGTAGTCCGGTGGTTCTGGCTGACGGGATGATGTGGGATATTAGTGGTTGTAGTCCGGTGGCTCTGGCTGACGGGATGATGAGGGATATTAGGGGTAGTAGTCCGGTGGCTCTGGCTGACGGGATGATGTGGGATATTAGTGGTAGTAGTCCGGTGGCTCTGGCTGATGGGATGATGTGGGATATTAGGGGTAGTAGTCCGGTGGCTCTGGCTGACGCGATGATGTGGGATATTAGTGGTAGTAGTCCGGTGGCTCTGGCTGATGGGATGATGTGGGATATTAGGGGTAGTAGTCTGGTGGCTCTGACTGAAGAGATGATATGGGATATTAGTGGTAGTAGTCCGGTGGCTCTGGCTGATGGGATGATGTGGGATATTAGGGGTAGTAGTCCGGTGGCTCTGGCTGACGGGATGATGTGGGATATTAGGGGTAGTAGTCCGGCGGCTCTGGATTATGGGATGATGTGGGATATTAGTGGTAGTAGTCCGGTAGCTCTGGCTGATGGGATGATGAGGGATATTAGGGGTAGTAGTCCGTTAGCTCTGGATGATGGGATGATGTGGGATATTAGGGGTAGTAGTCCGGTGGCTCTGGCTGATGGGATGATGTGGGATATTAGGGGGAGTAGTCCGGTGGCTCTGGCTGATGGGATGATGTGGGATATTAGGGGGAGTAGTCCGGCGGCTCTGGATTATGGGATGATGTGGGATATTAGTGGTAGTAGTCCGGTAGCTCTGGCTGATGGGATGATGAGGGATATTAGGGGTAGTAGTCCGGTGGCTCTGGCTGATGGGATGATGTGGGATATTAGGGGGAGTAGTCCGGTGGCTCTGGCTGACAAGATGATGAGGGATATTAGGGGTAGTAGTCTGGTGGCTCTGGCTGACGGGATGATGTGAGATATTAGTGGTAGTAGTCCGGTAGCTCTGGCTGATGGGATGATGAGGGATATTAGGGGTAGTAGTCCGGTGGCTCTGGCTGACAAGATGATGAGGGATATTAGTGGTAGTAGTCCGGTAGCTCTGGCTGATGGGATGATGAGGGATATTAGGGGTAGTAGTCTGGTGGCTCTGGCTGACGGGATGATGTGAGATATTAGTGGTAGTAGTCCGGTAGCTCTGGCTGATGGGATGATGAGGGATATTAGGGGTAGTAGTCCGGTGGCTCTGGCTGACGAGATGATGAGGGATATTAGTGGGAGTAGTCCGGTGGCTCTGGCTGACGGGATGATGTGGGATATTAGGGGTAGTAGTCTGGTGGCTCTGGCTGACGGGATGATGTGGGATATTAGTGGTATTAGTCCGGTGGCTCTGGCTGACTGGATGATGAGGGATATTAGGGGTAGTAGTCCGGTGGCTCTGGCTGACGGGATGATGTGGTATATTAGAGGTAGTAGTCCGGTGGCTCTGGCTGACGGGATGATGTGGGATATTAGGGGTAGTAGTCCGGTGGCTCTGGCTGACGAGATGATGAGGGATATTAGGGGTAGTAGTCTAGTGGCTCTGGCTGACGGGATGATGTGAGATATTAGTGGTAGTAGTCCAGTAGCTCTGGCTGATGGGATGATGAGGGATATTAGGGGTAGTAGTCTGGAGGCTCTGGCTGACGGGATGATGTGGGATATTAGGGGTAGTAGTCCGGTGGCTCTGGCTGACGAGATGATGAGGGATATTAGTGGGAGTAGTCCGGTGGCTCTGGCTGACGGGATGATGTGGGATATTAGGGGTAGTAGTCCGGTGGCTCTGGCTGACGAGATGATGAGGGATATTAGGGGTAGTAGTCTGATGGCTCTGGCTGACGGGATGATGTGAGATATTAGTAGTAGTAGTCCGGTAGCTCTGGCTGACGGGATGATGTGGGATATTAGGGGTAGTAGTCCGGTGGCTCTGGCTGACGGGATGATGTGGGATATTAGGGGTAGTAGTCCGGTGGCTCTGGCTGACGAGATGATGAGGAATATTAGGGGTAGTAGTCTGGTGGCTCTGGCTGACGAGATGATGTGGGAAATTAGGGGTAGTATTCCGGTGGCTCTGGCTGATGGGATGATGTGGGAAATTAGGGGTAGTAGTCCGGTGGCTCTGGCTGACGGGATGATGTGGGATATTAGGGGTAGTAGTCCAGTAGCTCTGGCTGATGGGATGATGAGGGATATTAGGGGTAGTAGTCCGGTGGCTTTGGCTGACGGGATGATGTGGGATATTAGGGGTAGTAGTCCGGTGGCTCTGGCTGACGAGATGATGAGGGATATTAGGGGTAGTAGTCCGGTGGCTCTGGCTGACGGGATGATGTGAGATATTAGTGGTAGTAGTCCAGTAGCTCTGGCTGATGGGATGATGTTGGATATTAGAGGTAGTAGTCCGGTGGCTCTGGCTGATGGGATGATGAGGGATATTAGGGGGAGTAGTCCGGTGGCTCTGGCTGATGAGATGATGTGCGATATTAGGGGTAGTAGTCCGGTGGCTCTGGCTGATTAGGGGTAGTATTCCGGTGGCTCTGGCTGACGAGATGATGTGGGAAATTAGGGGTAGTAGTCCGGTGGCTATGGCTGATGGGATGATGTGGGATGTTAGGGGTAGTATTCCGGTGGCTCTGGCTGACGAGATGATGTGGGAAATTAGGGGTAGTAGTCCGGTGGCTATGGCTGATGGGATGATGTGGGATATTAGGGGTAGTAGTCCGGTGGCTCTGGCTGATGGGATGATGTGGGATATTAGGGGTAGTAGTCTGGTGGCTCTGGCTGACGGGATGATGTGGGATATTAGTGGTAGTAGTCCGGTGGCTCTGGCTGTTGGAATGATGTAGGATATTAGGGGTAGTAGTCCGGTGGCTCTGGCTGATGGGATGATGTGGGATATTAGGGGGTAGTAGTCCGGTGGCTCTGGCTGTTGGAATGATGTGGGATATTAGGGGTAGTAGTCCGGTGGCTCTGGCTGATGGGATGATGTGGGATATTAGTGGTAGTAGTCTGGTGGCTCTGGCTGAAGGGATGATGTGGGATATTAGGGGTAGTAGTCCGGTGGCTCTGGCTGTTGGAATGATGTGGGATATTAGGGGTAGTAGTCCGATGGCTCTGGCTGATGGGATGATGTGGGATATTAGTGGTAGTAGTCTGGTGGCTCTGGCTGAAGGGATGATGTGGGATATTAGGGGTAGTAGCCCGGTGGCTCTGGCTGATGGGATGATGTGGGATATTTGGGGTAGTAGTCCGGTGGCTCTGGCTGACGAGATGATGTGGGATATTAGGGGTAGTAGTCCGATGGCTCTGGCTGATGGGATGATGTGGGATATTAGTGGTAGTAGTCCGGTGGCTCTGGCTGTTGGAATGATGTGGGATATTAGGGGTAGTAGTCCGGTGGCTCTGGCTGATGGGATGATGTGGGATATTTGGGGTAGTAGTCCGGTGGCTCTGGCTGACGAGATGATGTGGGATATTAGGGGTAGTAGTCCGGTGGCTCTGGCTGACGGGATGATGAGGGATATAAGGGGTAGTAGTCCGGTGGCTCTGGCTGACGGGATAATGTGGGATATTAGGGGTAGTAGTCCGGTGGCTCTGGCTGACGGGATGATGAGGGATATTAGGGGTAGTAGTCCGGTGGCTCTGGCTGACGGGATGATGTGGGATAGTAGGGGTAGTAGTCTGGTGGCTCTGGCTGACGAGATGATGTGGGATATTAGGGGTAGTAGTCTGGTAGCTCTGGCTGACGGGATGATGAGGGATATTAGTGGTAGTAGTCCGGTGGCTCTGGCTGATGGGATGATGTGGGATATTAGGGGTAGTAGTCCGGTGGCTCTGGCTGACGAGATGATGTGGGATATTAGGGGTAGTATTCTGGTAGCTCTGGCTGACGGGATGATGAGGGATATTAGTGGTAGTAGTCCGGTGGCTCTGGCTGATGGGATGATGTGGGATATTAGGGGTAGTAGTCCGGTGGCTCTGGCTGACGGGTTGATGAGGGATATTAGGGGTAGTAGTCCGGTGGCTCTGGCTGACGGGATGATTTGGGATATTAGGGGTAGTAGTCTGGTAGCTCTGGCTGACGAGATGATGTGGGATATTAGGGGTAGTAGTCTGGTAGCTCTGGCTGACGGGATGATGAGGGATATTAGGGGTAGTAGTCCGGTGGCTCTGGCTGATGGGATGATGTGGGATATTAGGGGTAGTAGTCCGGTGGCTCTGGCTGACGAGATGATGTGGGATATTAGGGGTAGTAGTCTGGTAGCTCTGGCTGACGGGATGATGAGGGATATTAGTGGTAGTAGTCCGGTGGCTCTGGCTGATGGGATGATGTGGGATATTAGGGGTAGTAGTCCGGTGGCTCTGGCTGACGGGATGATTTGGGATATTAGGGGTAGTAGTCTGGTAGCTCTGGCTGACGGGATGATGAGGGATATTAGGGGTAGTAGTCCGGTGGCTCTGACTGACGGGATGATGTGGGATATTAGGGGTAGTAGTCCGGTGGCTCTGGCTGACTGGATAATGAGGGATATTAGGGGTAGTAGTCCGGTGGCTCTGGCTGACGGGATGATGAGGGATATTAGGGGTAGTAGTCTGGTAGCTCTGGCTGACGGGATGATGTGGGATATTAGGGGTAGTAGTCCGGTGGCTCTGGCTGATGGGATGATGAGGGATATTAGGGGTAGTAGTCCGGTGGCTCTGGCTGACGGGATGATGTGGGATATTAGGGGTAGTAGTCTGGTAGCTCTGGCTGACGAGATGATGTGGGATATTAGGGGTAGTAGTCCGGTGGCTCTGGCTGACGGGATGATGTGGGATATTAGGGGTAGTAGTCCGGTGGCTCTGGCTGATGGGATGATGAGGGATATTAGGGGTAATAGTCCGGTGGCTCTGGCTGACGGGATGATGTGGGATATTAGGGGTAGTAGTCTGGTAGCTCTGGCTGACGAGATGATGTGGGATATTAGGGGTAGTAGTCCGGTGGCTCTGGCTGACGGGATGATGAGGGATATTAGGGGTAGTAGTCCGGTGGCTCTGGCTGACGGGATGATGAGGGATATTAGGGGTAGTAGTCCGGTGGCTCTGGCTGACGGGATGATGAGGGATATTAGTGGTAGTAGTCTGGTAGCTCTGGCTGACGAGATGATGTGGGATATTAGGGGTAGTAGTCCGGTGGCTCTGGCTGACGGGATGATGAGGGATATTAGGGGTAGTAGTCCGGTGGCTCTGGCTGATGGGATGATGAGGGATATTAGGGGTAATAGTCCGGTGGCTCTGGCTGACGGGATGATGTGGGATATTAGGGGTAGTAGTCTGGTAGCTCTGGCTGACGAGATGATGTGGGATATTAGGGGTAGTAGTCCGGTGGCTCTGGCTGACGGGATGATGAGGGATATTAGGGGTAGTAGTCCGGTGGCTCTGGCTGACGGGATGATGTGGGATATTAGGGGTAGTAGTCTGGTAGCTCTGGCTGACGGGATGATGAGGGATATTAGGGGTAGTAGTCCGGTGGCTCTGGCTGATGGGATGATGTGGGATATTAGGGGTAGTAGCCCGGTGGCTCTGGCTGACGGGATGATGTGGGATATTAGTGGTAGTATTCCGGTGGCTCTGGCTGATGGGATGATGTGGGATATTAGGGGTAGTAGTCCGGTGGCTCTGGCTGATGGGATGATGTGGGATATTAGGAGTAGTAGTCCGGTGGCTCTGGCTGACGGGATGATGTGGGAAATTAGTGGTAGTAGTCCGGTGGCTCTGGCTGATGGGATGATGTGGGATATTAGTGGTAGTAGTCCGGTGGCTCTGGCTGACGGGATGATGAGGGATATTAGGGGTAGTAGTCTGGTGGATCTGACTGACGAGATGATGTGGGATATTAGGGGTAGTAGTCCGGTGGTTCTGGCTGACGGGATGATGTGGGATATTAGTGGTAGTAGTCCGGTGGCTCTGGCTGACGGGATGATGTGGGATATTAGGGGTAGTAGTCTGGTGGCTCTGGCTGACGGGATGATGTGGGATATTAGGGGTAGTATTCCGGTGGCTCTGGCTGACGGGATGATGTGGTATATTAGGGGTAGTAGTCCGGTGGCTCTGGCTGACGGGATGATGAGGGATATTAGGGGTAGTCCGGTGGCTCTGGCTGACGGGATGATGTGGGATATTAGGGGTAGTAGTCCGGCGGCTCTGGATTATGGGATGATGTGGGATATTAGTGGTAGTAGTCCGGTAGCTTTGGCTGATGGGATGATGAGGGATATTAGGGGTAGTAGTCCGGTGGCTCTGGCTGACAAGATGATGAGGGATATTAGGGGTAGTAGTCTGGTGGCTCTGGCTGACGGGATGATGTGGGATATTAGTGGTAGTAGTCCGGTGGCTCTGGCTGACAAGATGATGAGGGATATTAGGGGTAGTAGTCTGGTGGCTCTGGCTGACGGGATGATGTGAGATATTAGTGGTAGTAGTCCGGTAGCTCTGGCTGATGGGATGATGAGGGATATTAGGGGTAGTAGTCCGGTGGCTCTGGCTGACGGGATGATGTGGGATATTAGTGGTAGTAGTCCGGTGGCTCTGACTGACGAGATGATGTGGGATATTAGGGGTAGTAGTCCAGTGGCTGTGACGGGATGATGTGGGATATTAGGGGTAGTAGCCCGGTGGCTCTGGCTGATGGGATGATGTGGGATATTAGGGGGAGTAGTCCGGTGGATCTGGCTGATGGGATGATGTGGGATATTAGGAGCAGTAGTCCGGTGGCTCTGGCTGACGGGATGATGTGGGATATTAGGGGTAGTAGTCCGGTGGCTCTGGCTGACGAGATGATGTGGGATATTAGGGGTAGTAGTCCGGTGGCTCTGGCTGACGGGATGATGTGGGATATTAGGGGTAGTAGTCCGGTGGCTCTGGCTGCTGGGATGATGTGGGATATTAGTGGTAGTAGTCCGGTGGCTGACGGGATGATATGGGATATTAGGGGGAGTAGTCCGGTGGATCTGGCTGATGGGATGATGTGGGATATTAGGAGCAGTAGTCCGGTGGCTCTGGCTGACGGGATGATGTGGGATATTAGGGGTAGTAGTCCGGTGGCTCTGGCTGACGAGATGATGTGGGATATTAGGGGTAGTAGTCCGGTGGCTCTGGCTGACGGGATGATGTGGGATATTAGGGGTAGTAGTCCGGTGGCTCTGGCTGCTGGGATGATGTGGGATATTAGGGGTAGTAGTCCGGTGGCTGACGGGATGATGTGGGATATTAGGGGTAGTAGTCCGGTGGCTCTGGCTGACGGGATGATGGGTGATATTAGGGGTAGTAGTCCGGTGGCTCTGGCTGCTGGGATGATGTGGGATATTAGGGGTAGTAGTCCGGTGGCTCTGGCTGACTGGATGATGTGGGATATTAGGGGTAGTAGTCCGGTGGCTCTGGCTGACGGGATGATGTGGGATATTAGGGGTAGTAGTCCGGTGGCTCTGGCTGACGGGATGATGTGGGATATTAGTGGTAGTAGTCCGGTGGCTCTGGCTGACGAGATGATGTGGGAAATTAGGGGTAGTAGTCCGGTGGTTCTGGCTGACGGGATGATGTGGGATATTAGTGGTAGTAGTCCGGTGGCTCTGGCTGACGGGATGATGAGGGATATTAGGGGTAGTAGTCCGGTGGCTCTGGCTGACGGGATGATGTGGGATATTAGTGGTAGTAGTCCGGTGGCTCTGGCTGATGGGATGATGTGGGATATTAGGGGTAGTAGTCCGGTGGCTCTGGCTGACGCGATGATGTGGGATATTAGTGGTAGTAGTCCGGTGGCTCTGGCTGATGGGATGATGTGGGATATTAGGGGTAGTAGTCTGGTGGCTCTGACTGAAGAGATGATATGGGATATTAGTGGTAGTAGTCCGGTGGCTCTGGCTGATGGGATGATGTGGGATATTAGGGGTAGTAGTCCGGTGGCTCTGGCTGACGGGATGATGTGGGATATTAGGGGTAGTAGTCCGGCGGCTCTGGATTATGGGATGATGTGGGATATTAGTGGTAGTAGTCCGGTAGCTCTGGCTGATGGGATGATGAGGGATATTAGGGGTAGTAGTCCGTTAGCTCTGGCTGATGGGATGATGTGGGATATTAGGGGTAGTAGTCCGGTGGCTCTGGCTGATGGGATGATGTGGGATATTAGGGGGAGTAGTCCGGTGGCTCTGGCTGATGGGATGATGTGGGATATTAGGGGGAGTAGTCCGGCGGCTCTGGATTATGGGATGATGTGGGATATTAGTGGTAGTAGTCCGGTAGCTCTGGCTGATGGGATGATGAGGGATATTAGGGGTAGTAGTCCGGTGGCTCTGGCTGATGGGATGATGTGGGATATTAGGGGGAGTAGTCCGGTGGCTCTGGCTGACAAGATGATGAGGGATATTAGGGGTAGTAGTCTGGTGGCTCTGGCTGACGGGATGATGTGAGATATTAGTGGTAGTAGTCCGGTAGCTCTGGCTGATGGGATGATGAGGGATATTAGGGGTAGTAGTCCGGTGGCTCTGGCTGACAAGATGATGAGGGATATTAGTGGTAGTAGTCCGGTAGCTCTGGCTGATGGGATGATGAGGGATATTAGGGGTAGTAGTCTGGTGGCTCTGGCTGACGGGATGATGTGAGATATTAGTGGTAGTAGTCCGGTAGGTCTGGCTGATGGGATGATGAGGGATATTAGGGGTAGTAGTCCGGTGGCTCTGGCTGACAAGATGATGAGGGATATTAGGTGTAGTAGTCTGGTGGCTCTGGCTGACGGGATGATGTGGGATATTAGGGGTAGTAGTCCGGTGGCTCTGGCTGACGGGATGATGTGGGATATTAGTGGTAGTAGTCCGGTGGCTCTGGCTGACGGGATGATGTGGGATATTAGTGGTAGTAGTCCGGTGGCTCTGGCTGACGAGATGATGAGGGATATTAGGGGTAGTAGTCCGGTGGCTCTGGCTGACGGGATGATGAGGGATATTAGGGGTAGTAGTCCGGTGGCTCTGGCTGACGAGATGATGTGGGAAATTAGGGGTAGTAGTCCGGTGGTTCTGGCTGACGGGATGATGTGGGATATTAGTGGTAGTAGTCCGGTGGCTCTGGCTGACGGGATGATGTGGGATATTAGGGGTAGTAGTCCGGTGGCTCTGGCTGACGGGATGATGTGGGATATTAGTGGTAGTAGTCCGGTGGCTCTGGCTGACGGGATGATGTGGGATATTAGTGGTAGTAGTCCGGTGGCTCTGGCTGACGAGATGATGAGGGATATTAGGGGTAGTAGTCCGGTGGCTCTGGCTGACGGGATGATGTGGGATATTAGTGGTAGTAGTCCGGTGGCTCTGGCTGACGAGATGATGTGGGAAATTAGGGGTAGTAGTCCGGTGGTTCTGGCTGACGGGATGATGTGGGATATTAGTGGTAGTAGTCCGGTGGCTCTGGCTGACGAGATGATGTGGGAAATTAGGGGTAGTAGTCCGGTGGCTCTGGCTGACGGGATGATGAGGGATATTAGGGGTAGTAGTCTGGTGGATCTGACTGACGAGATGATGTGGGATATTAGGGGTAGTAGTCCGGTGGTTCTGGCTGACGGGATGATGTGGGATATTAGTGGTAGTATTCCGGTGGCTCTGGCTGACGGGATGATGTGGGATATTAGGGGTAGTAGTCTGGTGGCTCTGGCTGATGGGATGATGTGGGATATTAGTGGTAGTAGTCTGATGGCTCTGACTGACGAGATGATGTGGGATATTAGGGGTAGTAGTCCGGTGGCTCTGGCTGACGGGATGATGAGGGATATTAGGGGTAGTAGTCCGGCGGCTTTGGCTGACGGGATGATGAGGGATATTAGGGGTAGTAGTCTGGTGGCTCTGACTGACGAGATGATGTGGGATATTAGGGGTAGTAGTCCGGTGGCTCTGGCTGACGGGATGATGAGGGATATTAGGGGTAGTAGTCCGGCGGCTCTGGCTGACGGGATGATGTGGGATATTAGGGGTAGTAGTCTGGTGGCTCTGACTGACGAGATGATGTGGGATATTAGGGGTAGTAGTCCGGTGGCTCTGGCTGACGGGATGATGAGGGATATTAGGGGTAGTAGTCCGGCGGCTCTGGCTGACGGGATGATGTGGGATATTAGTGGTAGTATTCCGGTGGCTCTGGCTGATGGGATGATGTGGGATATTAGGGGTAGTAGTCTGGTGGCTCTGGCTGATGGGATGATGTGGGATATTAGTGGTAGTAGTCCGGTGGCTCTGGCTGACGGGATGATGAGGGATATTAGGGGTAGTAGTCTGGTGGATCTGACTGACGAGATGATGTGGGATATTAGGGGTAGTAGTCCGGTGGCTCTGGCTGACGGGATGATGAGGGATATTAGGGGTAGTAGTCCGGCGGCTCTGGCTGACGGGATGATATGGGATATTAGGGGTAGTAGTCCGGTGGCTCTGGCTGACGGGATGATGTGGGATATTAGGGGTAGTAGTCCGGCGGCTCTGGATTATGGGATGATGTGGGATATTAGTGGTAGTAGTCCGGTAGCTCTGGCTGACGGGATGATGAGGGATATTAGGGGTATTAGTCCGGTGGCTCTGGCTGATGGGATGATGAGGGATATTAGGGGTAGTAGTCCGGTGGCTCTGGCTGATGGGATGATGAGGGATATTAGGGGTAGTAGTCCGGTGGCTCTGGCTGACAAGATGATGAGGGATATTAGGGGTAGTATTCCGGTGGCTCTGACTGACGGGATGATGTGGTATATTAGTGGTAGTAGTCCGGTGGCTCTGGCTGACGGGATGATGAGGGATATTAGGGGTAGTAGTCTGGTGGCTCTGACTGACGAGATGATGTGGGATATTAGGGGTAGTAGTCCGGTGGCTCTGGCTGACGGGATGATGTGGGATATTAGGGGTATTAGTCCGGTGGCTCTGGCTGATGGGATGATGAGGGATATTAGGGGTAGTAGTCCGGTGGCTCTGGCTGATGGGATGATGAGGGATATTAGGGGTAGTAGTCCGGTGGCTCTGGCTGACAAGATGATGAGGGATATTAGGGGTAGTATTCCGGTGGCTCTGACTGACGGGATGATGTGGTATATTAGTGGTAGTAGTCCGGTGGCTCTGGCTGACGGGATGATGAGGGATATTAGGGGTAGTAGTCTGGTGGCTCTGACTGACGAGATGATGTGGGATATTAGGGGTAGTAGTCCGGTGGCTCTGGCTGACGGGATGATGAGGGATATTAGGGGTAGTAGTCCGGCGGCTCTGGATTATGGGATGATGTGGGATATTAGTGGTAGTAGTCCGGTAGCTCTGGCTGATGGGATGATGAGGGATATTAGGGGTAGTAGTCCGGTGGCTCTGGCTGACAAGATGATGAGGGATATTAGGGGTAGTAGTCCGGTGGCTCTGGCTGACGGGATGATGTGGGATATTAGTGGTAGTAGTCTGGTGGCTCTGGCTGATGGGATGATGAGGGATATTAGGGGTAGTAGTCCGGTGGCTCTGGCTGATGGGATGATGTGGGATATTAGGGGTAGTAGTCTGGTGGCTCTGGCTGATGGGATGATGAGGGATATTAGGGGTAGTAGTCCGGTGGCTCTGGCTGACAAGATGATGAGGGATATTAGTGGTAGTAGTCCGGTGGCTCTGGCTGATGGGATGATGAGGGATATTAGGGGTAGTAGTCCGGTGGCTCTGGCTGACGGGATGATGTGGGATATTAGTGGTAGTAGTCCGGTGGCTCTGGCTGACGGGATGATGTGGGATATTAGTGGTAGTAGTCCGGTGGCTCTGGCTGATGGGATGATGAGGGATATTAGGGGTAGTAGTCCGGTGGCTCTGGCTGATGGGATGATGTGGGATATTAGGGGTAGTAGTCCGGTGGCTCTGGCTGATGGGATGATGAGGGATATTAGGGGTAGTAGTCCGGTGGCTCTGGCTGACAAGATGATGAGGGATATTAGGGGTAGTAGTCCGGTGGCTCTGGCTGACGGGATGATGTGAGATATTAGTGGTAGTAGTCCGGTAGCTCTGGCTGATGGGATGATGAGGGATATTAGGGGTAGTAGTCCGGTGGCTCTGGCTGACGGGATGATGTGGGATATTAGTGGTAGTAGTCCGGTGGCTCTGACTGACGAGATGATGTGGGATATTAGGGGTAGTAGTCCAGTGGCTGTGACGGGATGATGTGGGATATTAGGGGTAGTAGTCCGGTGGCTCTGGCTGATTAGGGGTAGTAGCCCGGTGGCTCTGGCTGATGGGATGATGTGGGATATTAGGGGGAGTAGTCCGGTGGCTCTGGCTGATGGGATGATGTGGGATATTAGGGGTAGTAGTCCGGTGGCTCTGGCTGATTAGGGGTAGTAGCCCGGTGGCTCTGGCTGATGGGATGATGTGGGATATTAGGGGGAGTAGTCCGGTGGCTCTGGCTGACGGGATGATGTGGGATATTAGGGGTAGTAGTCCGGTGGCTCTGGCTGACGAGATGATGTGGGATATTAGGGGTAGTAGTCCGGTGGCTCTGGCTGACGGGATGATGTGGGATATTAGGGGTAGTAGTCCGGTGGCTCTGGCTGACGGGATGATGAGGGATATTAGGGGTAGTAGTCCGATGGCTCTGGCTGACGGGATGATGTGGGATATTAGTGGTAGTAGTCCGGTGGCTCTGGCTGACGGGATGATGTGGGATATTAGGGGTAGTAGTCCGGTGGCTCTGGCTGACGAGATGATGTGGGATATTAGGGGTAGTAGTCCGGTGGCTCTGGCTGACGGGATGATGTGGGATATTAGGGGTAGTAGTCCGGTGGCTCTGGCTGACGGGATGATGAGGGATATTAGGGGTAGTAGTCCGATGGCTCTGGCTGACGGGATGATGTGGGATATTAGGGGTAGTAGTCCGGTGGCTCTGGCTGACGGGATGATGTGGGATATTAGGGGTAGTAGTCCGGTGGCTCTGGCTGACGGGATGATGAGGGATATTAGGGGTAGTAGTCCGATGGCTCTGGCTGACGGGATGATGTGGGATATTAGGGGTAGTAGTCCGGTGGCTCTGGCTGACGAGATGATGTGGGAAATTAGGGGTAGTAGTCCGGTGGTTCTGGCTGACGGGATGATGTGGGATATTAGGGGTAGTAGTCCGGTGGCTCTGGCTGACGGGATGATGTGGGATATTAGTGGTAGTAGTCCGGTGGCTCTGACTGACGAGATGATGTGGGATATTAGGGGTAGTAGTCCAGTGGCTGTGACGGGATGATGTGGGATATTAGGGGTAGTAGTCTGGTGGCTCTGGCTGATGGGATGATGTGGGATATTAGGGGTAGTAGTCCGGTGGCTCTGGCTGACGGGATGATGAGGGATATTAGGGGTAGTAGTCCGGTGGCTCTTGCTGACGGGATGATGTGGGATATTAGTGGTAGTAGTCCGGTAGCTCTGGCTGATGGGATGATGAGGGATATTAGGGGTAGTAGTCCGGTGGCTCTGGCTGACAAGATGATGAGGGATATTAGGGGTAGTAGTCTGGTGGCTCTGGCTGACGGGATGATGTGGGATATTAGTGGTAGTAGTCCGGTGGCTCTGGCTGACAAGATGATGAGGGATATTAGGGGTAGTAGTCTGGTGGCTCTGGCTGACGGGATGATGTGAGATATTAGTGGTAGTAGTCCGGTAGCTCTGGCTGATGGGATGATGAGGGATATTAGGGGTAGTAGTCCGGTGGCTCTGGCTGACGGGATGATGTGGGATATTAGTGGTAGTAGTCCGGTGGCTCTGACTGACGAGATGATGTGGGATATTAGGGGTAGTAGTCCAGTGGCTGTGACGGGATGATGTGGGATATTAGGGGTAGTAGTCCGGTGGCTCTGGCTGATTAGGGGTAGTAGCCCGGTGGCTCTGGCTGATGGGATGATGTGGGATATTAGGGGGAGTAGTCCGGTGGCTCTGGCTGATGGGATGATGTGGGATATTAGGAGCAGTAGTCCGGTGGCTCTGGCTGACGGGATGATGTGGGATATTAGGGGTAGTAGTCCGGTGGCTCTGGCTGACGAGATGATGTGGGATATTAGGGGTAGTAGTCCGGTGGCTCTGGCTGACGGGATGATGTGGGATATTAGGGGTAGTAGTCCGGTGGCTCTGGCTGACGGGATGATGAGGGATATTAGGGGTAGTAGTCCGATGGCTCTGGCTGACGGGATGATGTGGGATATTAGTGGTAGTAGTCCGGTGGCTCTGGCTGACGAGATGATGTGGGAAATTAGGGGTAGTAGTCCGGTGGTTCTGGCTGACGGGATGATGTGGGATATTAGGGGTAGTAGTCCGGTGGCTCTGGCTGACGGGATGATGTGGGATATTAGTGGTAGTAGTCCGGTGGCTCTGACTGACGAGATGATGTGGGATATTAGGGGTAGTAGTCCAGTGGCTGTGACGGGATGATGTGGGATATTAGGGGTAGTAGTCTGGTGGCTCTGGCTGATGGGATGATGTGGGATATTAGGGGTAGTAGTCCGGTGGCTCTGGCTGATGGGATGATGTGGGATATTAGGAGCAGTAGTCCGGTGGCTCTGGCTGACGGTATGATGTGGGATATTAGGGGTAGTAGTCCGGTGGCTCTGGCTGACGAGATGATGTGGGATATTAGGGGTAGTAGTCCGGTGGCTCTGGCTGACGGGATGATGTGGGATATTAGGGGTAGTAGTCCGGTGGCTCTGGCTGACGGGATGATGAGGGATATTAGGGGTAGTAGTCCGATGGCTCTGGCTGACGGGATGATGTGGGATATTAGTGGTAGTAGTCCGGTGGCTCTGGCTGACGAGATGATGTGGGATATTAGTGGTAGTATTCCGGTGGCTCTGGCTGATGGGATGATGTGGGATATTAGGGGTAGTAGTCCGGTGGCTCTGGCTGACGGGATGATGTGGGATATAAGTGGTAGTATTCCGGTGGCTCTGGCTGATGGGATGATGTGGGATATTAGTGGTAGTAGTCCGGTGGCTCTGGCTGACGGGATGATGTGGGATATTAGGGGTAGTAGTCCGGTGGCTCTGGCTGACGAGATGATGAGGGATATTAGTGGGAGTAGTCCGGTGGCTCTGGCTGACGGGATGATGTGGGATATTAGGGGTAGTAGTCCGGTGGCTCTGGCTGACGGGATGATGAGGGATATTAGGGGTAGTAATCCGGTGGCTCTGGCTGACGGGATGATGAGGGATATTAGGGGTAGTAGTCTGGTGGATCTGACTGACGAGATGATGTGGGATATTAGGGGTAGTAGTCCGGTGGTTCTGGCTGACGGGATGATGTGGGATATTAGTGGTAGTAGTCTGGTGGCTCTGGCTGACGGGATGATGTGGGATATTAGGGGTAGTATTCCGGTGGCTCTGGCTGACGGGATGATGTGGTATATTAGTGGTAGTAGTCCGGTGGCTCTGGCTGACGTGATGATGTGGTATATTAGGGGTAGTAGTCCGGTGGCTCTGGCTGACGGGATGATGAGGGATATTAGGGGTAGTAGTCCGGTGGCTCTGGCTGACGGGATGATGTGGGATATTAGGGGTAGTAGTCCGGCGGCTCTGGATTATGGGATGATGTGGGATATTAGTGGTAGTAGTCCGGTAGCTCTGGCTGATGGGATGATGAGGGATATTAGGGGTAGTAGTCCGGTGGCTCTGGCTGACAAGATGATGAGGGATATTAGGGGTAGTAGTCTGGTGGCTCTGGCTGACGGGATGATGTGGGATATTAGTGGTAGTAGTCCGGTGGCTCTGGCTGACAAGATGATGAGGGATATTAGGGGTAGTAGTCTGGTGGCTCTGGCTGACGGGATGATGTGAGATATTAGTGGTAGTAGTCCGGTAGCTCTGGCTGATGGGATGATGAGGGATATTAGGGGTAGTAGTCCGGTGGCTCTGGCTGACGGGATGATGTGGGATATTAGTGGTAGTAGTCCGGTGGCTCTGACTGACGAGATGATGTGGGATATTAGGGGTTGTAGTCCAGTGGCTGTGACGGGATGATGTGGGATATTAGGGGGAGTAGTCCGGTGGATCTGGCTGATGGGATGATGTGGGATATTAGGAGCAGTAGTCCGGTGGCTCTGGCTGACGGGATGATGTGGGATATTAGGGGTAGTAGTCCGGTGGCTATGGCTGACGAGATGATGTGGGATATTAGGGGTAGTAGTCCGGTGGCTCTGGCTGACGGGATGATGTGGGATATTAGGGGTAGTAGTCCGGTGGCTGACGGGATGATGTGGGATATTAGGGGTAGTAGTCCGGTAGCTCTGGCTGATGGGATGATGTGGGATATTAGGGGTAGTAGTCCGGTGGCTCTGGCTGACGGGATGATGGGTGATATTAGGGGTAGTAGTCCGGTGGCTCTGGCTGCTGGGATGATGTGGGATATTAGGGGTAGTAGTCCGGTGGCTCTGGCTGACTGGATGATGTGGGATATTAGGGGTAGTAGTCCGGTGGCTCTGGCTGACGGGATGATGTGGGATATTAGGGGTAGTAGTCCGGTGGCTCTGGCTGACGGGATGATGTGGGATATTAGTGGTAGTAGTCCGGTGGCTCTGGCTGACGAGATGATGTGGGAAATTAGGGGTAGTAGTCCGGTGGTTCTGGCTGACGGGATGATGTGGGATATTAGTGGTAGTAGTCCGGTGGCTCTGGCTGACGGGATGATGAGGGATATTAGGGGTAGTAGTCCGGTGGCTCTGGCTGACGGGATGATGAGGGATATTAGTGGTAGTAGTCCGGTGGCTCTGGCTGATGGGATGATGTGGGATATTAGGGGTAGTCGTCCGGTGGCTCTGGCTGATGGGATGATGTGGGATATTAGGGGTAGTCGTCCGGTGGCTCTGGCTGACGCGATGATGTGGGATATTAGGGGGAGTAGTCCGGTGGCTCTGGCTGACGGGATGATGTGGGATATTAGTGGTAGTAGTCCGGTGGTTCTGGCTGACGGGATGATGAGGGATATTAGGGGTAGTAGTCCGGTGGCTCTGGCTGACGGGATGATGAGGGATATTAGTGGTAGTAGTCCGGTGGCTCTGGCTGATGGGATGATGTGGGATATTAGGGGTAGTCGTCCGGTGGCTCTGGCTGATGGGATGATGTGGGATATTAGGGGTAGTCGTCCGGTGGCTCTGGCTGACGCGATGATGTGGGATATTAGGGGGAGTAGTCCGGTGGCACTGGCTGATGGGATGATGTGGGATATTAGGGGTAGTAGTCTGGTGGCTCTGACTGACGAGATGATATGGGATATTAGGGGTAGTAGTCCGGTGGCTCTGGCTGACGGGATGATGTGGGATATTAGTGGTAGTAGTCCGGTGGCTCTGGCTGATGGGATGATGTGGGATATTAGGGGTAGTCGTCCGGTGGCTCTGGCTGACGCGATGATGTGGGATATTAGGGGGAGTAGTCCGGTGGCTCTGGCTGATGGGATGATGTGGGATATTAGGGGTAGTAGTCTGGTGGCTCTGACTGACGAGATGATATGGGATATTAGTGGTAGTAGTCCGGTGGCTCTGGCTGATGGGATGATGTGGGATATTAGGGGTAGTAGTCCGGTGGCTCTGGCTGACGGGATGATGTGGGATATTAGGGGTAGTAGTCCGGCGGCTCTGGATTATGGGATGATGTGGGATATTAGTGGTAGTATTCCGGTAGCTCTGGCTGATGGGATGATGAGGGATATTAGGGGTAGTAGTCCGGTAGCTCTGGCTGATGGGATGATGTGGGATATTAGGGGGAGTAGTCCGGTGGCTCTGGCTGATGGGATGATGTGGGATATTAGGGGGAGTAGTCCGGTGGCTCTGGCTGACAAGATGATGAGGGATATTAGGGGTAATAGTCTGGTGGCTCTGGCTGACGGGATGATGTGAGATATTAGTGGTAGTAGTCCGGTAGCTCTGGCTGATGGGATGATGAGGTATATTAGGGGTAGTAGTCCGGTGGCTCTGGCTGACAAGATGATGAGGGATATTAGGTGTAGTAGTCTGGTGGCTCTGGCTGACGGGATGATGTGAGATATTAGTGGTAGTAGTCCGGTAGCTCTGGCTGATGGGATGATGAGGGATATTAGGGGTAGTAGTCCGGTGGCTCTGGCTGACAAGATGATGAGGGATATTAGGTGTAGTAGTCTGGTGGCTCTGGCTGACGGGATGATGTGGGATATTAGGGGTAGTAGTCCGGTGGCTCTGGCTGACGGGATGATGTGGGATATTAGTGGTAGTAGTCCGGTGGCTCTGGCTGACGGGATGATGTGGGATATTAGTGGTAGTAGTCCGGTGGCTCTGGCTGACGAGATGATGAGGGATATTAGGGGTAGTAGTCCGGTGGCTCTGGCTGACGGGATGATGAGGGATATTAGGGGTAGTAGTCTGGTGGCTCTGGCTGACGGGATGATGTGGGATATTAGTGGTAGTAGTCCGATGGCTCTGGCTGACGGGATGATGTGGGATATTAGTGGTAGTAGTCCGGTGGCTCTGGCTGACGAGATGATGTGGGAAATTAGGGGTAGTAGTCCGGTGGTTCTGGCTGACGGGATGATGTGGGATATTAGTGGTAGTAGTCCGGTGGCTCTGGCTGACGAGATGATGAGGGATATTAGGTGTAGTAGTCTGGTGGCTCTGGCTGACGGGATGATGTGGGATATTAGGGGTAGTAGTCCGGTGGCTCTGGCTGACGGGATGATGTGGGATATTAGTGGTAGTAGTCCGGTGGCTCTGGCTGACGGGATGATGTGGGATATTAGGGGTAGTAGTCCGATGGCTCTGGCTGACGGGATGATGTGGGATATTAGTGGTAGTAGTCCGGTGGCTCTGGCTGACGAGATGATGTGGGAAATTAGGGGTAGTAGTCCGGTGGTTCTGGCTGACGGGATGATGTGGGATATTAGTGGTAGTAGTCCGGTGGCTCTGGCTGACGAGATGATGTGGGAAATTAGGGGTAGTAGTCCGGTGGCTCTGGCTGACGGGATGATGAGGGATATTAGGGGTAGTAGTCTGGTGGATCTGACTGACGAGATGATGTGGGATATTAGGGGTAGTAGTCCGGTGGTTCTGGCTGACGGGATGATGTGGGATATTAGTGGTAGTATTCCGGTGGCTCTGGCTGACGGGATGATGTGGGATATTAGGGGTAGTAGTCTGGTGGCTCTGGCTTATGGGATGATGTGGGATATTAGGGGTAGTAGTCCGGTGGCTCTGGCTGACGGGATGATGAGGGATATTAGGGGTAGTAGTCTGGTGGCTCTGACTGACGAGATGATGTGGGATATTAGGGGTAGTAGTCCGGTGGCTCTGGCTGACGGGATGATGAGGGATATTAGGGGTAGTAGTCCGGCGGCTCTGGCTGACGGGATGATGAGGGATATTAGGGGTAGTAGTCTGGTGGCTCTGACTGACGAGATGATGTGGGATATTAGGGGTAGTAGTCCGGTGGCTCTGGCTCACGGGATGATGAGGGATATTAGGGGTAGTAGTCCGGCGGCTCTGGCTGACGGGATGATGTGGGATATTAGGGGTAGTAGTCTGGTGGCTCTGACTGACGAGATGATGTGGGATATTAGGGGTAGTAGTCCGGTGGCTCTGGCTGACGGGATGATGAGGGATATTAGGGGTAGTAGTCCGGCGGCTCTGGCTGACGGGATGATGTGGGATATTAGTGGTAGTATTCCGGTGGCTCTGGCTGATGGGATGATGTGGGATATTAGGGGTAGTAGTCTGGTGGCTCTGGCTGATGGGATGATGTGGGATATTAGTGGTAGTAGTCCGGTGGCTCTGGCTGACGGAATGATGAGGGATATTAGGGGTAGTAGTCTGGTGGCTCTGACTGACGAGATGATGTGGGATATTAGGTGTAGTAGTCCGGTGGCTCTGGCTGACGGGATGATGAGGGATATTAGGGGTAGTAGTCCGGCGGCTCTGGCTGACGGGATGATGTGGGATATTAGGGGTAGTAGTCCGGTGGCTCTGGCTGACGGGATGATGTGGGATATTAGGGGTAGTAGTCCGGCGGCTCTGGATTATGGGATGATGTGGGATATTAGTGGTAGTAGTCCGGTAGCTCTGGCTGATGGGATGATGAGGGATATTAGGGGTAGTAGTCCGGTGGCTCTGGCTGACGGGATGATGTGGGATATTAGGGGTAGTAGTCTGGTGGCTCTGGCTGACGGGATGATGTGAGATATTAGTGGTAGTAGTCCGGTAGCTCTGGCTGATGGGATGATGAGGGATATTAGGGGTAGTAGTCCGGTGGCTCTGGCTGACGGGATGATGTGGGATATTAGTGGTAGTAGTCCGGTGGCTCTGGCTGACGGGATGATGTGGGATATTAGGGGTAGTAGTCCGGTGGCTCTGGCTGACGAGATGATGAGGGATATTAGGGGTAGTAGTCCGGTAGCTCTGGCTGATGGGATGATGAGGGATATTAGGGGTAGTAGTCCGGTGGCTCTGGCTGACGGGATGATGTGGGATATTAGGGGTAGTAGTCCGGTGGCTCTGGCTGACGGGATGATGAGGGATATTAGGGGTAGTAGTCTGGTGGCTCTGGCTGACGGGATGATGTGAGATATTAGTGGTAGTAGTCCGGTAGCTCTGGCTGATGGGATGATGAGGGATATTAGGGGTAGTAGTCCGGTGGCTCTGGCTGACGGGATGATGTGGGATATTAGTGGTAGTAGTCCGGTGGCTCTGGCTGACGGGATGATGTGGGATATTAGGGGTAGTAGTCCGGTGGCTCTGGCTGACGAGATGATGAGGGATATTAGGGGTAGTAGTCCGGTAGCTCTGGCTGATGGGATGATGAGGGATATTAGGGGTAGTAGTCCGGTGGCTCTGGCTGACGGGATGATGTGGGATATTAGGGGTAGTAGTCCGGTAGCTCTGGCTGATGGGATGATGAGGGATATTAGGGGTAGTAGTCCGGTGGCTCTGGCTGACGGGATGATGTGGGATATTAGTGGTAGTAGTCCGGTGGCTCTGGCTGACGGGATGATGTGGGATATTAGGGGTAGTAGTCCGGTGGCTCTGGCTGACGAGATGATGAGGGATATTAGGGGTAGTAGTCCGGTGGCTCTGGCTGACGGGATGATGTGGGATATTAGGGGGAGTAGTCCGGTGGCTCTGGCTGATGGGATGATGTGGGATATTAGTGGTAGTAGTCCGGTGGCTCTGACTGACGAGATGATGTGGGATATTAGGGGTAGTAGTCCGGTGGCTCTGGCTGATGGGATGATGTGGGATATTAGGGGTAGTAGTCCGGTGGCTCTGGCTGATGGGATGATGTGGGATATTAGGGGTAGTAGTCCGGTGGCTCTGGCTGACGGGATGATGTGGGATATTAGGGGTAGTAGTCCGGTGGCTCTGGCTGACGGGATGATGTGGGATATTAGGGGTAGTAGTCCGGTGGCTCTGGCTGACGGGATGATGTGGGATATTAGTGGTAGTAGTCCGGCGGCTCTGGCTGATGGGATGATGTGAGATATTAGTGGTAGTAGTCCAGTAGCTCTGGCTGATGGGATGATGAGGGATATTTGGGGTAGTAGTCTGGTGGCTCTGGCTGACGGGATGATGTGGGATATTAGGGGTAGTAGTCCGGTGGCTCTGGCTGACTGGATGATGTGGGATATTAAAGGTAGTAGTCTGGTGGCTCTGGCTGACGGGATGATGTGGGATATTAGTGGTAGTAGTCCGGTAGCTCTGGCTGACGGGATGATGTGGGATATTAGTGGGAGTAGTCCGGTGGCTCTGGCTGACGGGATGATGTGGGATATTAGGGGTAGTAGTCCGGTGGCTCTGGCTGACGAGATGATGAGGGATATTAGTGGGAGTAGTGCGGTGGCTCTGGCTGACGGGATGATGTGGGATATTAGGGGTAGTAGTCTGGTGGCTCTGGCTGACGGGATGATGTGGGATATTAGTGGTATTAGTCCGGTGGCTCTGGCTGACTGGATGATGAGGGATATTAGGGGTAGTAGTCCGGTGGCTCTGGCTGACGGGATGATGTGGTATATTAGAGGTAGTAGTCCGGTGGCTCTGGCTGACGGGATGATGTGGGATATTAGGGGTAGTAGTCCGGTGGCTCTGGCTGACGAGATGATGAGGGATATTAGGGGTAGTAGTCTAGTGGCTCTGGCTGACGGGATGATGTGAGATATTAGTGGTAGTAGTCCAGTAGCTCTGGCTGATGGGATGATGAGGGATTTTAGGGGTAGTAGTCTGGTGGCTCTGGCTGACGGGATGATGTGGGATATTAGGGGTAGTAGTCCGGTGGCTCTGGCTGACGAGATGATGAGGGATATTAGTGGGAGTAGTCCGGTGGCTCTGGCTGACGGGATGATGTGGGATATTAGGGGTAGTAGTCCGGTGGCTCTGGCTGACGAGATGATGAGGGATATTAGGGGTAGTAGTCCGGTGGCTCTGGCTGACGAGATGATGAGGAATATTAGGGGTAGTAGTCTGGTGGCTCTGGCTGACGAGATGATGTGGGAAATTAGGGGTAGTATTCCGGTGGCTCTGGCTGATGGGATGATGTGGGAAATTAGGGGTAGTAGTCCGGTGGCTCTGGCTGACGGGATGATGTGGGATATTAGGGGTAGTAGTCCAGTAGCTCTGGCTGATGGGATGATGAGGGATATTAGGGGTAGTAGTCCGGTGGCTTTGGCTGACGGGATGATGTGGGATATTAGGGGTAGTAGTCCGGTGGCTCTGGCTGACGAGATGATGAGGGATATTAGGGGTAGTAGTCCGGTGGCTCTGGCTGACGGGATGATGTGAGATATTAGTGGTAGTAGTCCAGTAGCTCTGGCTGATGGGATGATGTGGGATATTAGAGGTAGTAGTCTGGTAGCTCTGGCTGATGGGATGATGAGGGATATTAGGGGGAGTAGTCCGGTGGCTCTGGCTGATGGGATGATGTGCGATATTAGGGGTAGTAGTCCGGTGGCTCTGGCTGACGAGATGATGTGGGAAATTAGGGGTAGTAGTCCGGTGGCTATGGCTGATGGGATGATGTGGGATGTTAGGGGTAGTAGTCCGGTGGCTCTGGCTGATGGGATGATGTGGGATATTAGGGGTAGTAGTCTGGTGGCTCTGGCTGACGGGATGATGTGGGATATTAGTGGTAGTAGTCCGGTGGCTCTGGCTGTTGGAATGATGTAGGATATTAGGGGTAGTAGTCCGGTGGCTCTGGCTGATGGGATGATGTGGGATATTAGGGGTAGTAGTCCGGTGGCTCTGGCTGTTGGAATGATGTGGGATATTAGGGGTAGTAGTCCGGTGGCTCTGGCTGATGGGATGATGTGGGATATTAGTGGTAGTAGTCTGGTGGCTCTGGCTGAAGGGATGATGTGGGATATTAGGGGTAGTAGTCCGGTGGCTCTGGCTGTTGGAATGATGTGGGATATTAGGGGTAGTAGTCCGATGGCTCTGGCTGATGGGATGATGTGGGATATTAGTGGTAGTAGTCCGGTGGCTCTGGCTGAAGGGATGATGTGGGATATTAGGGGTAGTAGCCCGGTGGCTCTGGCTGATGGGATGATGTGGGATATTTGGGGTAGTAGTCCGGTGGCTCTGGCTGACGAGATGATGTGGGATATTAGGGGTAGTAGTCCGATGGCTCTGGCTGATGGGATGATGTGGGATATTAGTGGTAGTAGTCCGGTGGCTCTGGCTGTTGGAATGATGTGGGATATTAGGGGTAGTAGTCCGGTGGCTCTGGCTGATGGGATGATGAGGGATATTAGGGGTAGTAGTCCGGTGGCTCTGGCTGACGGGATGATGTGGGATATTAGGGGTAGTAGTCCGGTGGCTCTGGCTGACGAGATGATGTGGGATATTAGGGGTAGTAGTCTGGTAGCTCTGGCTGACGGGATGATGAGGGATATTAGTGGTAGTAGTCCGGTGGCTCTGGCTGATGGGATGATGTGGGATATTAGGGGTAGTAGTCCGGTGGCTCTGGCTGACGGGATGATGTGGGATATTAGGGGTAGTAGTCCGGTGGCTCTGGCTGACGGGATGATGAGGGATATAAGGGGTAGTAGTCCGGTGGCTCTGGCTGACGGGATAATGTGGGATATTAGGGGTAGTAGTCCGGTGGCTCTGGCTGACGGGATGATGAGGGATATTAGGGGTAGTAGTCCGGTGGCTCTGGCTGACGGGATGATGTGGGATATTAGGGGTAGTAGTCCGGTGGCTCTGGCTGACGAGATGATGTGGGATATTAGGGGTAGTAGTCTGGTAGCTCTGGCTGACGGGATGATGAGGGATATTAGTGGTAGTAGTCCGGTGGCTCTGGCTGATGGGATGATGTGGGATATTAGGGGTAGTAGTCCGGTGGCTCTGGCTGACGAGATGATGTGGGATATTAGGGGTAGTATTCTGGTAGCTCTGGCTGACGGGATGATGAGGGATATTAGTGGTAGTAGTCCGGTGGCTCTGGCTGATGGGATGATGTGGGATATTAGGGGTAGTAGTCCGGTGGCTCTGGCTGACGGGTTGATGAGGGATATTAGGGGTAGTAGTCCGGTGGCTCTGGCTGACGGGATGATTTGGGATATTAGGGGTAGTAGTCTGGTAGCTCTGGCTGACGGGATGATGAGGGATATTAGGGGTAGTAGTCCGGTGGCTCTGGCTGACGGGATGATGTGGGATATTAGGGGTAGTAGTCCGGTGGCTCTGGCTGACTGGATAATGAGGGATATTAGGGGTAGTAGTCCGGTGGCTCTGGCTGACGAGATGATGTGGGATATTAGGGGTAGTAGTCTGGTAGCTCTGGCTGACGGGATGATGAGGGATATTAGGGGTAGTAGTCCGGTGGCTCTGGCTGATGGGATGATGTGGGATATTAGGGGTAGTAGTCCGGTGGCTCTGGCTGACGAGATGATGTGGGATATTAGGGGTAGTAGTCTGGTAGCTCTGGCTGACGGGATGATGAGGGATATTAGTGGTAGTAGTCCGGTGGCTCTGGCTGATGGGATGATGTGGGATATTAGGGGTAGTAGTCCGGTGGCTCTGGCTGACGGGATGATTTGGGATATTAGGGGTAGTAGTCTGGTAGCTCTGGCTGACGGGATGATGAGGGATATTAGGGGTAGTAGTCCGGTGGCTCTGACTGACGGGATGATGTGGGATATTAGGGGTAGTAGTCCGGTGGCTCTGGCTGACTGGATAATGAGGGATATTAGGGGTAGTAGTCCGGTGGCTCTGGCTGACGGGATGATGAGGGATATTAGGGGTAGTAGTCTGGTAGCTCTGGCTGACGGGATGATGTGGGATATTAGGGGTAGTAGTCCGGTGGCTCTGGCTGATGGGATGATGAGGGATATTAGGGGTAGTAGTCCGGTGGCTCTGGCTGACGGGATGATGTGGGATATTAGGGGTAGTAGTCTGGTAGCTCTGGCTGACGAGATGATGTGGGATATTAGGGGTAGTAGTCCGGTGGCTCTGGCTGACGGGATGATGAGGGATATTAGGGGTAGTAGTCCGGTGGCTCTGGCTGATGGGATGATGAGGGATATTAGGGGTAATAGTCCGGTGGCTCTGGCTGACGGGATGATGTGGGATATTAGGGGTAGTAGTCTGGTAGCTCTGGCTGACGAGATGATGTGGGATATTAGGGGTAGTAGTCCGGTGGCTCTGGCTGACGGGATGATGAGGGATATTAGGGGTAGTAGTCCGGTGGCTCTGGCTGACGGGATGATGTGGGATATTAGGGGTAGTAGTCTGGTAGCTCTGGCTGACGGGATGATGAGGGATATTAGGGGTAGTAGTCCGGTGGCTCTGGCTGATGGGATGATGTGGGATATTAGGGGTAGTAGCCCGGTGGCTCTGGCTGACGGGATGATGTGGGATATTAGGGGTAGTAGTCCGGTGGCTCTGGCTGACAGGATGATGTGGGATATTAGGGGTAGTAGTCCGGTGGCTATGGCTGATGGGATGATTTGGGATATTAGGGGTAGTAGTCCGGTGGCTCTGGCTGACGGGATGATGAGGGATATTAGGGGTAGTAGTCCGGTAGCTCTGGCTGACGGGATGATGTGGGATATTAGGGGTAGTAGTCTGGTGGCTCTGGCTGACGAGATGATGAGGGATATTAGGGGTAGTAGTCTGGTGGCTCTGGCTGACGGGATGATGTGGGATATTAGGGGTAGTAGTCCGCTGGCTCTGGCTGATGGGATGATGTGGGAAATTAGTGGTAGTAGTCCGGTGGCTCTGGCTGATGGGATGATGTGGGATATTAGGGGTAGTAGTCCGGTGGCTCTGGCTGACGGGATGATGTGGGAAATTAGGGGTAGTAGTCCGCTGGCTCTGGCTGACGGGATGATGTGGGATATTAGTGGTAGTAGTCTGGTGGCTCTGGCTGATGGGATGATGTGGGAAATTAGGGGTAGTAGTCCGGTGGCTCTGGCTGATGGGATGATGTGGGAAATTAGGGGTAGTAGTCCGGTGGCTCTGGCTGATGGGATGATGTGCGATATTAGGGGTAGTAGTCCGGTGGCTCTGGCTGATGGGATGATGTGGGATATTAGGGGTAGTAGTCCGGTGGCTCTGGCTGATGGGATGATGTGGGATATTAGGGGTAGTAGTCCGGTGGCTCTGGCTGACGGGATGATGTGCGATATTAGGGGTAGTAGTCCGGTGGCTCTGGCTGACGGGATGATGTGGGATATTAGGGGTAGTAGTCCGGTGGCTCTGGCTGATGGGATGATGTGGGAAATTAGGGGTAGTAGTCCGGTGGCTCTGGCTGATGGGATGATGTGGGATATTAGGGGTAATAGTCCGGTGACTCTGGCTGACGGGATGATGTGGAATATTAGGGGTAGTAGTCCGGTAGCTCTGGCTGATGGGATGATGTGGGATATTAGTGGGAGTAGTCCGGTAGCTCTGGCTGATGGGATGATGTGGGATATTAGGGGTAGTAGTCTGGTGACTCTGGCTGACGGGATGATGTGGGATATTAGTGGTAGTAGTCCGGTGGCTCTGGCTGACGGGATGATGTGGGATATTAGTGGTAGTAGTCCGGTGACTCTGGCTGACGGGATGATGTGAGATATTAGGGGTAGTAGTCCGGTGGCTCTGGCTGACGGGATGATGTGGGATATTAGGGGTAGTAGTCCGGTGGCTCTGGCTGATGGGATGATGAGGGATATTAGGGGTAGTAGTCCGGTGGCTCTGGCTGACGGGATGATGAGGGATATTAGGGGTAGTAGTCCGGTGGCTCTGGCTGATGGGATGATGTGGGATATTAGGGGTAGTAGTCCGGTGGCTATGGCTGACGGGATGATGTGGGACATTACGGGTAGTAGTCCAGTAGCTCTGGCTGACAGGATGATGAGGGATATTAGGGGTAGTAGTCCGGTGGCTCTGGCTGATGGGATGATGAGGGATATTAGTGGTAGTAGTCCGGTGGCTCTGGCTGATGGGATGATGAGGGATATTAGTGGTAGTAGTCCGGTGGCTCTGGCTGACGGGATGATGAGGGATATTAGGGGTAGTAGTCCGGTGGCTCTGGTTGATGGGATGATGTGGGATATTAGGGGTAGTAGTCCGGTGGCTATGGCTGACGGGATGATGTGGGACATTACGGGTAGTAGTCCAGTAGCTCTGGCTGACAGGATGATGAGGGATATTAGGGGTAGTAGTCCGGTGGCTCTGGCTGATTAGGGGTAGTATTCTGGTGGCTCTGGCTGACGAGATGATGTGGGAAATTAGGGGTAGTAGTCCGGTGGCTCTGGCTGATGGGATGATGTGGGATATTAGGGGTAGTAGTCCGGTGGCTCTGGCTGATGGGATGATGTGGGATAATAGGGGTAGTAGTCTGGTGGCTATGGCTGACGGGATGATGTGGGATATTAGGGGTAGTAGTCCGGTGGCTCTGGCTGACGGGATGATGTGGGATATTAGTGGTAGTAGTCCGGTGGCTCTGGCTGACGGGATGATGTGGGATATTAGGGGTAGTAGTCCGGTGGCTCTGGCTGACGGCATGATGAGGGATATTAGGGGTAGTAGTCCGGTGGCTCTGGCTGACGGGATGATGTGGGATATTAGGGGGAGTAGTCCGGTGGCTCTGGCTGTCGGTATGATGTGCGATATTAGGGGTAGTAGTCCGGTGGCTCTGGCTGACGGGATGATGTGGGATATTAGGGGTAGTAGTCCGGTGGCTCTGGCTGACGGGATGATGTGGGATATTAGGGGTAGTAGTCCGTTGGCTCTGGCTGACGGGATGATGTGGGAAATTAGGGGTAGTAGTCCGTTGGCTCTGGCTGACGGGATGATGTGGGAAATTAGGGGTAGTAGTCCGGTGGCTCTGGCTGACGGGATGATGTGGGATATTAGGGGTAGTAGTCCGGTGGCTCTGGCTGACGGGATGATGTGGGATATTAGGGGGAGTAGTCCGGTGGCTCTGGCTGATGGGATGATGTGAGATATTAGGGGTAGTAGCCCGGTGGCTCTGGCTTATGGGATGATGTGGGATATTAGGGGTAGTAGTCCGGTGGCTCTGGCTGACGGGATGATGAGGGATATTAGGGTTAGTAGCCCGGTGGCTCTGGCTGATGGGATGATGTGGGATATTAGGGTAGTAGTCCGGTGGCTCTGGCTGATGGGATGATGTGGGGCATTAGGGGTAGTAGTCCGGTGGCTCTGGCTGACGGGATGATGTGGGAAATTAGGGGTAGTAGTTCGGTGGCTCTGGCTGATGGGATGATGTGGGAAATTAGGGGTAGTAGTCCGGTGGCTCTGGCTGATGGGATGATGTGGGATATTAGGGGTAGTAGTCCGGTGGCTCTGGCTGATGGGATGATGTGGGATATTAGGGGGAGTAGTCCGGTGGCTCTGGCTGATGGGATTATGTGGGATATTAGGGGTAATAGTCCGATGGCTCTGGCTGACGGGATGATGTGGGATATTAGGGGGAGTAGTCCGGTGGCTCTGGCTGATGGGATGATGTGAGATATTAGGGGTAGTAGTCCGGTGGCTCTGGCTGATGGGATTATGTGGGATATTAGGGGTAATAGTCTGATGGCTCTGGCTGACGGGATGATGTGGGATATTAGGGGGAGTAGTCCGGTGGCTCTGGCTGATGGGATGATGTGAGATATTAGGGGTAGTAGTCCGGTGGCTCTGGCTGATGGGATTATGTGGGATATTAGGGGGAGTAGTCCGGTGGCTCTGGCTGATGGGATTATGTGGGATATTAGGGGTAATAGTCCGATGGCTCTGGCTGACGGGATGATGTGGGATATTAGGGGGAGTAGTCCGGTGGCTCTGGCTGATGGGATGATGTGAGATATTAGGGGTAGTAGTCCGGTAGCTCTGGCTGATGTGGGATATTAGGGGGAGTAATCCGGTGGCTCTGGCTGATGGGATGATGTGGGATATTAGGGGTAGTAGTCCGGTGGCTCTGACTGACGGGATGATGAGGGATATTAGGGGGAGTAGTCCGGTGGCTCTGGCTGACGGAATGATGAGGGATATTAGGGGGAGTAGTCCGGTGGCTCTGGCTGACGGGATGATGTGGGATATTAGGGGTAGTATTCCGGTGGCTCTGGCTGATGGGATGATGTGGGATATTAGGGGTAGTAGTCCGGTGGCTCTGGCTGATGGGATGATGTGAGATATTAGGGGTAGTAGTCCGGTGGCTCTGGCTGTTGGGATGATGTGGGATATTAGGGGGAGTAGTCCGGTGGCTCTGGCTGATGGGATGATGTGAGATATTAGGGGTAATAGTCCGGTGGCTCTGGCTGATGGGATGATGTGGGATATTAGGGGGAGTAATCCGGTGGCTCTGGCTGATGTGGGATATTAGGGGGAGTAGTCCGGTGGCTCTGGCTGATGGGATGATGTGGGATATTAGGGGTAGTAGTCCGGTGGCTCTGGCTGACGGGATGATGAGGGATATTAGGGGGAGTAGTCCGGTGGCTCTGGCTGATGGGATGATGTGGGATATTAGGGGTAGTAGTCCGGTGGCTCTGGCTGACGGGATGATGAGGGATATTAGGGGTAGTAGTCCGGTGGCTCTGGCTGTTGGGATGATGTGGGATATTAGGGGGAGTTGTCCGGTGGCTCTGGCTGATGGGATGATGTGAGATATTAGGGGTAATAGTCCGGTGGCTCTGGCTGACGGTATGATGTGGGATATTAGCGGTAGTAGTTGTCCGGTGGCTCTGTCTGATGGGATGATGTGGGATATTAGGGGTAGTAGTCCGGTAGCTCTGGCTGATGGGATGATGAGGGATATTAGGGGTAGTAGTCTGGTGGCTCTGGCTGACGGGATGATGTGAGATATTAGTGGTAGTAGTCCGGTAGGTCTGGCTGATGGGATGATGAGGGATATTAGGGGTAGTAGTCCGGTGGCTCTGGCTGACAAGATGATGAGGGATATTAGGTGTAGTAGTCTGGTGGCTCTGGCTGACGGGATGATGTGGGATATTAGGGGTAGTAGTCCGGTGGCTCTGGCTGACGGGATGATGTGGGATATTAGTGGTAGTAGTCCGGTGGCTCTGGCTGACGGGATGATGTGGGATATTAGGGGTAGTAGTCCGGTGGCTCTGGCTGACGAGATGATGTGGGAAATTAGGGGTAGTAGTCCGGTGGTTCTGGCTGACGGGATGATGTGGGATATTAGTGGTAGTAGTCCGGTGGCTCTGGCTGACGGGATGATGTGGGATATTAGGGGTAGTAGTCCGGTGGCTCTGGCTGACGGGATGATGTGGGATATTAGTGGTAGTAGTCCGGTGGCTCTGGCTGACGAGATGATGAGGGATATTAGGGGTAGTAGTCCGGTGGCTCTGGCTGACGGGATGATGAGGGATATTAGGGGTAGTAGTCCGGTGGCTCTGGCTGACGAGATGATGTGGGAAATTAGGGGTAGTAGTCCGGTGGTTCTGGCTGACGGGATGATGTGGGATATTAGTGGTAGTAGTCCGGTGGCTCTGGCTGACGGGATGATGTGGGATATTAGGGGTAGTAGTCCGGTGGCTCTGGCTGACGGGATGATGTGGGATATTAGTGGTAGTAGTCCGGTGGCTCTGGCTGACGGGATGATGTGGGATATTAGTGGTAGTAGTCCGGTGGCTCTGGCTGACGAGATGATGAGGGATATTAGGGGTAGTAGTCCGGTGGCTCTGGCTGACGGGATGATGTGGGATATTAGTGGTAGTAGTCCGGTGGCTCTGGCTGACGAGATGATGTGGGAAATTAGGGGTAGTAGTCCGGTGGTTCTGGCTGACGGGATGATGTGGGATATTAGTGGTAGTAGTCCGGTGGCTCTGGCTGACGAGATGATGTGGGAAATTAGGGGTAGTAGTCCGGTGGCTCTGGCTGACGGGATGATGAGGGATATTAGGGGTAGTAGTCTGGTGGATCTGACTGACGAGATGATGTGGGATATTAGGGGTAGTAGTCCGGTGGTTCTGGCTGACGGGATGATGTGGGATATTAGTGGTAGTATTCCGGTGGCTCTGGCTGACGGGATGATGTGGGATATTAGGGGTAGTAGTCTGGTGGCTCTGGCTGATGGGATGATGTGGGATATTAGTGGTAGTAGTCTGATGGCTCTGACTGACGAGATGATGTGGGATATTAGGGGTAGTAGTCCGGTGGCTCTGGCTGACGGGATGATGAGGGATATTAGGGGTAGTAGTCCGGCGGCTTTGGCTGACGGGATGATGAGGGATATTAGGGGTAGTAGTCTGGTGGCTCTGACTGACGAGATGATGTGGGATATTAGGGGTAGTAGTCCGGTGGCTCTGGCTGACGGGATGATGAGGGATATTAGGGGTAGTAGTCCGGCGGCTCTGGCTGACGGGATGATGTGGGATATTAGGGGTAGTAGTCTGGTGGCTCTGACTGACGAGATGATGTGGGATATTAGGGGTAGTAGTCCGGTGGCTCTGGCTGACGGGATGATGAGGGATATTAGGGGTAGTAGTCCGGCGGCTCTGGCTGACGGGATGATGTGGGATATTAGTGGTAGTATTCCGGTGGCTCTGGCTGATGGGATGATGTGGGATATTAGGGGTAGTAGTCTGGTGGCTCTGGCTGATGGGATGATGTGGGATATTAGTGGTAGTAGTCCGGTGGCTCTGGCTGACGGGATGATGAGGGATATTAGGGGTAGTAGTCCGGCGGCTCTGGCTGACGGGATGATATGGGATATTAGGGGTAGTAGTCCGGTGGCTCTGGCTGACGGGATGATGTGGGATATTAGGGGTAGTAGTCCGGCGGCTCTGGATTATGGGATGATGTGGGATATTAGTGGTAGTAGTCCGGTAGCTCTGGCTGACGGGATGATGAGGGATATTAGGGGTATTAGTCCGGTGGCTCTGGCTGATGGGATGATGAGGGATATTAGGGGTAGTAGTCCGGTGGCTCTGGCTGATGGGATGATGAGGGATATTAGGGGTAGTAGTCCGGTGGCTCTGGCTGACAAGATGATGAGGGATATTAGGGGTAGTATTCCGGTGGCTCTGACTGACGGGATGATGTGGTATATTAGTGGTAGTAGTCCGGTGGCTCTGGCTGACGGGATGATGAGGGATATTAGGGGTAGTAGTCTGGTGGCTCTGACTGACGAGATGATGTGGGATATTAGGGGTAGTAGTCCGGTGGCTCTGGCTGACGGGATGATGTGGGATATTAGGGGTATTAGTCCGGTGGCTCTGGCTGATGGGATGATGAGGGATATTAGGGGTAGTAGTCCGGTGGCTCTGGCTGATGGGATGATGAGGGATATTAGGGGTAGTAGTCCGGTGGCTCTGGCTGACAAGATGATGAGGGATATTAGGGGTAGTATTCCGGTGGCTCTGACTGACGGGATGATGTGGTATATTAGTGGTAGTAGTCCGGTGGCTCTGGCTGACGGGATGATGAGGGATATTAGGGGTAGTAGTCTGGTGGCTCTGACTGACGAGATGATGTGGGATATTAGGGGTAGTAGTCCGGTGGCTCTGGCTGACGGGATGATGAGGGATATTAGGGGTAGTAGTCCGGCGGCTCTGGATTATGGGATGATGTGGGATATTAGTGGTAGTAGTCCGGTAGCTCTGGCTGATGGGATGATGAGGGATATTAGGGGTAGTAGTCCGGTGGCTCTGGCTGACAAGATGATGAGGGATATTAGGGGTAGTAGTCCGGTGGCTCTGGCTGACGGGATGATGTGGGATATTAGTGGTAGTAGTCTGGTGGCTCTGGCTGATGGGATGATGAGGGATATTAGGGGTAGTAGTCCGGTGGCTCTGGCTGATGGGATGATGTGGGATATTAGGGGTAGTAGTCTGGTGGCTCTGGCTGATGGGATGATGAGGGATATTAGGGGTAGTAGTCCGGTGGCTCTGGCTGACAAGATGATGAGGGATATTAGTGGTAGTAGTCCGGTGGCTCTGGCTGATGGGATGATGAGGGATATTAGGGGTAGTAGTCCGGTGGCTCTGGCTGACGGGATGATGTGGGATATTAGTGGTAGTAGTCCGGTGGCTCTGGCTGACGGGATGATGTGGGATATTAGTGGTAGTAGTCCGGTGGCTCTGGCTGATGGGATGATGAGGGATATTAGGGGTAGTAGTCCGGTGGCTCTGGCTGATGGGATGATGTGGGATATTAGGGGTAGTAGTCCGGTGGCTCTGGCTGATGGGATGATGAGGGATATTAGGGGTAGTAGTCCGGTGGCTCTGGCTGACAAGATGATGAGGGATATTAGGGGTAGTAGTCCGGTGGCTCTGGCTGACGGGATGATGTGAGATATTAGTGGTAGTAGTCCGGTAGCTCTGGCTGATGGGATGATGAGGGATATTAGGGGTAGTAGTCCGGTGGCTCTGGCTGACGGGATGATGTGGGATATTAGTGGTAGTAGTCCGGTGGCTCTGACTGACGAGATGATGTGGGATATTAGGGGTAGTAGTCCAGTGGCTGTGACGGGATGATGTGGGATATTAGGGGTAGTAGTCCGGTGGCTCTGGCTGATTAGGGGTAGTAGCCCGGTGGCTCTGGCTGATGGGATGATGTGGGATATTAGGGGGAGTAGTCCGGTGGCTCTGGCTGATGGGATGATGTGGGATATTAGGAGCAGTAGTCCGGTGGCTCTGGCTGACGGGATGATGTGGGATATTAGGGGTAGTAGTCCGGTGGCTCTGGCTGACGAGATGATGTGGGATATTAGGGGTAGTAGTCCGGTGGCTCTGGCTGACGGGATGATGTGGGATATTAGGGGTAGTAGTCCGGTGGCTCTGGCTGACGGGATGATGAGGGATATTAGGGGTAGTAGTCCGATGGCTCTGGCTGACGGGATGATGTGGGATATTAGTGGTAGTAGTCCGGTGGCTCTGGCTGACGGGATGATGTGGGATATTAGGGGTAGTAGTCCGGTGGCTCTGGCTGACGAGATGATGTGGGATATTAGGGGTAGTAGTCCGGTGGCTCTGGCTGACGGGATGATGTGGGATATTAGGGGTAGTAGTCCGGTGGCTCTGGCTGACGGGATGATGAGGGATATTAGGGGTAGTAGTCCGATGGCTCTGGCTGACGGGATGATGTGGGATATTAGGGGTAGTAGTCCGGTGGCTCTGGCTGACGGGATGATGTGGGATATTAGGGGTAGTAGTCCGGTGGCTCTGGCTGACGGGATGATGAGGGATATTAGGGGTAGTAGTCCGATGGCTCTGGCTGACGGGATGATGTGGGATATTAGGGGTAGTAGTCCGGTGGCTCTGGCTGACGAGATGATGTGGGAAATTAGGGGTAGTAGTCCGGTGGTTCTGGCTGACGGGATGATGTGGGATATTAGGGGTAGTAGTCCGGTGGCTCTGGCTGACGGGATGATGTGGGATATTAGTGGTAGTAGTCCGGTGGCTCTGACTGACGAGATGATGTGGGATATTAGGGGTAGTAGTCCAGTGGCTGTGACGGGATGATGTGGGATATTAGGGGTAGTAGTCTGGTGGCTCTGGCTGATGGGATGATGTGGGATATTAGGGGTAGTAGTCCGGTGGCTCTGGCTGACGGGATGATGAGGGATATTAGGGGTAGTAGTCCGGTGGCTCTGGCTGACGGGATGATGTGGGATATTAGTGGTAGTAGTCCGGTAGCTCTGGCTGATGGGATGATGAGGGATATTAGGGGTAGTAGTCCGGTGGCTCTGGCTGACAAGATGATGAGGGATATTAGGGGTAGTAGTCTGGTGGCTCTGGCTGACGGGATGATGTGGGATATTAGTGGTAGTAGTCCGGTGGCTCTGGCTGACAAGATGATGAGGGATATTAGGGGTAGTAGTCTGGTGGCTCTGGCTGACGGGATGATGTGAGATATTAGTGGTAGTAGTCCGGTAGCTCTGGCTGATGGGATGATGAGGGATATTAGGGGTAGTAGTCCGGTGGCTCTGGCTGACGGGATGATGTGGGATATTAGTGGTAGTAGTCCGGTGGCTCTGACTGACGAGATGATGTGGGATATTAGGGGTAGTAGTCCAGTGGCTGTGACGGGATGATGTGGGATATTAGGGGTAGTAGTCCGGTGGCTCTGGCTGATTAGGGGTAGTAGCCCGGTGGCTCTGGCTGATGGGATGATGTGGGATATTAGGGGGAGTAGTCCGGTGGCTCTGGCTGATGGGATGATGTGGGATATTAGGAGCAGTAGTCCGGTGGCTCTGGCTGACGGGATGATGTGGGATATTAGGGGTAGTAGTCCGGTGGCTCTGGCTGACGAGATGATGTGGGATATTAGGGGTAGTAGTCCGGTGGCTCTGGCTGACGGGATGATGTGGGATATTAGGGGTAGTAGTCCGGTGGCTCTGGCTGACGGGATGATGAGGGATATTAGGGGTAGTAGTCCGATGGCTCTGGCTGACGGGATGATGTGGGATATTAGTGGTAGTAGTCCGGTGGCTCTGGCTGACGAGATGATGTGGGAAATTAGGGGTAGTAGTCCGGTGGTTCTGGCTGACGGGATGATGTGGGATATTAGGGGTAGTAGTCCGGTGGCTCTGGCTGACGGGATGATGTGGGATATTAGTGGTAGTAGTCCGGTGGCTCTGACTGACGAGATGATGTGGGATATTAGGGGTAGTAGTCCAGTGGCTGTGACGGGATGATGTGGGATATTAGGGGTAGTAGTCTGGTGGCTCTGGCTGATGGGATGATGTGGGATATTAGGGGTAGTAGTCCGGTGGCTCTGGCTGATGGGATGATGTGGGATATTAGGAGCAGTAGTCCGGTGGCTCTGGCTGACGGTATGATGTGGGATATTAGGGGTAGTAGTCCGGTGGCTCTGGCTGACGAGATGATGTGGGATATTAGGGGTAGTAGTCCGGTGGCTCTGGCTGACGGGATGATGTGGGATATTAGGGGTAGTAGTCCGGTGGCTCTGGCTGACGGGATGATGAGGGATATTAGGGGTAGTAGTCCGATGGCTCTGGCTGACGGGATGATGTGGGATATTAGTGGTAGTAGTCCGGTGGCTCTGGCTGACGAGATGATGTGGGATATTAGTGGTAGTATTCCGGTGGCTCTGGCTGATGGGATGATGTGGGATATTAGGGGTAGTAGTCCGGTGGCTCTGGCTGACGGGATGATGTGGGATATAAGTGGTAGTATTCCGGTGGCTCTGGCTGATGGGATGATGTGGGATATTAGTGGTAGTAGTCCGGTGGCTCTGGCTGACGGGATGATGTGGGATATTAGGGGTAGTAGTCCGGTGGCTCTGGCTGACGAGATGATGAGGGATATTAGTGGGAGTAGTCCGGTGGCTCTGGCTGACGGGATGATGTGGGATATTAGGGGTAGTAGTCCGGTGGCTCTGGCTGACGGGATGATGAGGGATATTAGGGGTAGTAATCCGGTGGCTCTGGCTGACGGGATGATGAGGGATATTAGGGGTAGTAGTCTGGTGGATCTGACTGACGAGATGATGTGGGATATTAGGGGTAGTAGTCCGGTGGTTCTGGCTGACGGGATGATGTGGGATATTAGTGGTAGTAGTCTGGTGGCTCTGGCTGACGGGATGATGTGGGATATTAGGGGTAGTATTCCGGTGGCTCTGGCTGACGGGATGATGTGGTATATTAGTGGTAGTAGTCCGGTGGCTCTGGCTGACGTGATGATGTGGTATATTAGGGGTAGTAGTCCGGTGGCTCTGGCTGACGGGATGATGAGGGATATTAGGGGTAGTAGTCCGGTGGCTCTGGCTGACGGGATGATGTGGGATATTAGGGGTAGTAGTCCGGCGGCTCTGGATTATGGGATGATGTGGGATATTAGTGGTAGTAGTCCGGTAGCTCTGGCTGATGGGATGATGAGGGATATTAGGGGTAGTAGTCCGGTGGCTCTGGCTGACAAGATGATGAGGGATATTAGGGGTAGTAGTCTGGTGGCTCTGGCTGACGGGATGATGTGAGATATTAGTGGTAGTAGTCCGGTAGCTCTGGCTGATGGGATGATGAGGGATATTAGGGGTAGTAGTCCGGTGGCTCTGGCTGACGGGATGATGTGGGATATTAGTGGTAGTAGTCCGGTGGCTCTGGCTGACAAGATGATGAGGGATATTAGGGGTAGTAGTCTGGTGGCTCTGGCTGACGGGATGATGTGAGATATTAGTGGTAGTAGTCCGGTAGCTCTGGCTGATGGGATGATGAGGGATATTAGGGGTAGTAGTCCGGTGGCTCTGGCTGACGGGATGATGTGGGATATTAGTGGTAGTAGTCCGGTGGCTCTGACTGACGAGATGATGTGGGATATTAGGGGTTGTAGTCCAGTGGCTGTGACGGGATGATGTGGGATATTAGGGGGAGTAGTCCGGTGGATCTGGCTGATGGGATGATGTGGGATATTAGGAGCAGTAGTCCGGTGGCTCTGGCTGACGGGATGATGTGGGATATTAGGGGTAGTAGTCCGGTGGCTATGGCTGACGAGATGATGTGGGATATTAGGGGTAGTAGTCCGGTGGCTCTGGCTGACGGGATGATGTGGGATATTAGGGGTAGTAGTCCGGTGGCTGACGGGATGATGTGGGATATTAGGGGTAGTAGTCCGGTAGCTCTGGCTGATGGGATGATGTGGGATATTAGGGGTAGTAGTCCGGTGGCTCTGGCTGACGGGATGATGGGTGATATTAGGGGTAGTAGTCCGGTGGCTCTGGCTGCTGGGATGATGTGGGATATTAGGGGTAGTAGTCCGGTGGCTCTGGCTGACTGGATGATGTGGGATATTAGGGGTAGTAGTCCGGTGGCTCTGGCTGACGGGATGATGTGGGATATTAGGGGTAGTAGTCCGGTGGCTCTGGCTGACGGGATGATGTGGGATATTAGTGGTAGTAGTCCGGTGGCTCTGGCTGACGAGATGATGTGGGAAATTAGGGGTAGTAGTCCGGTGGTTCTGGCTGACGGGATGATGTGGGATATTAGTGGTAGTAGTCCGGTGGCTCTGGCTGACGGGATGATGAGGGATATTAGGGGTAGTAGTCCGGTGGCTCTGGCTGACGGGATGATGAGGGATATTAGTGGTAGTAGTCCGGTGGCTCTGGCTGATGGGATGATGTGGGATATTAGGGGTAGTCGTCCGGTGGCTCTGGCTGATGGGATGATGTGGGATATTAGGGGTAGTCGTCCGGTGGCTCTGGCTGACGCGATGATGTGGGATATTAGGGGGAGTAGTCCGGTGGCTCTGGCTGACGGGATGATGTGGGATATTAGTGGTAGTAGTCCGGTGGTTCTGGCTGACGGGATGATGAGGGATATTAGGGGTAGTAGTCCGGTGGCTCTGGCTGACGGGATGATGAGGGATATTAGTGGTAGTAGTCCGGTGGCTCTGGCTGATGGGATGATGTGGGATATTAGGGGTAGTCGTCCGGTGGCTCTGGCTGATGGGATGATGTGGGATATTAGGGGTAGTCGTCCGGTGGCTCTGGCTGACGCGATGATGTGGGATATTAGGGGGAGTAGTCCGGTGGCACTGGCTGATGGGATGATGTGGGATATTAGGGGTAGTAGTCTGGTGGCTCTGACTGACGAGATGATATGGGATATTAGGGGTAGTAGTCCGGTGGCTCTGGCTGACGGGATGATGTGGGATATTAGTGGTAGTAGTCCGGTGGCTCTGGCTGATGGGATGATGTGGGATATTAGGGGTAGTCGTCCGGTGGCTCTGGCTGACGCGATGATGTGGGATATTAGGGGGAGTAGTCCGGTGGCTCTGGCTGATGGGATGATGTGGGATATTAGGGGTAGTAGTCTGGTGGCTCTGACTGACGAGATGATATGGGATATTAGTGGTAGTAGTCCGGTGGCTCTGGCTGATGGGATGATGTGGGATATTAGGGGTAGTAGTCCGGTGGCTCTGGCTGACGGGATGATGTGGGATATTAGGGGTAGTAGTCCGGCGGCTCTGGATTATGGGATGATGTGGGATATTAGTGGTAGTATTCCGGTAGCTCTGGCTGATGGGATGATGAGGGATATTAGGGGTAGTAGTCCGGTAGCTCTGGCTGATGGGATGATGTGGGATATTAGGGGGAGTAGTCCGGTGGCTCTGGCTGATGGGATGATGTGGGATATTAGGGGGAGTAGTCCGGCGGCTCTGGATTATGGGATGATGTGGGATATTAGTGGTAGTAGTCCGGTAGCTCTGGCTGATGGGATGATGAGGGATATTAGGGGTAGTAGTCCGGTGGCTCTGGCTGATGGGATGATGTGGGATATTAGGGGGAGTAGTCCGGTGGCTCTGGCTGACAAGATGATGAGGGATATTAGGGGTAATAGTCTGGTGGCTCTGGCTGACGGGATGATGTGAGATATTAGTGGTAGTAGTCCGGTAGCTCTGGCTGATGGGATGATGAGGTATATTAGGGGTAGTAGTCCGGTGGCTCTGGCTGACAAGATGATGAGGGATATTAGGTGTAGTAGTCTGGTGGCTCTGGCTGACGGGATGATGTGAGATATTAGTGGTAGTAGTCCGGTAGCTCTGGCTGATGGGATGATGAGGGATATTAGGGGTAGTAGTCCGGTGGCTCTGGCTGACAAGATGATGAGGGATATTAGGTGTAGTAGTCTGGTGGCTCTGGCTGACGGGATGATGTGGGATATTAGGGGTAGTAGTCCGGTGGCTCTGGCTGACGGGATGATGTGGGATATTAGTGGTAGTAGTCCGGTGGCTCTGGCTGACGGGATGATGTGGGATATTAGTGGTAGTAGTCCGGTGGCTCTGGCTGACGAGATGATGAGGGATATTAGGGGTAGTAGTCCGGTGGCTCTGGCTGACGGGATGATGAGGGATATTAGGGGTAGTAGTCTGGTGGCTCTGGCTGACGGGATGATGTGGGATATTAGTGGTAGTAGTCCGATGGCTCTGGCTGACGGGATGATGTGGGATATTAGTGGTAGTAGTCCGGTGGCTCTGGCTGACGAGATGATGTGGGAAATTAGGGGTAGTAGTCCGGTGGTTCTGGCTGACGGGATGATGTGGGATATTAGTGGTAGTAGTCCGGTGGCTCTGGCTGACGAGATGATGAGGGATATTAGGTGTAGTAGTCTGGTGGCTCTGGCTGACGGGATGATGTGGGATATTAGGGGTAGTAGTCCGGTGGCTCTGGCTGACGGGATGATGTGGGATATTAGTGGTAGTAGTCCGGTGGCTCTGGCTGACGGGATGATGTGGGATATTAGGGGTAGTAGTCCGATGGCTCTGGCTGACGGGATGATGTGGGATATTAGTGGTAGTAGTCCGGTGGCTCTGGCTGACGAGATGATGTGGGAAATTAGGGGTAGTAGTCCGGTGGTTCTGGCTGACGGGATGATGTGGGATATTAGTGGTAGTAGTCCGGTGGCTCTGGCTGACGAGATGATGTGGGAAATTAGGGGTAGTAGTCCGGTGGCTCTGGCTGACGGGATGATGAGGGATATTAGGGGTAGTAGTCTGGTGGATCTGACTGACGAGATGATGTGGGATATTAGGGGTAGTAGTCCGGTGGTTCTGGCTGACGGGATGATGTGGGATATTAGTGGTAGTATTCCGGTGGCTCTGGCTGACGGGATGATGTGGGATATTAGGGGTAGTAGTCTGGTGGCTCTGGCTTATGGGATGATGTGGGATATTAGGGGTAGTAGTCCGGTGGCTCTGGCTGACGGGATGATGAGGGATATTAGGGGTAGTAGTCTGGTGGCTCTGACTGACGAGATGATGTGGGATATTAGGGGTAGTAGTCCGGTGGCTCTGGCTGACGGGATGATGAGGGATATTAGGGGTAGTAGTCCGGCGGCTCTGGCTGACGGGATGATGAGGGATATTAGGGGTAGTAGTCTGGTGGCTCTGACTGACGAGATGATGTGGGATATTAGGGGTAGTAGTCCGGTGGCTCTGGCTCACGGGATGATGAGGGATATTAGGGGTAGTAGTCCGGCGGCTCTGGCTGACGGGATGATGTGGGATATTAGGGGTAGTAGTCTGGTGGCTCTGACTGACGAGATGATGTGGGATATTAGGGGTAGTAGTCCGGTGGCTCTGGCTGACGGGATGATGAGGGATATTAGGGGTAGTAGTCCGGCGGCTCTGGCTGACGGGATGATGTGGGATATTAGTGGTAGTATTCCGGTGGCTCTGGCTGATGGGATGATGTGGGATATTAGGGGTAGTAGTCTGGTGGCTCTGGCTGATGGGATGATGTGGGATATTAGTGGTAGTAGTCCGGTGGCTCTGGCTGACGGAATGATGAGGGATATTAGGGGTAGTAGTCCGGTGGCTCTGACTGACGAGATGATGTGGGATATTAGGTGTAGTAGTCCGGTGGCTCTGGCTGACGGGATGATGAGGGATATTAGGGGTAGTAGTCCGGCGGCTCTGGCTGACGGGATGATGTGGGATATTAGGGGTAGTAGTCCGGTGGCTCTGGCTGACGGGATGATGTGGGATATTAGGGGTAGTAGTCCGGCGGCTCTGGATTATGGGATGATGTGGGATATTAGTGGTAGTAGTCCGGTAGCTCTGGCTGATGGGATGATGAGGGATATTAGGGGTAGTAGTCCGGTGGCTCTGGCTGACGGGATGATGTGGGATATTAGGGGTAGTAGTCTGGTGGCTCTGGCTGACGGGATGATGTGAGATATTAGTGGTAGTAGTCCGGTAGCTCTGGCTGATGGGATGATGAGGGATATTAGGGGTAGTAGTCCGGTGGCTCTGGCTGACGGGATGATGTGGGATATTAGTGGTAGTAGTCCGGTGGCTCTGGCTGACGGGATGATGTGGGATATTAGGGGTAGTAGTCCGGTGGCTCTGGCTGACGAGATGATGAGGGATATTAGGGGTAGTAGTCCGGTAGCTCTGGCTGATGGGATGATGAGGGATATTAGGGGTAGTAGTCCGGTGGCTCTGGCTGACGGGATGATGTGGGATATTAGGGGTAGTAGTCCGGTGGCTCTGGCTGACGGGATGATGAGGGATATTAGGGGTAGTAGTCTGGTGGCTCTGGCTGACGGGATGATGTGAGATATTAGTGGTAGTAGTCCGGTAGCTCTGGCTGATGGGATGATGAGGGATATTAGGGGTAGTAGTCCGGTGGCTCTGGCTGACGGGATGATGTGGGATATTAGTGGTAGTAGTCCGGTGGCTCTGGCTGACGGGATGATGTGGGATATTAGGGGTAGTAGTCCGGTGGCTCTGGCTGACGAGATGATGAGGGATATTAGGGGTAGTAGTCCGGTAGCTCTGGCTGATGGGATGATGAGGGATATTAGGGGTAGTAGTCCGGTGGCTCTGGCTGACGGGATGATGTGGGATATTAGGGGTAGTAGTCCGGTAGCTCTGGCTGATGGGATGATGAGGGATATTAGGGGTAGTAGTCCGGTGGCTCTGGCTGACGGGATGATGTGGGATATTAGTGGTAGTAGTCCGGTGGCTCTGGCTGACGGGATGATGTGGGATATTAGGGGTAGTAGTCCGGTGGCTCTGGCTGACGAGATGATGAGGGATATTAGGGGTAGTAGTCCGGTGGCTCTGGCTGACGGGATGATGTGGGATATTAGGGGGAGTAGTCCGGTGGCTCTGGCTGATGGGATGATGTGGGATATTAGTGGTAGTAGTCCGGTGGCTCTGACTGACGAGATGATGTGGGATATTAGGGGTAGTAGTCCGGTGGCTCTGGCTGATGGGATGATGTGGGATATTAGGGGTAGTAGTCCGGTGGCTCTGGCTGATGGGATGATGTGGGATATTAGGGGTAGTAGTCCGGTGGCTCTGGCTGACGGGATGATGTGGGATATTAGGGGTAGTAGTCCGGTGGCTCTGGCTGACGGGATGATGTGGGATATTAGGGGTAGTAGTCCGGTGGCTCTGGCTGACGGGATGATGTGGGATATTAGTGGTAGTAGTCCGGCGGCTCTGGCTGATGGGATGATGTGAGATATTAGTGGTAGTAGTCCAGTAGCTCTGGCTGATGGGATGATGAGGGATATTTGGGGTAGTAGTCTGGTGGCTCTGGCTGACGGGATGATGTGGGATATTAGGGGTAGTAGTCCGGTGGCTCTGGCTGACTGGATGATGTGGGATATTAAAGGTAGTAGTCTGGTGGCTCTGGCTGACGGGATGATGTGGGATATTAGTGGTAGTAGTCCGGTAGCTCTGGCTGACGGGATGATGTGGGATATTAGTGGGAGTAGTCCGGTGGCTCTGGCTGACGGGATGATGTGGGATATTAGGGGTAGTAGTCCGGTGGCTCTGGCTGACGAGATGATGAGGGATATTAGTGGGAGTAGTGCGGTGGCTCTGGCTGACGGGATGATGTGGGATATTAGGGGTAGTAGTCTGGTGGCTCTGGCTGACGGGATGATGTGGGATATTAGTGGTATTAGTCCGGTGGCTCTGGCTGACTGGATGATGAGGGATATTAGGGGTAGTAGTCCGGTGGCTCTGGCTGACGGGATGATGTGGTATATTAGAGGTAGTAGTCCGGTGGCTCTGGCTGACGGGATGATGTGGGATATTAGGGGTAGTAGTCCGGTGGCTCTGGCTGACGAGATGATGAGGGATATTAGGGGTAGTAGTCTAGTGGCTCTGGCTGACGGGATGATGTGAGATATTAGTGGTAGTAGTCCAGTAGCTCTGGCTGATGGGATGATGAGGGATTTTAGGGGTAGTAGTCTGGTGGCTCTGGCTGACGGGATGATGTGGGATATTAGGGGTAGTAGTCCGGTGGCTCTGGCTGACGAGATGATGAGGGATATTAGTGGGAGTAGTCCGGTGGCTCTGGCTGACGGGATGATGTGGGATATTAGGGGTAGTAGTCCGGTGGCTCTGGCTGACGAGATGATGAGGGATATTAGGGGTAGTAGTCTGGTGGCTCTGGCTGACGAGATGATGTGGGAAATTAGGGGTAGTATTCCGGTGGCTCTGGCTGATGGGATGATGTGGGAAATTAGGGGTAGTAGTCCGGTGGCTCTGGCTGACGGGATGATGTGGGATATTAGGGGTAGTAGTCCAGTAGCTCTGGCTGATGGGATGATGAGGGATATTAGGGGTAGTAGTCCGGTGGCTTTGGCTGACGGGATGATGTGGGATATTAGGGGTAGTAGTCCGGTGGCTCTGGCTGACGAGATGATGAGGGATATTAGGGGTAGTAGTCCGGTGGCTCTGGCTGACGGGATGATGTGAGATATTAGTGGTAGTAGTCCAGTAGCTCTGGCTGATGGGATGATGTGGGATATTAGAGGTAGTAGTCTGGTAGCTCTGGCTGATGGGATGATGAGGGATATTAGGGGGAGTAGTCCGGTGGCTCTGGCTGATGGGATGATGTGCGATATTAGGGGTAGTAGTCCGGTGGCTCTGGCTGACGAGATGATGTGGGAAATTAGGGGTAGTAGTCCGGTGGCTATGGCTGATGGGATGATGTGGGATGTTAGGGGTAGTAGTCCGGTGGCTCTGGCTGATGGGATGATGTGGGATATTAGGGGTAGTAGTCTGGTGGCTCTGGCTGACGGGATGATGTGGGATATTAGTGGTAGTAGTCCGGTGGCTCTGGCTGTTGGAATGATGTAGGATATTAGGGGTAGTAGTCCGGTGGCTCTGGCTGATGGGATGATGTGGGATATTAGGGGTAGTAGTCCGGTGGCTCTGGCTGACGAGATGTGGGATATTAGGGGTAGTCCGGTGACTCTGGCTGTTGGAATGATGTGGGATATTAGGGGTAGTAGTCCGGTGGCTCTGGCTGATGGGATGATGTGGGATATTAGTGGTAGTAGTCTGGTGGCTCTGGCTGAAGGGATGATGTGGGATATTAGGGGTAGTAGTCCGGTGGCTCTGGCTGTTGGAATGATGTGGGATATTAGGGGTAGTAGTCCGATGGCTCTGGCTGATGGGATGATGTGGGATATTAGTGGTAGTAGTCCGGTGGCTCTGGCTGAAGGGATGATGTGGGATATTAGGGGTAGTAGCCCGGTGGCTCTGGCTGATGGGATGATGTGGGATATTTGGGGTAGTAGTCCGGTGGCTCTGGCTGACGAGATGATGTGGGATATTAGGGGTAGTAGTCCGATGGCTCTGGCTGATGGGATGATGTGGGATATTAGTGGTAGTAGTCCGGTGGCTCTGGCTGTTGGAATGATGTGGGATATTAGGGGTAGTAGTCCGGTGGCTCTGGCTGATGGGATGATGAGGGATATTAGGGGTAGTAGTCCGGTGGCTCTGGCTGACGGGATGATGTGGGATATTAGGGGTAGTAGTCCGGTGGCTCTGGCTGACGAGATGATGTGGGATATTAGGGGTAGTAGTCTGGTAGCTCTGGCTGACGGGATGATGAGGGATATTAGTGGTAGTAGTCCGGTGGCTCTGGCTGATGGGATGATGTGGGATATTAGGGGTAGTAGTCCGGTGGCTCTGGCTGACGGGATGATGTGGGATATTAGGGGTAGTAGTCCGGTGGCTCTGGCTGACGGGATGATGAGGGATATAAGGGGTAGTAGTCCGGTGGCTCTGGCTGACGGGATAATGTGGGATATTAGGGGTAGTAGTCCGGTGGCTCTGGCTGACGGGATGATGAGGGATATTAGGGGTAGTAGTCCGGTGGCTCTGGCTGACGGGATGATGTGGGATATTAGGGGTAGTAGTCCGGTGGCTCTGGCTGACGAGATGATGTGGGATATTAGGGGTAGTAGTCTGGTAGCTCTGGCTGACGGGATGATGAGGGATATTAGTGGTAGTAGTCCGGTGGCTCTGGCTGATGGGATGATGTGGGATATTAGGGGTAGTAGTCCGGTGGCTCTGGCTGACGAGATGATGTGGGATATTAGGGGTAGTATTCTGGTAGCTCTGGCTGACGGGATGATGAGGGATATTAGTGGTAGTAGTCCGGTGGCTCTGGCTGATGGGATGATGTGGGATATTAGGGGTAGTAGTCCGGTGGCTCTGGCTGACGGGTTGATGAGGGATATTAGGGGTAGTAGTCCGGTGGCTCTGGCTGACGGGATGATTTGGGATATTAGGGGTAGTAGTCTGGTAGCTCTGGCTGACGGGATGATGAGGGATATTAGGGGTAGTAGTCCGGTGGCTCTGGCTGACGGGATGATGTGGGATATTAGGGGTAGTAGTCCGGTGGCTCTGGCTGACTGGATAATGAGGGATATTAGGGGTAGTAGTCCGGTGGCTCTGGCTGACGAGATGATGTGGGATATTAGGGGTAGTAGTCTGGTAGCTCTGGCTGACGGGATGATGAGGGATATTAGGGGTAGTAGTCCGGTGGCTCTGGCTGATGGGATGATGTGGGATATTAGGGGTAGTAGTCCGGTGGCTCTGGCTGACGAGATGATGTGGGATATTAGGGGTAGTAGTCTGGTAGCTCTGGCTGACGGGATGATGAGGGATATTAGTGGTAGTAGTCCGGTGGCTCTGGCTGATGGGATGATGTGGGATATTAGGGGTAGTAGTCCGGTGGCTCTGGCTGACGGGATGATTTGGGATATTAGGGGTAGTAGTCTGGTAGCTCTGGCTGACGGGATGATGAGGGATATTAGGGGTAGTAGTCCGGTGGCTCTGACTGACGGGATGATGTGGGATATTAGGGGTAGTAGTCCGGTGGCTCTGGCTGACTGGATAATGAGGGATATTAGGGGTAGTAGTCCGGTGGCTCTGGCTGACGGGATGATGAGGGATATTAGGGGTAGTAGTCTGGTAGCTCTGGCTGACGGGATGATGTGGGATATTAGGGGTAGTAGTCCGGTGGCTCTGGCTGATGGGATGATGAGGGATATTAGGGGTAGTAGTCCGGTGGCTCTGGCTGACGGGATGATGTGGGATATTAGGGGTAGTAGTCTGGTAGCTCTGGCTGACGAGATGATGTGGGATATTAGGGGTAGTAGTCCGGTGGCTCTGGCTGACGGGATGATGAGGGATATTAGGGGTAGTAGTCCGGTGGCTCTGGCTGATGGGATGATGAGGGATATTAGGGGTAATAGTCCGGTGGCTCTGGCTGACGGGATGATGTGGGATATTAGGGGTAGTAGTCTGGTAGCTCTGGCTGACGAGATGATGTGGGATATTAGGGGTAGTAGTCCGGTGGCTCTGGCTGACGGGATGATGAGGGATATTAGGGGTAGTAGTCCGGTGGCTCTGGCTGACGGGATGATGTGGGATATTAGGGGTAGTAGTCTGGTAGCTCTGGCTGACGGGATGATGAGGGATATTAGGGGTAGTAGTCCGGTGGCTCTGGCTGATGGGATGATGTGGGATATTAGGGGTAGTAGCCCGGTGGCTCTGGCTGACGGGATGATGTGGGATATTAGGGGTAGTAGTCCGGTGGCTCTGGCTGACAGGATGATGTGGGATATTAGGGGTAGTAGTCCGGTGGCTATGGCTGATGGGATGATTTGGGATATTAGGGGTAGTAGTCCGGTGGCTCTGGCTGACGGGATGATGAGGGATATTAGGGGTAGTAGTCCGGTAGCTCTGGCTGACGGGATGATGTGGGATATTAGGGGTAGTAGTCTGGTGGCTCTGGCTGACGAGATGATGAGGGATATTAGGGGTAGTAGTCTGGTGGCTCTGGCTGACGGGATGATGTGGGATATTAGGGGTAGTAGTCCGCTGGCTCTGGCTGATGGGATGATGTGGGAAATTAGTGGTAGTAGTCCGGTGGCTCTGGCTGATGGGATGATGTGGGATATTAGGGGTAGTAGTCCGGTGGCTCTGGCTGACGGGATGATGTGGGAAATTAGGGGTAGTAGTCCGCTGGCTCTGGCTGACGGGATGATGTGGGATATTAGTGGTAGTAGTCTGGTGGCTCTGGCTGATGGGATGATGTGGGAAATTAGGGGTAGTAGTCCGGTGGCTCTGGCTGATGGGATGATGTGGGAAATTAGGGGTAGTAGTCCGGTGGCTCTGGCTGATGGGATGATGTGCGATATTAGGGGTAGTAGTCCGGTGGCTCTGGCTGATGGGATGATGTGGGATATTAGGGGTAGTAGTCCGGTGGCTCTGGCTGATGGGATGATGTGGGATATTAGGGGTAGTAGTCCGGTGGCTCTGGCTGACGGGATGATGTGCGATATTAGGGGTAGTAGTCCGGTGGCTCTGGCTGACGGGATGATGTGGGATATTAGGGGTAGTAGTCCGGTGGCTCTGGCTGATGGGATGATGTGGGAAATTAGGGGTAGTAGTCCGGTGGCTCTGGCTGATGGGATGATGTGGGATATTAGGGGTAATAGTCCGGTGACTCTGGCTGACGGGATGATGTGGAATATTAGGGGTAGTAGTCCGGTAGCTCTGGCTGATGGGATGATGTGGGATATTAGTGGGAGTAGTCCGGTAGCTCTGGCTGATGGGATGATGTGGGATATTAGGGGTAGTAGTCTGGTGGCTATGGCTGACGGGATGATGTGGGATATTAGTGGGAGTAGTCCGGTAGCTCTGGCTGATGGGATGATGTGGGATATTAGGGGTAGTAGTCTGGTGGCTCTGGCTGACGGGATGATGTGGGATATTAGTGGTAGTAGTCCGGTGGCTCTTGCTGACGAGATGATGAGGGATATTAGGGGTAGTAGTCTGGTGACTCTGGCTGACGGGATGATGTGGGATATTAGTGGTAGTAGTCCGGTGGCTCTGGCTGACGGGATGATGTGGGATATTAGTGGTAGTAGTCCGGTGACTCTGGCTGACGGGATGATGTGAGATATTAGGGGTAGTAGTCCGGTGGCTCTGGCTGACGGGATGATGTGGGATATTAGGGGTAGTAGTCCGGTGGCTCTGGCTGATGGGATGATGAGGGATATTAGGGGTAGTAGTCCGGTGGCTCTGGCTGACGGGATGATGAGGGATATTAGGGGTAGTAGTCCGGTGGCTCTGGCTGATGGGATGATGTGGGATATTAGGGGTAGTAGTCCGGTGGCTATGGCTGACGGGATGATGTGGGACATTACGGGTAGTAGTCCAGTAGCTCTGGCTGACAGGATGATGAGGGATATTAGGGGTAGTAGTCCGGTGGCTCTGGCTGATGGGATGATGAGGGATATTAGTGGTAGTAGTCCGGTGGCTCTGGCTGATGGGATGATGAGGGATATTAGTGGTAGTAGTCCGGTGGCTCTGGCTGACGGGATGATGAGGGATATTAGGGGTAGTAGTCCGGTGGCTCTGGTTGATGGGATGATGTGGGATATTAGGGGTAGTAGTCCGGTGGCTATGGCTGACGGGATGATGTGGGACATTACGGGTAGTAGTCCAGTAGCTCTGGCTGACAGGATGATGAGGGATATTAGGGGTAGTAGTCCGGTGGCTCTGGCTGATTAGGGGTAGTATTCTGGTGGCTCTGGCTGACGAGATGATGTGGGAAATTAGGGGTAGTAGTCCGGTGGCTCTGGCTGATGGGATGATGTGGGATATTAGGGGTAGTAGTCCGGTGGCTCTGGCTGATGGGATGATGTGGGATAATAGGGGTAGTAGTCTGGTGGCTATGGCTGACGGGATGATGTGGGATATTAGGGGTAGTAGTCCGGTGGCTCTGGCTGACGGGATGATGTGGGATATTAGTGGTAGTAGTCCGGTGGCTCTGGCTGACGGGATGATGTGGGATATTAGGGGTAGTAGTCCGGTGGCTCTGGCTGACGGGATGATGTGGGATATTAGGGGGAGTAGTCCGGTGGCTCTGGCTGTCGGTATGATGTGCGATATTAGGGGTAGTAGTCCGGTGGCTCTGGCTGACGGGATGATGTGGGATATTAGGGGTAGTAGTCCGGTGGCTCTGGCTGACGGGATGATGTGGGATATTAGGGGTAGTAGTCCGTTGGCTCTGGCTGACGGGATGATGTGGGAAATTAGGGGTAGTAGTCCGTTGGCTCTGGCTGACGGGATGATGTGGGAAATTAGGGGTAGTAGTCCGGTGGCTCTGGCTGACGGGATGATGTGGGATATTAGGGGTAGTAGTCCGGTGGCTCTGGCTGACGGGATGATGTGGGATATTAGGGGGAGTAGTCCGGTGGCTCTGGCTGATGGGATGATGTGAGATATTAGGGGTAGTAGCCCGGTGGCTCTGGCTTATGGGATGATGTGGGATATTAGGGGTAGTAGTCCGGTGGCTCTGGCTGACGGGATGATGAGGGATATTAGGGTTAGTAGCCCGGTGGCTCTGGCTGATGGGATGATGTGGGATATTAGGGTAGTAGTCCGGTGGCTCTGGCTGATGGGATGATGTGGGGCATTAGGGGTAGTAGTCCGGTGGCTCTGGCTGACGGGATGATGTGGGAAATTAGGGGTAGTAGTTCGGTGGCTCTGGCTGATGGGATGATGTGGGAAATTAGGGGTAGTAGTCCGGTGGCTCTGGCTGATGGGATGATGTGGGATATTAGGGGTAGTAGTCCGGTGGCTCTGGCTGATGGGATGATGTGGGATATTAGGGGGAGTAGTCCGGTGGCTCTGGCTGATGGGATTATGTGGGATATTAGGGGTAATAGTCCGATGGCTCTGGCTGACGGGATGATGTGGGATATTAGGGGGAGTAGTCCGGTGGCTCTGGCTGATGGGATGATGTGAGATATTAGGGGTAGTAGTCCGGTGGCTCTGGCTGATGGGATTATGTGGGATATTAGGGGTAATAGTCTGATGGCTCTGGCTGACGGGATGATGTGGGATATTAGGGGGAGTAGTCCGGTGGCTCTGGCTGATGGGATGATGTGAGATATTAGGGGTAGTAGTCCGGTGGCTCTGGCTGATGGGATTATGTGGGATATTAGGGGGAGTAGTCCGGTGGCTCTGGCTGATGGGATTATGTGGGATATTAGGGGTAATAGTCCGATGGCTCTGGCTGACGGGATGATGTGGGATATTAGGGGGAGTAGTCCGGTGGCTCTGGCTGATGGGATGATGTGAGATATTAGGGGTAGTAGTCCGGTAGCTCTGGCTGATGTGGGATATTAGGGGGAGTAATCCGGTGGCTCTGGCTGATGGGATGATGTGGGATATTAGGGGTAGTAGTCCGGTGGCTCTGACTGACGGGATGATGAGGGATATTAGGGGGAGTAGTCCGGTGGCTCTGGCTGACGGAATGATGAGGGATATTAGGGGGAGTAGTCCGGTGGCTCTGGCTGACGGGATGATGTGGGATATTAGGGGTAGTATTCCGGTGGCTCTGGCTGATGGGATGATGTGGGATATTAGGGGTAGTAGTCCGGTGGCTCTGGCTGATGGGATGATGTGAGATATTAGGGGTAGTAGTCCGGTGGCTCTGGCTGTTGGGATGATGTGGGATATTAGGGGGAGTAGTCCGGTGGCTCTGGCTGATGGGATGATGTGAGATATTAGGGGTAATAGTCCGGTGGCTCTGGCTGATGGGATGATGTGGGATATTAGGGGGAGTAATCCGGTGGCTCTGGCTGATGTGGGATATTAGGGGGAGTAGTCCGGTGGCTCTGGCTGATGGGATGATGTGGGATATTAGGGGTAGTAGTCCGGTGGCTCTGGCTGACGGGATGATGAGGGATATTAGGGGGAGTAGTCCGGTGGCTCTGGCTGATGGGATGATGTGGGATATTAGGGGTAGTAGTCCGGTGGCTCTGGCTGACGGGATGATGAGGGATATTAGGGGTAGTAGTCCGGTGGCTCTGGCTGTTGGGATGATGTGGGATATTAGGGGGAGTTGTCCGGTGGCTCTGGCTGATGGGATGATGTGAGATATTAGGGGTAATAGTCCGGTGGCTCTGGCTGACGGTATGATGTGGGATATTAGCGGTAGTAGTTGTCCGGTGGCTCTGTCTGATGGGATGATGTGGGATATTAGGGGTAGTAGTCCGGTGGCTCTGGCTGATGGGATGATGTGGGATATTAGGGGGAGTAATCCGGTGGCTCTGGCTGATGTGGGATATTAGGGGGAGTAATCCGGTGGCTCTGGCTGATGGGATGATGTGGGATATTAGGGGTAGTAGTCCGGTGGCTCTGGCTGATGGGATGATGTGGGATATTAGGGGTAGTAGTCCGGTGGCTCTGGCTGATGGGATGATGAGGGATATTAGGGGTAGTAGTCCGGTGGCTCTGGCTGATGGGATGATGTGGGATATTAGGGGTAGTAGTCCGGTGGCTCTGGCTGATGGGATGATGTGGGATATTAGGGTAGTAGTCCGGTGGCTCTGGCTGATGGGATGATGTGGGATATTAGGGTAGCAGTCCGGTGGCTCTGGCTGATGGGATGATGTGGGATATTAGGGGTAGTAGTCCGGTGGCTCTGGCTGATGGGATGATGTGGGATATTAGGAGCAGTAGTCCGGTGGCTCTGGCTGATTAGGGGTAGTAGTCCGGTGGCTCTGGCTGATGGGATGATGTGGGATATTAGGAGCAGTAGTCCGGTGGCTCTGGCTGACGGGATGATGTGGGATATTAAGGGTAGTAGTCCGGTGGCTCTGGCTGACGGGATGATGTGGGATATTAGGGGTAGTAGTCCGGTGGCTCTGGCTGATTAGGGGTAGTAGTCCGGTGGCTCTGGCTGACGGGATGATGTGGGATATTAGTGGTAGTAGTCCGGTGGCTCTGGCTGACGGTATGATGAGGGATATTAGGGGTAGTAGTCCGGTGGCTCTGGCTGATGGGATGATGTGGGATATTAGGGGTAGTAGTCCGGTGGCTCTGGCTGACGGGATGATGAGGGATATTAGGGGTAGTAGTCCGGTGGCTCTGGCTGACGGGATGATGTGGGATATTAGGGGTAGTAGTCCGGTGGCTCTGACTGACGAGATGATGTGGGATATTAGGGGTAGTAGTCCGGTCGCTCTGGCTGTTGGGATGATGTGGGATATTAGGGGTAGTAGTCCGGTAGCTCTGGCTGATGTGGGATATTAGGGGGAGTAATCCGGTGGCTCTGGCTGATGGGATGATGTGGGATATTAGGGGTAGTAGTCCGGTGGCTCTGACTGACGGGATGATGAGGGATATTAGGGGGAGTAGTCCGGTGGCTCTGGCTGACGGGATGATGAGGGATATTAGGGGGAGTAGTCCGGTGGCTCTGGCTGACGGGATGATGTGGGATATTAGGGGTAGTATTCCGGTGGCTCTGGCTGATGGGATGATGTGGGATATTAGGGGTAGTAGTCCGGTGGCTCTGGCTGATGGGATGATGTGAGATATTAGGGGTAGTAGTCCGGTGGCTCTGGCTGATGGGATGATGTGGGATATTAGGGGTAATAGTCCGGTGGCTCTGGCTGATGGGATGATGTGGGATATTAGGGGGAGTAATCCGGTGGCTCTGGCTGATGTGGGATATTAGGGGGAGTAGTCCGGTGGCTCTAGCTGATGGGATGATGTGGGATATTAGGGGTAGTAGTCCGGTGGCTCTGGCTGACGGGATGATGAGGGATATTAGGGGGAGTAGTCCGGTGGCTCTGGCTGATGGGATGATGTGGGATATTAGGGGTAGTAGTCCGGTGGCTCTGGCTGACGGGATGATGAGGGATATTAGGGGTAGTAGTCCGGTGGCTCTGGCTGTTGGGATGATGTGGGATATTAGGGGTAGTAGTCCGGTGGCTCTGGCTGACGGGATGATGTGGGATATTAGTGGTAGTAGTCCGGTGGCTCTGGCTGTTGGGATGATGTGGGATATTAGGGGGAGTAGTCCGGTGGCTCTGGCTGATGGGATGATGTGAGATATTAGGGGTAATAGTCCGGTGGCTCTGGCTGACGGTATGATGTGGGATATTAGCGGTAGTAGTTGTCCGGTGGCTCTGGCTGATGGGATGATGTGGGATATTAGGGGGAGTAATCCGGTGGCTCTGGCTGATGTGGGATATTAGGGGGAGTAATCCGGTGGCTCTGGCTGATGGGATGATGTGGGATATTAGGGGTAGTAGCCCGGTGGCTCTGGCTGATGGGATGATGTGGGATATTAGGGGTAGTAGCCCGGTGGCTCTGGCTGATGGGATGATGTGGGATATTAGGGGTAGTAGTCCGGTGGCTCTGGCTGATGGGATGATGTGGGATATTAGGGGTAGTAGTCCGGTGGCTCTGGCTGATGGGATGATGAGGGATATTAGGGGTAGTAGTCCGGTGGCTCTGGCTGATGGGATGATGTGGGATATTAGGGTAGTAGTCCGGTGGCTCTGGCTGATGGGATGATGTGGGATATTAGGGTAGTAGTCCGGTGGCTCTGGCTGATGGGATGATGTGGGATATTAGGGGTAGTAGTCCGGTGGCTCTGGCTGATGGGATGATGTGGGATATTAGGGGTAGTAGTCCGGTGGCTCTGGCTGATTAGGGGTAGTAGTCCGGTGGCTCTGGCTGACGGGATGATGTGGGATATTAGTGGTAGTAGTCCGGTGGCTCTGGCTGACGGGATGATGAGGGATATTAGGGGTAGTAGTCCGGTGGCTCTGGCTGATGGGATGATGTGGGATATTAGGGGTAGTAGTCCGGTGGCTCTGGCTGACGGGATGATGAGGGATATTAGGGGTAGTAGTCCGGTGGCTCTGGCTGACGGGATGATGTGGGATATTAGGGGTAGTAGTCCGGTGGCTCTGACTGACGAGATGATGTGGGATATTAGGGGTAGTAGTCCGGTGGCTCTGGCTGACGGGATGATGTGGGATATTAGTGGTAGTAGTCCGGTGGCTCTGGCTGACGGGATGATGTGGAATATTAGGGGTAGTAGTCCGGTGGCTCTGGCTGACGGGATGATGTGGGATATTAGGGGTAGTAGTCCGGTGGCTCTGGCTGACGGGATGATGTGGGATATTAGGGGTAGTAGTCCGGTGGCTCTGGCTGACGGGATGATGTGGGATATTAGGGGTAGTAGTCCGGTGGCTCTGGCTGACGGGATGATGTGGGATATTAGGGGTAGTAGTCCGGTGGCTCTGGCTGATGGGATGATGTGGGATATTAGGGGTAGTAGTCCGGTGGCTCTGGCTGACGAGATGATGTGGGATATTAGGGGTAGTAGTCCGGTGGCTCTGACTGACGAGATGATGTGGGAAATTAGGGGTAGTAGTCCGGTGGCTCTGGCTGACGGGATGATGTGGGATATTAGGGGTAGTAGTCCGGTGGCTCTGGCTGACGAGATGATGTGGGATATTAGGGGTAATAGTCCGGTGGCTCTGACTGACGAGATGATGTGGGAAATTAGGGGTAGTAGTCCGGTGGCTCTGTCTGATGGGATGATGTGGGATATTAGGGGTAGTAGTCCGGTGGCTCTGGCTGTCGAGATGATGTGGGAAATTAGGGATAGTAGTCCGGTGGCTCTGGCTGATGGGATGATGTGGGATATTAGGGGTAGTAGTCCGGTGGCTCTGGCTGACGGGATGATGTGGGATATTAGGGGTAGTAGTCCGGTGGCTCTGGCTGACGGGATGATGTGGGATATTAGGGGTAGTAGTCCGGCGGCTCTGACTGACGAGATGATGTGGGATATTAGGGGTAGTAGTCCGGTAGCTCTGGCTGACGGGATGATGTGGGATATTAGGGGTAGTAGTCTGGTGGCTCTGGCTGACGGGATGATGTGGGTTATTAGGGGTAGTAGTCCGGTGGCTCTGGCTGACGGGATGATGTGGGATATTAGGGGTAGTAGTCCGGTAGCTCTGGCTGACGGGATTATGTGGGATATTAGGGTTAGTAGTCCGGTGGCTCTGGCTGACGGGATGATGTGGGATATTAGGGGTAGTAGTCCGGTGGCTCTGGCTGACGGGATGATGTGGGATATTAGGGGTAGTAGTCTGGTGGCTCTGGCTGACGGGATGATGTGGGATATTAGGGGTAGTAGTCCGGTGGCTCTGGCTGTTGGGATGATGTGGGATATTAGGGGTAGTAGTCTGGTGACTCTGGCTGATGGGATGATGTGGGATATTAGGGGTAGTAGTCCGGTGGCTCTGGCTGTTGGGATGATGTGGGATATTAGGGGTAGTAGTCCGGTAGCTCTGGCTGACGGGATGATGTGGGATATTAGGGGTCGTAGTCCGGTGGCTCTGGTTGACGGGATGATGTGGGTTATTAGGGGTAGTAGTCCGGTGGCTCTGGCTGACGGGATGATGTGGGATATTAGTGGTAGTAGTCCGGTGGCTCTGGCTGAGGGGATGATGTGGGATATTAGGGATAGTAGTCCGGTGGCTCTGGCTGACGGGATGATGTGGGATATTAGGGGTAGTAGTCCGGTGGCTCTGGCTGACGGCATGATGAGGGATATTAGGGGTAGTAGTCCGGTGGCTCTGGCTGACGGGATGATGTGGGATATTAGGGGGAGTAGTCCGGTGGCTCTGGCTGACGGTATGATGTGCGATATTAGGGGTAGTAGTCCGGTGGCTCTGGCTGACGGGATGATGTGGGATATTAGGGGTAGTAGTCCGGTGGCTCTGGCTGACGGGATGATGTGGGATATTAGGGGTAGTAGTCCGTTGGCTCTGGCTGACGGGATGATGTGGGAAATTAGGGGTAGTAGTCCGTTGGCTCTGGCTGACGGGATGATGTGGGAAATTAGGGGTAGTAGTCCGGTGGCTCTGGCTGACGGGATGATGTGGGATATTAGGGGTAGTAGTCCGGTGGCTCTGGCTGACGGGATGATGTGGGATATTAGGGGGAGTAGTCCGGTGGCTCTGGCTGATGGGATGATGTGAGATATTAGGGGTAGTAGCCCGGTGGCTCTGGCTTATGGGATGATGTGGGATATTAGGGGTAGTAGTCCGGTGGCTCTGGCTGACGGGATGATGAGGGATATTAGGGTTAGTAGCCCGGTGGCTCTGGCTGATGGGATGATGTGGGATATTAGGGTAGTAGTCCGGTGGCTCTGGCTGATGGGATGATGTGGGGCATTAGGGGTAGTAGTCCGGTGGCTCTGGCTGACGGGATGATGTGGGAAATTAGGGGTAGTAGTTCGGTGGCTCTGGCTGATGGGATGATGTGGGAAATTAGGGGTAGTAGTCCGGTGGCTCTGGCTGATGGGATGATGTGGGATATTAGGGGTAGTAGTCCGGTGGCTCTGGCTGATGGGATGATGTGGGATATTAGGGGGAGTAGTCCGGTGGCTCTGGCTGATGGGATTATGTGGGATATTAGGGGTAATAGTCCGATGGCTCTGGCTGACGGGATGATGTGGGATATTAGGGGGAGTAGTCCGGTGGCTCTGGCTGATGGGATGATGTGAGATATTAGGGGTAGTAGTCCGGTGGCTCTGGCTGATGGGATTATGTGGGATATTAGGGGTAATAGTCTGATGGCTCTGGCTGACGGGATGATGTGGGATATTAGGGGGAGTAGTCCGGTGGCTCTGGCTGATGGGATGATGTGAGATATTAGGGGTAGTAGTCCGGTGGCTCTGGCTGATGGGATTATGTGGGATATTAGGGGGAGTAGTCCGGTGGCTCTGGCTGATGGGATTATGTGGGATATTAGGGGTAATAGTCCGATGGCTCTGGCTGACGGGATGATGTGGGATATTAGGGGGAGTAGTCCGGTGGCTCTGGCTGATGGGATGATGTGAGATATTAGGGGTAGTAGTCCGGTAGCTCTGGCTGATGTGGGATATTAGGGGGAGTAATCCGGTGGCTCTGGCTGATGGGATGATGTGGGATATTAGGGGTAGTAGTCCGGTGGCTCTGACTGACGGGATGATGAGGGATATTAGGGGGAGTAGTCCGGTGGCTCTGGCTGACGGAATGATGAGGGATATTAGGGGGAGTAGTCCGGTGGCTCTGGCTGACGGGATGATGTGGGATATTAGGGGTAGTATTCCGGTGGCTCTGGCTGATGGGATGATGTGGGATATTAGGGGTAGTAGTCCGGTGGCTCTGGCTGATGGGATGATGTGAGATATTAGGGGTAGTAGTCCGGTGGCTCTGGCTGTTGGGATGATGTGGGATATTAGGGGGAGTAGTCCGGTGGCTCTGGCTGATGGGATGATGTGAGATATTAGGGGTAATAGTCCGGTGGCTCTGGCTGATGGGATGATGTGGGATATTAGGGGGAGTAATCCGGTGGCTCTGGCTGATGTGGGATATTAGGGGGAGTAGTCCGGTGGCTCTGGCTGATGGGATGATGTGGGATATTAGGGGTAGTAGTCCGGTGGCTCTGGCTGACGGGATGATGAGGGATATTAGGGGGAGTAGTCCGGTGGCTCTGGCTGATGGGATGATGTGGGATATTAGGGGTAGTAGTCCGGTGGCTCTGGCTGACGGGATGATGAGGGATATTAGGGGTAGTAGTCCGGTGGCTCTGGCTGTTGGGATGATGTGGGATATTAGGGGGAGTTGTCCGGTGGCTCTGGCTGATGGGATGATGTGAGATATTAGGGGTAATAGTCCGGTGGCTCTGGCTGACGGTATGATGTGGGATATTAGCGGTAGTAGTTGTCCGGTGGCTCTGGCTGATGGGATGATGTGGGATATTAGGGGGAGTAATCCGGTGGCTCTGGCTGATGTGGGATATTAGGGGGAGTAATCCGGTGGCTCTGGCTGATGGGATGATGTGGGATATTAGGGGTAGTAGTCCGGTGGCTCTGGCTGATGGGATGATGTGGGATATTAGGGGTAGTAGTCCGGTGGCTCTGGCTGATGGGATGATGAGGGATATTAGGGGTAGTAGTCCGGTGGCTCTGGCTGATGGGATGATGTGGGATATTAGGGGTAGTAGTCCGGTGGCTCTGGCTGATGGGATGATGTGGGATATTAGGGTAGTAGTCCGGTGGCTCTGGCTGATGGGATGATGTGGGATATTAGGGTAGCAGTCCGGTGGCTCTGGCTGATGGGATGATGTGGGATATTAGGGGTAGTAGTCCGGTGGCTCTGGCTGATGGGATGATGTGGGATATTAGGAGCAGTAGTCCGGTGGCTCTGGCTGACGGGATGATGTGGGATATTAAGGGTAGTAGTCCGGTGGCTCTGGCTGACGGGATGATGTGGGATATTAGGGGTAGTAGTCCGGTGGCTCTGGCTGATTAGGGGTAGTAGTCCGGTGGCTCTGGCTGACGGGATGATGTGGGATATTAGTGGTAGTAGTCCGGTGGCTCTGGCTGACGGTATGATGAGGGATATTAGGGGTAGTAGTCCGGTGGCTCTGGCTGATGGGATGATGTGGGATATTAGGGGTAGTAGTCCGGTGGCTCTGGCTGACGGGATGATGAGGGATATTAGGGGTAGTAGTCCGGTGGCTCTGGCTGACGGGATGATGTGGGATATTAGGGGTAGTAGTCCGGTGGCTCTGACTGACGAGATGATGTGGGATATTAGGGGTAGTAGTCCGGTCGCTCTGGCTGTTGGGATGATGTGGGATATTAGGGGTAGTAGTCCGGTAGCTCTGGCTGATGTGGGATATTAGGGGGAGTAATCCGGTGGCTCTGGCTGATGGGATGATGTGGGATATTAGGGGTAGTAGTCCGGTGGCTCTGACTGACGGGATGATGAGGGATATTAGGGGGAGTAGTCCGGTGGCTCTGGCTGACGGGATGATGAGGGATATTAGGGGGAGTAGTCCGGTGGCTCTGGCTGACGGGATGATGTGGGATATTAGGGGTAGTATTCCGGTGGCTCTGGCTGATGGGATGATGTGGGATATTAGGGGTAGTAGTCCGGTGGCTCTGGCTGATGGGATGATGTGAGATATTAGGGGTAGTAGTCCGGTGGCTCTGGCTGTTGGGATGATGTGGGATATTAGGGGGAGTAGTCCGGTGGCTCTGGCTGATGGGATGATGTGAGATATTAGGGGTAATAGTCCGGTGGCTCTGGCTGATGGGATGATGTGGGATATTAGGGGGAGTAATCCGGTGGCTCTGGCTGATGTGGGATATTAGGGGGAGTAGTCCGGTGGCTCTGGCTGATGGGATGATGTGGGATATTAGGGGTAGTAGTCCGGTGGCTCTGGCTGACGGGATGATGAGGGCTATTAGGGGGAGTAGTCCGGTGGCTCTGGCTGATGGGATGATGTGGGATATTAGGGGTAGTAGTCCGGTGGCTCTGGCTGACGGGATGATGAGGGATATTAGGGGTAGTAGTCCGGTGGCTCTGGCTGTTGGGATGATGTGGGATATTAGGGGGAGTAGTCCGGTGGCTCTGGCTGATGGGATGATGTGAGATATTAGGGGTAATAGTCCGGTGGCTCTGGCTGACGGTATGATGTGGGATATTAGCGGTAGTAGTTGTCCGGTGGCTCTGGCTGATGGGATGATGTGGGATATTAGGGGGAGTAATCCGGTGGCTCTGGCTGATGTGGGATATTAGGGGGAGTAATCCGGTGGCTCTGGCTGATGGGATGATGTGGGATATTAGGGGTAGTAGCCCGGTGGCTCTGGCTGATGGGATGATGTGGGATATTAGGGGTAGTAGCCCGGTGGCTCTGGCTGATGGGATGATGTGGGATATTAGGGGTAGTAGTCCGGTGGCTCTGGCTGATGGGATGATGAGGGATATTAGGGGTAGTAGTCCGGTGGCTCTGGCTGATGGGATGATGTGGGATATTAGGGTAGTAGTCCGGTGGCTCTGGCTGATGGGATGATGTGGGATATTAGGGTAGTAGTCCGGTGGCTCTGGCTGATGGGATGATGTGGGATATTAGGGTAGTAGTCCGGTGGCTCTGGCTGATGGGATGATGTGGGATATTAGGGGTAGTAGTCCGGTGGCTCTGGCTGATGGGATGATGTGGGATATTAGGAGCAGTAGTCCGGTGGCTCTGGCTGATTAGGGGTAGTAGTCCGGTGGCTCTGGCTGATGGGATGATGTGGGATATTAGGAGCAGTAGTCCGGTGGCTCTGGCTGACGGGATGATGTGGGATATTAAGGGTAGTAGTCCGGTGGCTCTGGCTGACGGGATGATGTGGGATATTAGGGGTAGTAGTCCGGTGGCTCTGGCTGATTAGGGGTAGTAGTCCGGTGGCTCTGGCTGACGGGATGATGTGGGATATTAGTGGTAGTAGTCCGGTGGCTCTGGCTGACGGGATGATGAGGGATATTAGTGGTAGTATTCCGGTGGCTCTGGCTGACGGGATGATGTGGGATATTAGGGGTAGTAGTCTGGTGGCTCTGGCTGATGGGATGATGTGGGATATTAGGGGTAGTAGTCTGGTGGCTCTGACTGACGAGATGATGTGGGATATTAGGGGTAGTAGTCCGGTGGCTCTGGCTGACGGGATGATGAGGGATATTAGGGGTAGTAGTCCGGCGGCTCTGGCTGACGGGATGATGAGGGATATTAGGGGTAGTAGTCTGGTGGCTCTGACTGACGAGATGATGTGGGATATTAGGGGTAGTAGTCCGGTGGCTCTGGCTGACGGGATGATGTGGGATATTAGGGGTAGTAGTCCGGTGGCTCTGGCTGACGGGATGATGTGGGATATTAGGGGTAGTAGTCCGTTGGCTCTGGCTGACGGGATGATGTGGGAAATTAGGGGTAGTAGTCCGGTGGCTCTGGCTGACGGGATGATGTGGGATATTAGGGGTAGTAGTCCGGTGGCTCTGGCTGACGGGATGATGTGGGATATTAGGGGGAGTAGTCCGGTGGCTCTGGCTGATGGGATGATGTGAGATATTAGGGGTAGTAGCCCGGTGGCTCTGGCTTATGGGATGATGTGGGATATTAGGGGTAGTAGTCCGGTGGCTCTGGCTGACGGGATGATGAGGGATATTAGGGTTAGTAGCCCGGTGGCTCTGGCTGATGGGATGATGTGGGATATTAGGGTAGTAGTCCGGTGGCTCTGGCTGATGGGATGATGTGGGGCATTAGGGGTAGTAGTCCGGTGGCTCTGGCTGACGGGATGATGTGGGAAATTAGGGGTAGTAGTTCGGTGGCTCTGGCTGATGGGATGATGTGGGAAATTAGGGGTAGTAGTCCGGTGGCTCTGGCTGATGGGATGATGTGGGATATTAGGGGTAGTAGTCCGGTGGCTCTGGCTGATGGGATGATGTGGGATATTAGGGGGAGTAGTCCGGTGGCTCTGGCTGATGGGATTATGTGGGATATTAGGGGTAATAGTCCGATGGCTCTGGCTGACGGGATGATGTGGGATATTAGGGGGAGTAGTCCGGTGGCTCTGGCTGATGGGATGATGTGAGATATTAGGGGTAGTAGTCCGGTGGCTCTGGCTGATGGGATTATGTGGGATATTAGGGGTAATAGTCTGATGGCTCTGGCTGACGGGATGATGTGGGATATTAGGGGGAGTAGTCCGGTGGCTCTGGCTGATGGGATGATGTGAGATATTAGGGGTAGTAGTCCGGTGGCTCTGGCTGATGGGATTATGTGGGATATTAGGGGGAGTAGTCCGGTGGCTCTGGCTGATGGGATTATGTGGGATATTAGGGGTAATAGTCCGATGGCTCTGGCTGACGGGATGATGTGGGATATTAGGGGGAGTAGTCCGGTGGCTCTGGCTGATGGGATGATGTGAGATATTAGGGGTAGTAGTCCGGTAGCTCTGGCTGATGTGGGATATTAGGGGGAGTAATCCGGTGGCTCTGGCTGATGGGATGATGTGGGATATTAGGGGTAGTAGTCCGGTGGCTCTGACTGACGGGATGATGAGGGATATTAGGGGGAGTAGTCCGGTGGCTCTGGCTGACGGAATGATGAGGGATATTAGGGGGAGTAGTCCGGTGGCTCTGGCTGACGGGATGATGTGGGATATTAGGGGTAGTATTCCGGTGGCTCTGGCTGATGGGATGATGTGGGATATTAGGGGTAGTAGTCCGGTGGCTCTGGCTGATGGGATGATGTGAGATATTAGGGGTAGTAGTCCGGTGGCTCTGGCTGTTGGGATGATGTGGGATATTAGGGGGAGTAGTCCGGTGGCTCTGGCTGATGGGATGATGTGAGATATTAGGGGTAATAGTCCGGTGGCTCTGGCTGATGGGATGATGTGGGATATTAGGGGGAGTAATCCGGTGGCTCTGGCTGATGTGGGATATTAGGGGGAGTAGTCCGGTGGCTCTGGCTGATGGGATGATGTGGGATATTAGGGGTAGTAGTCCGGTGGCTCTGGCTGACGGGATGATGAGGGATATTAGGGGGAGTAGTCCGGTGGCTCTGGCTGATGGGATGATGTGGGATATTAGGGGTAGTAGTCCGGTGGCTCTGGCTGACGGGATGATGAGGGATATTAGGGGTAGTAGTCCGGTGGCTCTGGCTGTTGGGATGATGTGGGATATTAGGGGGAGTTGTCCGGTGGCTCTGGCTGATGGGATGATGTGAGATATTAGGGGTAATAGTCCGGTGGCTCTGGCTGACGGTATGATGTGGGATATTAGCGGTAGTAGTTGTCCGGTGGCTCTGGCTGATGGGATGATGTGGGATATTAGGGGTAGTAGTCCGGTGGCTCTGGCTGATGGGATGATGTGGGATATTAGGGGTAGTAGTCCGGTGGCTCTGGCTGATGGGATGATGAGGGATATTAGGGGTAGTAGTCCGGTGGCTCTGGCTGATGGGATGATGTGGGATATTAGGGGTAGTAGTCCGGTGGCTCTGGCTGATGGGATGATGTGGGATATTAGGGTAGTAGTCCGGTGGCTCTGGCTGATGGGATGATGTGGGATATTAGGGTAGCAGTCCGGTGGCTCTGGCTGATGGGATGATGTGGGATATTAGGGGTAGTAGTCCGGTGGCTCTGGCTGATGGGATGATGTGGGATATTAGGAGCAGTAGTCCGGTGGCTCTGGCTGATTAGGGGTAGTAGTCCGGTGGCTCTGGCTGATGGGATGATGTGGGATATTAGGAGCAGTAGTCCGGTGGCTCTGGCTGACGGGATGATGTGGGATATTAAGGGTAGTAGTCCGGTGGCTCTGGCTGACGGGATGATGTGGGATATTAGGGGTAGTAGTCCGGTGGCTCTGGCTGATTAGGGGTAGTAGTCCGGTGGCTCTGGCTGACGGGATGATGTGGGATATTAGTGGTAGTAGTCCGGTGGCTCTGGCTGACGGTATGATGAGGGATATTAGGGGTAGTAGTCCGGTGGCTCTGGCTGATGGGATGATGTGGGATATTAGGGGTAGTAGTCCGGTGGCTCTGGCTGACGGGATGATGAGGGATATTAGGGGTAGTAGTCCGGTGGCTCTGGCTGACGGGATGATGTGGGATATTAGGGGTAGTAGTCCGGTGGCTCTGACTGACGAGATGATGTGGGATATTAGGGGTAGTAGTCCGGTCGCTCTGGCTGTTGGGATGATGTGGGATATTAGGGGTAGTAGTCCGGTAGCTCTGGCTGATGTGGGATATTAGGGGGAGTAATCCGGTGGCTCTGGCTGATGGGATGATGTGGGATATTAGGGGTAGTAGTCCGGTGGCTCTGACTGACGGGATGATGAGGGATATTAGGGGGAGTAGTCCGGTGGCTCTGGCTGACGGGATGATGAGGGATATTAGGGGGAGTAGTCCGGTGGCTCTGGCTGACGGGATGATGTGGGATATTAGGGGTAGTATTCCGGTGGCTCTGGCTGTTGGGATGATGTGGGATATTAGGGGTAGTAGTCCGGTGGCTCTGGCTGATGGGATGATGTGAGATATTAGGGGTAGTAGTCCGGTGGCTCTGGCTGTTGGGATGATGTGGGATATTAGGGGGAGTAGTCCGGTGGCTCTGGCTGATGGGATGATGTGAGATATTAGGGGTAATAGTCCGGTGGCTCTGGCTGATGGGATGATGTGGGATATTAGGGGGAGTAATCCGGTGGCTCTGGCTGATGTGGGATATTAGGGGGAGTAGTCCGGTGGCTCTGGCTGATGGGATGATGTGGGATATTAGGGGTAGTAGTCCGGTGGCTCTGGCTGACGGGATGATGAGGGCTATTAGGGGGAGTAGTCCGGTGGCTCTGGCTGATGGGATGATGTGGGATATTAGGGGTAGTAGTCCGGTGGCTCTGGCTGACGGGATGATGAGGGATATTAGGGGTAGTAGTCCGGTGGCTCTGGCTGTTGGGATGATGTGGGATATTAGGGGGAGTAGTCCGGTGGCTCTGGCTGATGGGATGATGTGAGATATTAGGGGTAATAGTCCGGTGGCTCTGGCTGACGGTATGATGTGGGATATTAGCGGTAGTAGTTGTCCGGTGGCTCTGGCTGATGGGATGATGTGGGATATTAGGGGGAGTAATCCGGTGGCTCTGGCTGATGTGGGATATTAGGGGGAGTAATCCGGTGGCTCTGGCTGATGGGATGATGTGGGATATTAGGGGTAGTAGCCCGGTGGCTCTGGCTGATGGGATGATGTGGGATATTAGGGGTAGTAGCCCGGTGGCTCTGGCTGATGGGATGATATGGGATATTAGGGGTAGTAGTCCGGTGGCTCTGGCTGATGGGATGATGTGGGATATTAGGGGTAGTAGTCCGGTGGCTCTGGCTGATGGGATGATGAGGGATATTAGGGGTAGTAGTCCGGTGGCTCTGGCTGATGGGATGATGTGGGATATTAGGGTAGTAGTCCGGTGGCTCTGGCTGATGGGATGATGTGGGATATTAGGGTAGTAGTCCGGTGGCTCTGGCTGATGGGATGATGTGGGATATTAGGGTAGTAGTCCGGTGGCTCTGGCTGATGGGATGATGTGGGATATTAGGGGTAGTAGTCCGGTGGCTCTGGCTGATGGGATGATGTGGGATATTAGGAGCAGTAGTCCGGTGGCTCTGGCTGATTAGGGGTAGTAGTCCGGTGGCTCTGGCTGATGGGATGATGTGGGATATTAGGAGCAGTAGTCCGGTGGCTCTGGCTGACGGGATGATGTGGGATATTAAGGGTAGTAGTCCGGTGGCTCTGGCTGACGGGATGATGTGGGATATTAGGGGTAGTAGTCCGGTGGCTCTGGCTGATTAGGGGTAGTAGTCCGGTGGCTCTGGCTGACGGGATGATGTGGGATATTAGTGGTAGTAGTCCGGTGGCTCTGGCTGACGGGATGATGAGGGATATTAGGGGTAGTAGTCCGGTGGCTCTGGCTGATGGGATGATGTGGGATATTAGGGGTAGTAGTCCGGTGGCTCTGGCTGACGGGATGATGAGGGATATTAGGGGTAGTAGTCCGGTGGCTCTGGCTGACGGGATGATGTGGGATATTAGGGGTAGTAGTCCGGTGGCTCTGACTGACGAGATGATGTGGGATATTAGGGGTAGTAGTCCGGTGGCTCTGGCTGACGGGATGATGTGGGATATTAGTGGTAGTAGTCCGGTGGCTCTGGCTGACGGGATGATGTGGGATATTAGGGGTAGTAGTCCGGTGGCTCTGGCTGACGGGATGATGTGGGATATTAGGGGTAGTAGTCCGGTGGCTCTGGCTGACGGGATGATGTGGGATATTAGGGGTAGTAGTCCGGTGGCTCTGGCTGACGGGATGATGTGGGATATTAGGGGTAGTAGTCCGGTGGCTCTGGCTGACGGGATGATGTGGGATATTAGGGGTAGTAGTCCGGTGGCTCTGGCTGATGGGATGATGTGGGATATTAGGGGTAGTAGTCCGGTGGCTCTGGCTGACGAGATGATGTGGGATATTAGGGGTAGTAGTCCGGTGGCTCTGACTGACGAGATGATGTGGGAAATTAGGGGTAGTAGTCCGGTGGCTCTGGCTGACGGGATGATGTGGGATATTAGGGGTAGTAGTCCGGTGGCTCTGGCTGACGAGATGATGTGGGATATTAGGGGTAGTAGTCCGGTGGCTCTGACTGACGAGATGATGTGGGAAATTAGGGGTAGTAGTCCGGTGGCTCTGGCTGATGGGATGATGTGGGATATTAGGGGTAGTAGTCCGGTGGCTCTGGCTGTCGAGATGATGTGGGAAATTAGGGATAGTAGTCCGGTGGCTCTGGCTGATGGGATGATGTGGGATATTAGGGGTAGTAGTCCGGTGGCTCTGGCTGACGGGATGATGTGGGATATTAGGGGTAGTAGTCCGGTGGCTCTGGCTGACGGGATGATGTGGGATATTAGGGGTAGTAGTCCGGCGGCTCTGACTGACGAGATGATGTGGGATATTAGGGGTAGTAGTCCGGTAGCTCTGGCTGACGGGATGATGTGGGATATTAGGGGTAGTAGTCTGGTGGCTCTGGCTGACGGGATGATGTGGGTTATTAGGGGTAGTAGTCCGGTGGCTCTGGCTGACGGGATGATGTGGGATATTAGGGGTAGTAGTCCGGTAGCTCTGGCTGACGGGATTATGTGGGATATTAGGGTTAGTAGTCCGGTGGCTCTGGCTGACGGGATGATGTGGGATATTAGGGGTAGTAGTCCGGTGGCTCTGGCTGACGGGATGATGTGGGATATTAGGGGTAGTAGTCTGGTGGCTCTGGCTGACGGGATGATGTGGGATATTAGGGGTAGTAGTCCGGTGGCTCTGGCTGTTGGGATGATGTGGGATATTAGGGGTAGTAGTCTGGTGACTCTGGCTGATGGGATGATGTGGGATATTAGGGGTAGTAGTCCGGTGGCTCTGGCTGTTGGGATGATGTGGGATATTAGGGGTAGTAGTCCGGTAGCTCTGGCTGACGGGATGATGTGGGATATTAGGGGTAGTAGTCCGGTGGCTCTGGTTGACGGGATGATGTGGGTTATTAGGGGTAGTAGTCTGGTGGCTCTGGCTGACGGGATGATGTGGGATATTAGTGGTAGTAGTCCGGTGGCTCTGGCTGACGGGATGATGTGGGATATTAGGGGTAGTAGTCCGGTAGCTCTGGCTGACGGGATTATGTGGGATATTAGGGTTAGCAGTCCGGTGGCTCTGGCTGACGGGATGATGTGGGATATTAGGGGTAGTAGTCCGGTGGCTCTGGCTGACGGGATGATGTGGGATATTAGGGGTAGTAGTCTGGTGGCTCTGGCTGACGGGATGATGTGGGATATTAGGGGTAGTAGTCCGGTGGCTCTGGCTGTTGGGATGATGTGGGATATTAGGGGTAGTAGTCTGGTGACTCTGGCTGATGGGATGATGTGGGATATTAGGGGTAGTAGTCCGGTGGCTCTGGCTGTTGGGATGATGTGGGATATTAGGGGTAGTAGTCCGGTGGCTCTGGCTGATGGGATGATGTGGGATATTAGGGGTAGTAGTCCGGTGGCTCTGGCTGACGGGATGATGTGGGATATTAGAGTTAGTAGTCCGGTGGCTCTGGCTGATGGGATGATGTGGGATATTAGGGGTAGTAGTCCGGTGGCTCTGGCTGATGGGATGATGTGGGATATTAGAGTTAGTAGTCCGGTGGCTCTGGCTGACGGGATGATGTGGGATATTAGGGGTAGTAGTCCGGTGGCTCTGGCTGACGGGATGATGTGGGATATTAGAGGTAGTAGTCCGGCGGCTCTGGCTGATGGGATGATGTGGGATATTAGGGGTAGTAGTCCGGTGGCTCTGGCTGATGGGATGATGTGGGATATTAGGGGTAGTAGTCTGGTGGCTCTGGCTGACGGGATGATGTGGGATATTAGTGGTAGTAGTCCGGTGGCTCTGGCTGACGGGATGATGTGGGATATTAGGGGTAGTATTCCGGTGGCTCTGGCTGATGGGATGATGTGGGATATTAGGGTAGTAGTCCGGTGGCTCTGGCTGACGGGATGATGTGGGATATTAGTGGTAATAGTCCGGTGGCTCTGGCTGACGAGATGATGTGGGATATTAGGGGTAGTAGTCCGGTGGCTCTGGCTGACGGGATGATGTGGGATATTAGGGGTAGTATTCCGGTGGCTCTGGCTGATGGGATGATGTGGGATATTAGGGGTAGTAGTCCGGTGGCTCTGGCTAATGGGATGATGTGGGATATTAGGGTAGTAGTCCGGTGGCTCTGGCTGATGGGATGATGTGGGATATTAGGGGTAGTATTCCGGTGGCTCTGGCTGATGGGATGATGTGGGATATTAGGGGTAGTAGTCCGGTAGCTCTGGCTGACGGGATGATGTGGGATATTAGGGGTAGTAGTCCGGTGGCTCTGGCTGATGGGATGATGTGGGATATTAGGGGTAGTAGTCCGGTGGCTCTGGCTGACGAGATGATGTGGGAAATTAGGGGTAGTAATCCGGTGGCTCTGGCTAATGGGATGATGTGGGATATTAGGGGTAGTAGTCTGGTGGCTCTGGCTGACGGGATGATGTGGGATATTAGGGGTAGTAGTCCGGTGGCTCTGGCTGATGGGATAATGTGGGATATTAGGGGTAGTAGTCTGGTGGCTCTGGCTGACGGGATGATGTGGGATATTAGTGGTAGTAGTCCGGTGGCTCTGGCTGACGGGTTGATGTGGGATATTTGGGGTAGAATTCCGGCGGCTGTGACTGACGGGATGATGTGGGATATTAGTGGTAGTAGTCCGGTGGCTCTGGCTGATGGGATAATGTGGGATATTAGGGGTAGTAGTCCGGTGGCTCTGGCTGACGGGATAATGTGGGATATTAGGGGTAGTAGTCCGGTGGCTCTGGCTGACGGGTTGATGTGGGATATTTGGGGTAGTAGTCCGGTGGCTCTGGCTGACGAGATGATGTGGGATATTAGGGGTAGTAGTCTGGTGGCTCTGGCTGACGGGATGATGTGGGATATTAGAGGTAGTAGTTCGGTGGCTCTGGCTGACGGGATGATGAGGGATATTAGGGGTAGTAGTCCGGTGGCTCTGGCTGACTGGATGATGAGGGATATTAGGGGTAGTAGTCCGATGGCTCTGGCTGATGGGATGATGTGGGATATTAGGGGTAGTAGTCCGGTAGCTCTGGCTGACGGGATGATGAGGGATATTAGGGGTAGTAGTCCGGTGGCTCTGGCTGATTAGGGGTAGTAGTCCGGTGGCTCTGGCTGACGAGATTATGTGGGAAATTAGGGGTAGTAGTCCGGTGGCTCTGGCTGACGGGATGTTGTGGGATATTAGGGGTAGTAGTCCGGTGGCTCTGGCTGACGAGATGATGTGGGATATTAAGGGTATTAGTCTGGTGGCTCTGGCTGATGGGATGATGTGAGATATTAGTGGTAGTAGTCCGGTAGCTCTGGCTGACGGGATGATGAGGGATATTAGGGGTAGTAGTCCGGTGGCTCTGGCTGACGGGATGATGTGGGATATTAGGGGTAGTAGTCTGGTGGCTCTGGCTGACGGGATGATGTGGGATATTAGTGGTAGTAGTCCGGTAGCTCTGGCTGACGGGATGATGTGGGATATTAGGGGTAGTAGTCCGGTAGTTCTGGCTGACGGGATGATGAGGGATATTATGGGTAATAGTCCGGTGGCTCTGGCTGACGGGATGATGTGGGATATTAGGGGTAGTAGTCTGGTGGCTCTGGCTGACGGGATGATGAGGGATATTAGTGGTAGTAGTCCGGTAGCTCTGGCTGACGGGATGATGTGGGATATTAGGGGTAGTAGTCCGGTATCTCTGGCTGACGGGATGATGTGGGATATTAGGGGTAGTAGTCCGGTAGCTCTGGCTGACGGGATGATGTGGGATATTAGGGGTAGTAGTCTGGTGGCTCTGGCTGACGGGATGATGAGGGATATTAGTGGTAGTAGTCCGGTAGCTCTGGCTGACGGGATGATGTGGGATATTAGGGGTAGTCGTCCGGTAGTTCTGGCTGACGGGATGATGAGGGATATTATGGGTAATAGTCCGGTGGCTCTGGCTGACGGGATGATGTGGGATATTAGGGGTAGTAGTCTGGTGGCTCTGGCTGACGGGATGATGTGGGATATTAAGGGTATTAGTCTGGTGGCTCTGGCTGATGGGATGATGTGAGATATTAGTGGTAGTAGTCCGGTAGCTCTGGCTGACGGGATGATGAGGGATATTAGGGGTAGTAGTCCGGTGGCTCTGGCTGATGGGATGATGTGGAATATTAGTGGTAGTAGTCCGGTAGTTCTGGCTGATGGGATGATGAGGGATATTATGGGTAATAGTCCGGTGGCTCTGGCTGACGGGATGATGTGGGATATTAGGGGTAGTAGTCCGGTGGCTCTGGCTGACGGGATGATGTGGGATATTAGGGGTAGTAGTCTGGTGGCTCTGGCTGATGGGATGATGTGGGATATTAGGGGTAGTAGTCCGGTGGCTCTGGCTGATGGGATGATGTGGGATATTAGTGGTAGTAGTCTGGTGGCTCGGGCTGACGGGATGATGAGGGATATTATGGGTAATAGTCCGGTGGCTCTGGCTGACGGGATGATGTGGGATATTATGGGTAGTAGTCTGGTAGCTCTGGCTGACGGGATAATGTGGGATATTAGGGGTAGTAGTCCGGTGGCTCTGGCTGATGGGATGATGTGGGATATTAGGGGTAGTAGTCCGGTGGCTCTGGCTGAGGGGATGATGTGGGATATTAGGGGTAGTAGTCCGGTGGCTCTGGCTGACGGGATGATGAGGGATATTAGGGGTAGTAGTCCGGTGGCTCTGGCTGATGGGATGATGTGGGATATTAGGGGTAGTAGTCTGGTGGCTCTGGCTGACGGGATAATGTGGGATATTAGGGGTAGTAGTCCGGTGGCTGTGGTTGACGGGATGATGAGGGATATTAGGGGTAGTAGTCCGGTAGCTCTGGCTGACGGGATGATGAGGGATATTAGGGGTAGTAGTCCGGTAGCTCTGGCTGACGGGATGATGAGGGATATTAGGGGTAGTAGTCTGGTGGCTCTGGCTGATGGGATGATGTGGGATATTAGGGGTAGTAGTCCGGTGGCTCTGGCTGATGGGATGATGTGGGATATTAGGGGTAGTAGTCCGGTGGCTCTGGCTGATGGGATGATGTGGGATATTAGGGGTAGTAGTCCGGTGGCTCTGGCTGACGGGATGATGAGGGATATTAGGGGTAGTAGTCCGGTGGCTCTGGCTGATGGGATGATGTGGGATATTAGGGGTAGTAGTCCGGTGGCTCTGGCTGATGGGATGATGTGGGATATTAGGGGAAGTAGTCCGGTGGCTCTGGCTGATGGGATGATGTGGGATATTAGTGGTAGTAGTCCGGTGGCTCTGGCTGATGGGATGATGTGGGATATTAGGGGTAGTAGTCCGGTGGCTCTGGCTGATGGGATGATGTGGGATATTAGGGGTAGTAGTCCGGTGGCTCTGGCTGACGGGATGATGTGGGATATTAGGGGTAGTAGTCCGGTGGCTCTGGCTGACGGGATGATGTGGGATATTAGGGGTAGTAGTCCGGTGGCTCTGGCTAACGGGATGATGTGGGAAATTAGGGGTAGTAGTCCGGTGGCTCTGGCTAATGGGATGATGTGGGATATTAGGGCTAGTAGTCCGGTGGCTCTGGCTGACGAGATGATGTGGGAAATTAGGGGTAGTAGTCCGGTGGCTCTGGCTAATGGGATGATGTGGGATATTAGGGCTAGTAGTCCGGTGGCTCTGGCTGACGAGATGATGTGGGATATTAGGGGTAGTAGTCTGGTGGCTCTGGCTGACGGGATGATGTGGGATATTAGGGGTAGTATTCCGGTGGCTCTGGCTGATGGGATGATGTGGGATATTAGGGGTAGTAGCCTGGTGGCTCTGGCTGACGGGATGATGTGGGATATTAGTGGTAGTAGTCCGGTGGCTCTGGCTGACGGGATGATGTGGGATACTAGGGGTAGTATTCCGGTGGCTCTGGCTGATGGGATGATGTGGGATATTAGGGTAGTAGTCCGGTGGCTCTGGCTGACGGGATGATGTGGGATATTAGTGGTAATAGTCCGGTGGCTCTGGCTGACGAGATGATGTGGGATATTAGGGGTAGTAGTGTAAAATAATGCATATCCTGTAAAATACTCAGGACTAGTTACCAGATAAAAATTTAATGGTTTATTTGGTTTCTTCCATCAAAGAAAGGTTATTACAGAAAAACAGGTGAATAAAAATAGGTGAAAGAGAAATTGTCCATTAGATCATGCTCTGAGATCCCAAATGGCAAAAGCAACATGTATTCTTCTTCTCTCCGAGATCCTGAATAGCAAATGGCTGCTGTGTCTCAGTTCGGCTTCTCACATCGCCGTCAAGTAATATACCAGCTGTTATGTCATGTCATCTTGCGTCTGTCTCTCATGATGGTGAGGGAAGAAGAGGAGCGACCTCTACAGTTAGCCATGAATTATATACGTCTCCTAAAGCACGTGGTCTCTACATATAAGGAGCTGTCTTTCTACCATGAGCCAAGCTTAAAAATAGCCTATGTCATGTAAGCTAAAGCATTCTACAGAACTGGGTCTTATAAGAAATTAACGGATTATTAATATTTAACAATTCCCCCTTTTGAGGGAGACAGACATTAATTGGAACCCTCAAATATAACGATCTTTTTTTCTTCTTTTCTTCTTCTTTGACAAAATAATTTAATATCAATAATAATAATAATAATAATAATATTAGATTACCGTTATAAGTACTCAATGACATAATTGATGTGAATTCATGTTATGGTAAGCCGTGAACAATATTCATATAAAATATGTATAATTATACTTCCCTAAGTCTAAATTGAAGCATCTCAGGTCCAGTCATCATCATCTGATGTCATCTGGTCTTCATTTTGATGTCTTCTGTCTTCTTCTTGGTTCTTTTAAAAATACAGTTTTCTTATAGCATATAGATGTTGTAGGAATTGTGTGGTGTATTAAATCAAAGTTCATAAATTCAAATGTTGATAAGAAACAAAGTCTATAGATGAAATGCAGCTTTAATATGTGTGCAGTGTCATCTTTAAAAACCTGGGCTTACATTGGCTCGCCTTGGATATTCTGGAATCCTCCATCGGTACTGGTCTTTGAACAGGTGTGACGTCTTTGGTCAGCAAAGCAAGGGTTAAAATGACTCTTCCATGCTAAACATAGCACCATAACCAGTCCTTGTCCTAATGCACAGGACATATGTCAGGGTTGTAGCTTCCTGATAATTACCTTCATTGTTCACCAGCTTTCATCGAAGCTTTTCAGGTGATTGAAAACCTCTGGAACTTGATAAGAACGTGATAACACCGTTCATCTCAGCATCATAGGATCATCGTCCTCTGGTTGTCAGGTTAGACACTTTAATTGTGACTGTCAGTGGTGGATACTGCACTTGTGACTGTCAGTGGTGGATACTGCATTTGTAATTAACACAGTCTATTACTCAGTAATCATAGCTTTGTTACCTTCTGGGATTTCTGGATCGCGGCATTCTTCTTCTTGCAACTGATAAAAATCAATGAAGTTTAGAAATGTGAAAAGTCTTTATTAACATAATTTCAGTATCTTGCTTGAAGTCTTCATTCCCTATTCTATACCAAATCTGGTAATTTCCCTATCCCATAATATCACAGCGTACCATAGCAATCAGTAATATCCATATAATTATTATCAGAATTTGTACTGTATATGGATTTCAATATTTGAAATAATAAACCAATAATAAGTGATAATACATTATTATCCATTTTTTTTCATGTGATAGAACATTTTTATGTCATAGGTGTGTAAAATAATGCATATCCTGTAAAATACTCAGGACTAGTTACCAGATAAAAATATAGTGGTTTATTTGGTTTCTTCCATCAAAGAAAGGTTATTACAGAAAAACAGGTGAATAAAAATAGGTGAAAGAGAAATTGTCCATTGTTCTAGCAGCATGTATTCTTCTTTCTCTCCGGGAACCCACATGGCAAATGGCGTCTGTCTCTCTGTTCGACTTCTTCGTACTAAAGTAACATACCAGCTGTTGAGTTATGTCATCTTGCGTCTGTCTCTCATGATGGTGAGGGAAGAAGAGAGCGACCTCTACAGTTAGCCATGAATTATATACGTCTCCTAAAGCACGTGGTCTCTACATATATGGAGCTGTCTTTCTACCATGAGCCAAGCTTAAAAATAGCCTATGTCGTGTAAGCTAAAGCAATGTACAGAACTGGTTCTTATAAGAAATTAACGGATTATTAATATTTAACAATTCCCCCTTTTGAGGGAGACAGACATTAATTGGAACCCTCAAATATAACAAGATCTTCTTTCTTCTTTTCTTCTTCTTTGACAAAATAATTTAATATCAATAATAATAATAATAATAATATTAGATTACCGTTATAAGTACTCAATGACATAATTGATGTGAATTCATGTTATGGTAAGCCGTGAACAATATTCATATAAAATATGTATAATTACTTCCCTAAGTCTAAATTGAAGCATCTCAGGTCCAGTCATCATCATCTGATGTCATCTGGTCTTCATTTTGATGTCTTCTGTCTTCTTCTTGGTTCTTTTAAAAATACAGTTTTCTTATAGCATATAGATGTGTTGTGTATCAAATCAAAGTCCATAATTTCAAATGTTAATACGAAAACAAAGTCTATGCAGCTTTAATATCTGTGCAGTGTCATCTCTAAAAACCTGGGCTTACATTGGCTCGCCTTGGATATTCTGGAATCCTCCATCGGCACTGGTCTTTGAACAGGTGTGACATCTTTGGTCAGCAAAGCAAGGGTTAAAATGACTCTTCCTTGCTAAACATAGCACCATAACCAGTCCTTGTCCTAATGCACAGGACATATGTCAGGGTTGTAGCTTCCTGATAATTACCTTCATTGTTCACCAGCTTTCATCGAAGCTTTTCAGGTGATTGAAAACCTCTGGAACTTGATAAGAACGTGATAACACCGTTCATCTCAGCATCATAGGATCATCGTCCTCTGGTTGTCAGGTTAGACACTTTAATTGTGACTGTCGGTGGTGGATACTGCACTTGTGACTGTCAGTGGTGGATACTGCACTTGTGACTGTCAGTGGTGGATACTGCATTTGTAATTAACACAGTCTATTACTCAGTAATCATAGCTTTGTTACCTTCTGGGACTTCTGGATCGCGGCATTCTTCTTCTTGCAACTGATAAAAATCAATGAAGTTTAGAAATGTGAAAAGTCTTTATTAACATAATTTCAGTATCTTGCTTGAAGTCTTCATTCCCTATTCTATACCAAATCTGGTAATTTCCCTATCCCATAATATCACAGCGTACCATAGCAATCAGTAATATCCATATAATTATTATCAGAATTTGTACTGTATATGGATTTCAATATTTGAAATAATAAACCAATAATAAGTGATAATACATTATTATCCATTTTTTTCATGTGATAGAACATTTTTATGTCATAGGTGTAATTACCTTTTTCAACCCATAGGTGTCACTGTGTTTTATGTAACCAGTGTTTTCATCTTTATTAATAAGGAATATATTTATTATACTAATAATATGTAGGAATGTATAGCCATGAACCAAAATAAGAATATATGAGTGAGCGAATGAATGAATAAAAGAATTGTTGCATATAACTCAGAAGTGAAACATTTTCCTTAGTAATAGAACCATATAATTGCTATATTTAATGAAGCAATATTCTCAGTAGATATTACTTTACTAAATATTGGTGAAAGAATTAAAAATAATGAAAAATAAGAATAAAAATAAGAATAAGGCCTTTATGTTGATGCAGAGTAGTTATGTCTTCAAATTATGCAACTTTGCATGTAATTCCTCTTAGTGTAAAGAAATGACTCTTTATAATACTTGTTATTATACCCAATACTTATACCATTGTACCTTATTAATATTTTTTCCTATTAAAATGTGTGAAGAAGAGGTATTAATCAAATGTGATTATGTAGTCAGGATAAAAAACATATTTCCCCCTTAATACCAAAAAATATTGTTTCATGAAATAATTCATTTATCAAAACCAAAATTAAAAATAATTAATGTATAAATTATGTGAATTTATACTTGCTTATACCATTATTTGTCTGAAGATGTGTAACCATCAAAATTAATTTGAATATCATAAAATTATCCTTTGGAAAAATCAATTTAAATGTAACACACTTGGACAGAGAAGGAAGGTCCACTATTCCCAGATGCAGCTGGTGAATACCAGGCTCTGTGCTGGTGCCTGTTTAAAAGAGCTAAAGCTGATAAGGAAAGAATAGATTTTCTTCCTAAACTATTTTCTATTTTGTTGTGCGATTGCACTTATCCACAATTAACTAAATCAAGAAATAATAATTACTATAGAAATATAGAAATATATGTTTGTATAGATAATATTTCATTATGTATCTTAATATTCTAATAATTTAACTGATCTGCATATTTCTTCTAAAGATAAAAGCTTTTGGGGTTTTTTTTTTTTTTTCCTTTCTCTCATGCATTCAGGATCCTGAGGTCTCACAAACGTATCACATTACTCGCTCAGCAGCTGCTCATACACTCAGTCACTGTCACTCAGACTGTGTCACATATTAAGTTTAATACACGTATTTTAACCCAAATTATCCTAATTATCAATGCATTGTAAACTATTTCAATTTAGTCTCTTAATATTTCTTTGAATATTCCCCAAATACACATGACATAAATATATATGTATAGCTATACTTGACATTTAGGCCTGGAAAAAAAATTCCATTGCTTTGCAAAAGTTGAGAAAAGCTTTAAAATTCTTTTCCTAAGGAACAGGGACATAGTATACTGGTATGGTATACTTATTATTAGAACAAGGTTGAAATTTTCACCTGTTGAGGTTGTCATTCAAACCATGCAGTAAAAAAAAAACACACCCAGAACATTTTAAAAAGCAATTAGTTATTTCCTTTTAAGGGTTAGATATATAAAATCATGCAATTATTGCAACTTCCTGTGTAAATAAAGACATAAATCCTTGGAAGAGAATTTTTCTCGATTAAGTCCTGCTTTGAAATGAAAATTCTAAGGAAACATAAAAAATAAGATTAATATCATATTCATATTCTAAATATTATTACTGATGTAGATTTTAATTTTCATTAAAAAATACAGTTCTACTATTTCTACTTCTACAAACACTCTATATATACTGTATGACTATGTATATATCCACAAACCATAAAACTACAGGATTATACTCTATAAAATAATTACATATAACTCACTAATTGTATAACACTGTTACACAATATATATATAATTACTTTTTCTAGCCAATTCCTACACCCATACTTATTTCTCTGCAAAAAATATCCTGAAAGGTTCTTGCCATTTTAAAGCTGATAGATTCTTGGAGCAGAGTATTCAGTTTACAGGCCATGATGTCACTCACCACCTGTTTCTGTCTGTTAAATTCGGCCATCTTTGTTACAGAAAGAAAATCAGAACTCATCATTTTTCTTAATTCAATTTGTGTCTTTTCGGTGTTCTTTTGCATCATTCCATATGGTTTATAACAAACATGTGATTTTCTTTTTCTTTCTTCGTAGATTTGATTTTGGGGAAAACTCATTTTAGAAGGTTTTGCTAATACAGGCTTCTGATAAGATTTTACTCTGCCTGTCTTTCCAAAATTAGCACAATTTACTTTCCTTTCACGATTCTCGTGTTTTCTGGCAAAATCGAGGGATTGCGCACATTCAAACAAAGAATCTTTTTGTGACGCAATAACACGAGATGCAGGATTTAGAAACCAAAATTTGCTTACAAAACTCCTTATGAGGGACGGTGTTTTGACATTCTCACTCAGCATTTTGTACAAACGTTCATATATGGACATGAACGTAAAAATACATTCCTTCCGACCAATCCTTAATTTTTGAAGAATATCAATATCTGGATGATTTTCATTTGATGAACAAAAAATGAGAATTTTTAATCTGTCCTTATCAGTTAAATTCTCATGTGTTTCACCAGATAACTTTAAAGACAATCTCCTTGCAAAATTTACAGGGATCCACATTTTGAACAACTGATTCTTCTCCTCGTTAGATAAATCAAATTTTCCAGAACTTTCAAAGATCTCAGAGTTTCTATAAACATCTATTTTGTTGTCATAAGTAGGAATTATTTGGCATATTTTTATCAAATTCTTCCTCACGCTTCTTCGGATTTGGGCCTGTGAGTCTTCTATTTTTAGTGGTACGTCTTTCCCTTGTACGTCCTCTACGTCAGTTCTGAAGTCTCCTCCTACTTCTCCATCTTCTGCAAGGTCACCTTCAATAGCTGCTACTACTTGTAACTGTTTCTCCACATTACAGTGAATCTCGGGAATATCACTATCCTCTACACAATCATTTTTAGATTTCTCTGACACAGATCTATGAAATATATCTACCATCTGTAGAATATTTTTTAATCTCTCTCTTTCTCTATTGAAAAACTTAGAATCTAACCTCTGATTCTCGAGTTCACACTCGGCATATAAACTTAACCATAAAACTTCTGAATTAGAATTGTCTACAGACTTAAATTTCAATTTACTCTGCTTAGCAAGACAATTAATGACATCCATTTTATCTTACCTTGAAATGTCTCAGCTCCTTTGATGGACAACGCTGGGTTCCTGTCTTCACACGTCTGGCTTAGGTCTGGTACTTTTGGCACTTGTAGTACTTCTCAATCTATCTGGTACTTCTTACTTCTAGGTTCTATGTGATTCTTGTAAGTAGTGGAATTCGCGATAACTTGCACATATGATTTGACGTTAGCAAAGTCCAATCCCCCGTGTGTGCAAGTTGAGGGAAATCCGCAAAAAAGTACAAAAATTCAGATCTGGCTGGCTCTCCAATGTAAAATAATGCATATCCTGTAAAATACTCAGGACTAGTTACCAGATAAAAATATAGTGGTTTATTTGGTTTCTTCCATCAAAGAAAGGTTATTACAGAAAAACAGGTGAATAAAAATAGGTGAAAGAGAAATTGTCCATTGTTCTAGCAGCATGTATTCTTCTTTCTCTCCGGGAACCCACATGGCAAATGGCGTCTGTCTCTCTGTTCGACTTCTTCGTACTAAAGTAACATACCAGCTGTTGAGTTATGTCATCTTGCGTCTGTCTCTCATGATGGTGAGGGAAGAAGAGAGCGACCTCTACAGTTAGCCATGAATTATATACGTCTCCTAAAGCACGTGGTCTCTACATATATGGAGCTGTCTTTCTACCATGAGCCAAGCTTAAAAATAGCCTATGTCGTGTAAGCTAAAGCAATGTACAGAACTGGTTCTTATAAGAAATTAACGGATTATTAATATTTAACAAGGTGTAATTACCTTTTTCAACCCATAGGTGTCACTGTGTTTTATGTAACCAGTGTTTTCATCTTTATTAATAAGGAATATATTTATTATACTAATAATATGTAGGAATGTATAGCCATGAACCAAAATAAGAATATATGAGTGAGCGAATGAATGAATAAAAGAATTGTTGCATATAACTCAGAAGTGAAACATTTTCCTTAGTAATAGAACCATATAATTGCTATATTTAATGAAGCTATATTCTCAGTAGATATTACTTTACTAAATATTGGTGAAAGAATTAAAATAATGAAAAATAAGAATAAAAATAAAAATAAGGCCTTTATGTTGATGCAGAGTAGTTATGTCTTCAGTAACATATACCCTTAATATTTCCATGATCTGGATTATTTCATAATTGTCATAAACTTGTGTTACCAAAATATTCAAATTATGCAACTTTGCATGTAATTCCTCTTAGTGTAAAGAAATGACTCTTTATAATACTTGTTATTATACCCAATACTTATACCATTGTACCTTATTAATATTTTTTTTTCCTATTAAAATGTGTGAAGAAGAGGTATTAATCAAATGTGATTATGTAGTCAGGATAAAAAACATATTTCCCCCTTAATACCAAAAAATATTGTTTCATGAAATAATTCATTTATCAAAACCAAAATTTAAAATAATTAATGTATAAATTATGTGAATTTATACTTGCTTATACCATTATTTGTCTGAAGATGTGTAACCATCAAAATTAATTTGAATATCATAAAATTATCCTTTGGAAAAATTAATTTAAATGTAGTTTAAGATTAACACACTTGGACAGAGAAGGAAGGTCCACTATTCCCAGATGCAGCTGGTGAATACCAGGCTCTGTGCTGGTGCCTGTTTAAAAGAGCTAAAGCTGATAAGGAAAGAATAGATTTTCTTCATAAACTATTTTCTATTTTGTTGTGCGATTGCACTTATCCACAATTAACTAAATCAAGAAATAATTACTAAAGAACTATAGAAATATATGTTGTGTAGATAATGTTTCATTATGTATCTTAATATTCTAATAATTTATCTGATCTGCATATTTCTCCTAAAGATAAAAGCTTTGGGGTTTTTTGTTTTTTTTCTCATTCAGAATCCTGAGGCCTCATACAAACGTATCACATCACTCGCTCAGCAGCTGCTCATACACTCAGTCACTGTCACTCAGACTGTGTCACATATTTAAGTTTAAACCAAATACCTCACATACGAAGGTGTGATGAATACACGAATTTTAACCCAAATTATCCTAATCATCAATGCATTGTAAACTATTTCAATTTAGTCTCTTAATATTTCTTTGAATATTCCTCCACATGACATAAATATATGTTGTATAGCTATACTTGACATTTAGGCCTGGAAAAAAAAAATTCCATTGGTTTGCAAAAGTTGAGACCCCCTTAAAAATTCTTTCCCTAAGGAACAGGGACATAGTATACTGGTCTGGTATACTTATTATTAGAACAAGGTACAAATTCCACCTGCTGTGGTTGTCATTCGAACCATGCAGGAAAAGCACACACACAGAACATATTTTAAAATGCAATCAGTTATTTCCTTTTAAGGGTTAGATATATGAAATCATGCAATTATTGCAACTTCCTGTGTAAATAAAGGCATAAATCCTTGGAAGAGAATTTTTCCCGATTAAGTCCTGCTTTGAAATGAAAATTCTAAGGAAACATAAAAGATAAGGTTAATATCATATTCATATTCTAAATATTATTACTGATGTAGATTTTAATTTTCATAAAAAAATACAGTTCTACTATTTCAACTTCTACAAACACTCTATATATATATACTGTATGACTATGTATATATCCACAAACCATAAAACTACAGGATTATACTCTATAAAATAATTACATATAACTCACTAATTGTATAACACTGTTACACAAAATATATATATATATAATTACTTTTTCTAGCCAATTCCTACACCCATACTTATTTCTCTGCAAAAAATATCCTGAAAGGTTCTTGCCATTTTAAAGCTGATAGATTCTTGGAGCAGAGTATTCAGTTTACAGGCCATGATGTCACTCACCACCTGTTTCTGTCTGTCAGATTCGGCCATCTTGGTTACAGAAAGAAAATCAGAACTCATCATTTTTCTTAATTCAATTTGTGTCTTTTCGGTGATATTTTGCATCATTCCATATGGCTTATAACAAACATGTGATCTCCTTTGTTCTTCATATATTTGGTTTTGGGGAAAACTCATTTTAGAAGGCTTTGCTAATACAGGCTTCTGATAAGATTTTACTCTGCCTGTCTTTACAAAATTAGCACAATTTACTTTCCTCTCACGATTCTCGTGTTTTCTGGCAAAATCAAGGGATTGCGCACATTCAAACAATGAATCTTTTTGTGACGCAATAACACGAGATGCAGGATTTAAAAACCAAAATTTGCTTACAAAACTCCTTATGAGGGATGGTGTTTTGACATTCTCACTCAGCATTCTATACAAACGTTCATATATGGACATGAACGTAAAAATACATTCCTTCCGACCAATCCTTAATTTTTGAAGAATATCAATATCTGGATGATTTTCATTTGATGAACAAAAAATGAGAATTTTTAATCTGTCTTTATCAGTTGAATTCTCATGTGTTTCACCAGATAACTTTAAAGATAACCTCCTGGAAAAGGTTACAGGGATCCACATTTTGAACAACTGATTCTTCTCCTCGTTAGATAAATCAAATTTATCAACACAACTTTCAAAAACCTCAGAGTTTCTACAAACATGCATTTTGTTGTCATATGCAGGTATTATTTCGCATATCGTTAGCAAAGTTTTTCTTACTTGCCTTCGGATTTGGGCCTGCGAGTCGTCTATTTTTAGTGGTACGTCTTTCCCTTGTACGTCCTCTACGTCAGTTCTGAAGTCTCCTCCTACTTCTCCATCTTGTTCCACGTCTGCAAGGTCACCTTCAATAGCTGCTGCTACTTGTAACTGTTTCTCCACATTACAGTGAATCTCGGGAATATCACTATCCTCTACACAATCATTTTTAGATTTCTCTGACACAGATCTATGAAATATATCTACCATCTGTAGAATATTTTTTAATCTCTCTCTTTCTCTATTGAAAAATTTAGAATCTAACCTCTGATTCTCGCGTTCACACTCGGCATATAAACTCAACCATAAAACTTCTGAATTAGAATTGTCTACAGACTTAAATTTCAATCTACTCTGCTTAGCATAAGAATTAATTACATCCATTTCTCTTACCTTGAAATTTCTCAGCTTGTTCCTTTGATGGACAACGCTGGGCTCTTGTCTTCACACGTCTTGGCTTCAGCACATCTGGCACTTTGGCACTTGTAGTACTTCTCAATCTATCTGGCAATTCTTACTTCTAGGTTCTGTGTGATTCTTGTGAATAGTGGAATTCCTGACAACTTGCACATATGAGCAAAGTTCAATCCCCCTTGTGGGCAAGTTGAGGGAAATCCGCAAAAAAGTACAAAAATTCAGATCTGGCTGGCTCTCCAATGTAAAATAATGCTTATCCTGTAAAATACTCAGGACTAGTTACCAGATAAAAATATAGTGGTTTATTTGGTTTCTTCCATCAAAGAAAGGTTATTACAGAAAAAACAGGTGAATAAAAATAGGTGAAAGATTGTCCATCAGTTCATAGCAAAGCAACGTGTATTCTTCTTTCTCTCCGGGATCTCACATGGCAAATGGCGTCTGTCTCTCAGTTCGGCTTCTTCGTAGTAAAGTAACATACCAGCTGTTATGTCATGTCATGGCCCAGAACAGATGACATCTTCGTGTCTGTCTCTCATGATGGTGAGGGAAGAGCGACCTCTACAGTTAGCCATGAATTATATACGTCTCCTAAAGCACATGGTCTCTACATATATGGAGCTGTCTTTCTACCATGAGCCAAGCTTAAAAATAGCCTATGTCGTGTAAGCTAAAGCAATGTACAGAACTGGGTGTAATAAGAAATATTTAACGAATTATTAATATTTAACAGCGGCCCACTGATATCTGAGCGCTATGTGACACGCTCGATGGCACAGCTGCCTGTGACCAAAGTGACGAGAGGATAATGGAGATTTTGAATCTCTGCGTACACTTTTGGACACTGGACACTTGTGGATTGTGTGCGGCCCACTGATATCTGAGCGCTATGTGACACGCTCGATGGCACAGCTGCCTGTGACCAAAGTGACGAGAGGATAATGGAGATTTTGAATCTCTGCGTACACTTTTGGACACTGGACACTTGTGGATTGTGTGCGGCCCACTGATATCTGAGCGCTATGTAGTGTCGGTGGTGGGCAGAGCTGGGGGGGGTGCCGAGCTGGGGGGTGGTCCCTCTTCTTACCGCGCAGAGATATAAACAGAGACACGATGAGGCAGATTCTGGGTGCAACAGGTCCAAGTTTATTGTTCACCGTCCGACTGACGGTCCTCGCAGCACACCGCGATATCTCTCTCTCTCTCAGCCCTCCGTGTCTAGGGCCGCTTCAACACCGTACGTTACACTAGGGACGTATTTATACATACCGTCCCGTCTCACACTGTGACAATCCTGACAGCTCAGTCACTGTGGCCGCCTTAGGCCCGTACACCATCAGCACTTTACTGGCCAGTTTTGTCGTTACACATACGGTGTCCTTCACCCAGAGCCTCGTCTCTGCTGTGGTCCTTTCCTGTCAGGACCACCCCCCTGACGTTCTTTCTCCTCAGTCCCCTTGGTCGGATTCTCCTCAGAGCGCACAGACTGGCGCAGTCATCCTGTCACCTGAGCTCCCCCTGGGGACTGGAACTTTCTGGAACCCTCCCTCAGTATTTATATCTCCCCCGGTTCCTTGAAACTGTCACTCTAACTGTCACCACGCCCCCCATGACCAACGGTTTCTAAAGCCCTAAGCTGCTGTAAAGTCCTTTGCTCACACTCCACCCTGCCATCTAATGGTCATCCCAAGGTACTGCACGTCCACTACACTTTCCTAGTTGTTTCCCCACTGTAATCACTGACTCCTACCTACACTGTGCAAACCTATCTTTCTTCACTCTGACTAGTCCGTCCGTCCGTCAGGTCACCTTCCCTACACTCCCCCTTCCTTTGTCCATTGTCGTCCTCGACAATCATCATCCCTGCCTTCGTCGTTCTGAATCTACACCTACATTCTGTTGTCGGACCAGAAATTGAGCCAAACCCACTATCTGCGGGGGCCGAACCATACTGGGAGCACTATGCTCTGAGCAGCCTACTGCTACTCACCAGCGCGCACGCCACATGACAACGTCTTTCAAATTGGGCAAGGTACACCCGTATTCTCTCTACGGCGTGTATCTTTCCCCTACTCTCCCCTACTGTTACCTTTCACTATCCGGTACGCCATGATCGAGGCCACTCACCTACCAGATCATTGCCGGCGCCCGCCTTTCCTTCTTCAGGGGTGTCCGTGGTGTTGGGGACCTGACCTAGGACGGCTGTCTTTCTCACGTCTTCCAACTCATTTTCCTTCTTTCAATTACATGTCATGGTCGGCGTCCCGGTCTCCCAGACCTCCTCAACTCTTAGATCCCTACCGGATCTCACAATTTCCTTTGGTCCCGCAGACCTTCCCTTACCCGGACCTGTTGCATTTACTTTGGCATATTATACATTAAACAACTTTATAATAGCACAAGTACCCATTTTTATAATTTTTTTTGTTTTTCTTGCTTTTAAAACCAAAATATAACATAACATTGCATGTCTCCTTTCCTCCTCCCTTCCTTGGACATGGACACTCCCTCTCTTCTAAGTATCCCACGCTCTGTCAGTCTAAAAAGTAAACACAAACTATCCTGTAAGAGGAACATAGAAAAACAGACATAAAAATCACAGATAAACATTTCTTTTTTTTTTTAAAAGCTGACCGCGAACTGTCCTTTTTACCTGCACAACGGTGCAACGAACTCCTGACAGTTCAATCCTCCTTTCGGTGGTCAGTAGTATGGGACACCACAACCGTGGAGCTCCCAGGATGCAAGAAGTGTCCCTTTCTGCAAGATAGTATAAACGAGCCGTCCCGGGGGTCGTGCAGCCGCCATGCCAGCCTCCCCCCTCTCATGGAGCAGGTTCTAGACTTCCTGCCCCCTGGCCCTCTTCTTCTCTATAACTCCTGCGACCCAAACAGAGGGTCCGGCATGAGCCCTGGAGTCCGGTGGGCGGGACTTAACTGAGGAAGGACGTGGATCAGAGGCGGCCGATGATTTTTGCGGCTCAACAGCCGCTGGGGCCAGGTGGCAAATGGGGACAACCGGGTCCTTGGAGGCTGGAATCACAAGGCCCACTAAGTCGGCCGCAGTCGACTTCAGCAGCGGCATAACCGCGGCCTCAGGACAGGCCGCATCCACTACTTCCAATGGAGCCGGAGTAACGGCCGGTTCCAACGACGCAGCTGCTATCAGCAGGGGGAACGCAGCAGCGTCTTCTTTGGATGACTTCCGCACTGGCGGCTCCAGGCGGGGTACCTCAGGGACTTGAGCAGGGGCCTCGCACAACTCTGCATACACCACTGGGCCCGATGTACCCAGGCCTTCCGGTGCGCAGGGGGCAGCGTGCTGTGGCGGAATGATGAGGGCCGCTGGCGGAGGCACTGGTGGTGCCGGGGGTACTCTCACCTTCGCCGGCGCTGCGGCCTCCATCACATCAATACGCGGCTTCACCCGCAGCCTCCGTCCCTCGCTCCGCTGTCCCGCGGGTCTTTCCCCCAATCTCGGGGGCTCCGCTTAGAAGTCCTCTGCTGGTATTGGTGGCGGCCGTTCTCGCTGACTCCGCTCAAGCTCCGCTCCCCAGCTCAGCATCCCGCTGCTCTCCCGTGGCTCTGAGGGCGACTTCTGGCACAGCTCCATCCCCTGCCGCCACTGCCACTCTAGGCGGCCGATGCCCCGATACCTGCAGAGTCTCATACCGTCCGTTGGGCAGCACTCGAATGGCATCAGACAGCCGCAGCCAAGTTTTTCTTCTGTGCCACTCCCTCTGTGAGGTGAGGTGTCGGCAGGCCTCTCCACCCTCCTGTCAGGGTCCAATATATGGAAGCGTCGATCTCCAGGCACATACTGCTTCCTTTTGGGATACGTTGGAGGGGGTCCCAGTCCATTCAACATGACTGCAAACACCCGGACCTCTCCTCTGCGCTGAAGCAACACCGCCATACTGCACAGTACCTGGTACCGCCCCGGATCCTCTGCTGGCCACACAGATCCGCCACAGCGCTTCCCATTTGTATTCCACAGGTAGGTCATTTGTAATCCACAGGTAATTGTAATCCAAACAGAGTAGTCCAAGTCCTTTTCCAGTCTTTGAGGCAGGCCTGCCGCAAAGATGATGTATTAGCGGCGTCTATCCTGCCGACTACGCCAAATGTAGTGTCGGTGGTGGGCAGAGCTGGGGGGGGTGCCGAGCTGGGGGGTGGTCCCTCTTCTTACCGCGCAGAGATATAAACAGAGACACGATGAGGCAGATTCTGGGTGCAACAGGTCCAAGTTTATTGTTCACCGTCCGACTGACGGTCCTCGCAGCACACCGCGATATCTCTCTCTCTCTCAGCCCTCCGTGTCTAGGGCCGCTTCAACACCGTACGTTACACTAGGGACGTATTTATACATACCGTCCCGTCTCACACTGTGACAATCCTGACAGCTCAGTCACTGTGGCCGCCTTAGGCCCGTACACCATCAGCACTTTACTGGCCAGTTTCGTCGTTATACATACGGTGTCCTTCACCCAGAGCCTCGTCTCTGCTGCGGTCCTTTCCTGTCAGGACCACCCCCCTGACGTTCTTTCTCCTCAGTCCCCTTGGTCGGATTCTCCTCAGCGCGCACAGACTGGCGCAGTCATCCTGTCACCTGAGCTCCCCCTGGGGACTGGAACTTTCTGGAACCCTCCCTCAGTATTTATATCTCCCCCGGTTCCTTGAAACTGTCACTCTAACTGTCACCACACCCCCCATGACCAACGGTTTCTAAAGCCCTAAGCTGCTGTAAAGTCCTTTGCTCACACTCCACCCTGCCATCTAATGGTCATCCCAAGGTACTGCACGTCCACTACACTTTCCTAGTTGTTTCCCCACTGTAATCACTGACTCCTACCTACACTGTGCAAACCTATCTTTCTTCACTCTGACTAGTCCGTCCGTCCGTCAGGTCACCTTCCCTACAGCTATGTGACACGCTCGATGGCACAGCTGCCTGTGACCAAAGTGACGAGAGGATAATGGAGATTTTGAATCTCTGCGTACACTTTTGGACACTGGACACTTGTGGATTGTGTGCGGCCCACTGATATCTGAGCGCTATGTGACACGCTCGATGGCACAGCTGCCTGTGACCAAAGTGACGAGAGGATAATGGAGATTTTGAATCTCTGCGTACACTTTTGGACACTGGACACTTGTGGATTGTGTGCGGCCCACTGATATCTGAGCGCTATGTGACACGCTCGATGGCACAGCTGCCTGTGACCAAAGTGACGAGAGGATAATGGAGATTTTGAATCTCTGCGTACACTTTTGGACACTGGACACTTGTGGATTGTGTGCGGCCCACTGATATCTGAGCGCTATGTGACACGCTCGATGGCACAGCTGCCTGTGACCAAAGTGACGAGAGGATAAGGGAGATTGGATTGCTTTTAAAAAAGCAGTTTGCGGAGCAGTGGGTAAACAGCAATGCCAGTGTGTCAGGAAGCCTTAGAAGGCAGCCCAACAACCAACACCACTGATACACCACAATATAGCCTCCCCTTGCACTGCACACACAGTGACTTGTGTGTTGTGCAGGCCAAATCGCTAGCAGCAGAAGCAGTTTTTTTGTCTTCTTCCCTGCCTAACGCTCTCCCTACAGAATCAGCAGCAACCTCTCCCTATACTAAGATCGGCAGAAGTAAGATGGCGGTCGGCGTGCACGCCCTTTTATACCCCCTGTGACGCCCACCAAAGCAAGCCAATCACTTGCATGCCCTTCTGAAAGATGGTGGTGACCCGTGCCTATGTCATCACGTTGCCCACAGTGTCCGTGGATCCTGATTGGCTGAAAAAGAGCGCAAAACAAACTTTTGAAACGCGACTTTGGCGCGTAAGTCGCCGACCTCGTGGCCGACCTCATCCTAGGGTCGGGTTTCGTTTCATGAAACCCGACTTTGCCAAAAGTCGGCGACTTTTGAATTTTATCGACCCGTTTCGCTCAACTCTAATTATAGAAAATGCAGCGATGTGCTGACACCACATATAAAAACCTCTGTAATTCACTACTAAATGGCTCACAGCTGCCCCCTGAGCTCTACGTGACGCATGTAACCGTAATCCCTAATCCTAAGAAAGATCATCTCACAATAAATTATAGACCTATATCCCTCTTATACATTGACTTCAAAATCTTTACATCCATTGTGACTAACAGGACCAATAAAATCCTCCCTCACCTCATCCATCGGGATCAGGTTGGTTTTATACCAGCGCGACAGGCCCCAGATAATATTAGGAGAGCGTTAAATATTATTCATACAACTAACCTACAGCGAAAGCGACTTCTCCTGCTTGCATTAGATATTGAGAGGGCTTTCGATTCGGCGTCCTGGACATATCTCTTTACGGTTCTATCGGAAGTCGGATTGTCCCCTAAACTTATAAAGTGCCTCCAATTGTTATATGATAGCCCTATCGCTTATGTAAAACTCCCGTCACCACATCCCCCTCCAATTAATATTCAGAGGGTACCAGGCAGGGCTGTCCTCTATCTCCGGATCTTTTTGCACTTGCAATGGAACCCATTGTGGAAGCAATAAGGAGAGATCAGAATATCCTGGGCCCTGAGAATATGGGAGACCAATATAAAGTCAGCCTCTTTGCTATGATCTCCTGCTAACATTAATAAGTCCCCACACTACACTCCCTCACTTGTTTTCCCTCCTTCACGAATTTGAGAAGATCTCAGGGTTAAAGATTAACATTGATAAATCCGAAGCATTATTTGTAAATTTTCCTAAGAGCAAACTAATATAGCCTCCCATTTTGGGTTTATAGACAAAGAACATTATCTAACATATCTGGGTATCAACTTAACAGCCAACAGGTCACCTCTGTTTAGGTGGAATTACACTCCACTGATCCAAAACTTCCAGAGGGACCTGGATAGATGGGCTTCCTCAAAGTTATCCTGGCCCGGCAGAATACATGCATTAGAAATGGTGTCACTGCCTCGCTTCTTATATCTATTTAGGTCCCTCCCAATTATGGTACCAGCCAGAACGATCACTCATTTACACTCTATGATGTCTAAGTTTCTCTGGCTAGGAAAACAACCCAGAATTGTGCAAAAACTTATGTTCCTTCACAGAAAAGAAGGGGGTTTATCCCTCCCTAATTTTACACTTTATTACAAGTCGGCACAGATTGCTCCATTAATAAGTGCGTGTTCATATCCCAATAGTCCGAGATGGGTTATTCTGGAATCATTTCTCTCCAAACCATTCTCTTTATCAGGCCTAATGTGGACCACAGACCGACTTCCACGGGGGTTAATGAATGTGGCTCCTTTTACAGTCCACTCGTTGCTTCTTTGGAGGAAAGTCCGGTTTAAATATAACTTACAATCAAGCCCTTCTCCCCTGACAGCTATATTACAAAACCCCATGTTCCCGCCAGGCATTGAGCCTCAAATGTTTTCTTGGTGGATAATGAAAGGTATTCATATACTTAAACATTTGTGTTCCCCATTTAATATCTTACTTGACAGACAGGAATTTGTTCAAACATTTGACCCTCCAGTTAGGGAGGTAATACGATTGAACCAGATCTTCCACTTTGCAAAGCAGATCCTCCCGAGCAGTACTACTCTCAGGGCAACGAGTTTTGAAAATTAATGTCTAAATGACCCTTTGGGCAGGGGAACGTTCGCTCATTGACAGTAGTGTAGCTACCGGGCAGAGGGGGCGGTGGCCCCGGGCCCCGCGCTCTGATGGGGCCCACCCGAGCTATGCTATGTAACTATATCGGCGTGCAGATCGCGCCGATACAATTACATGCTGCAGCAGGGAGTGAGTCATGTGACCGTTCTTCTGCAGAGGAGAGGGGGAGGGGAGGTGACTCACCCAATCCTGGCTGAGCGCGCTCTCCTTGAAAGCTCCCTGCTGCAGAGAAGTCATCAGCTCCAGCAGCAGCCTGGACGCGGGGGGCTCTGCCTCTGCCTGTGAGCTGAGTTCACTGTCTGCTCTGCACTTGATTGCTTCTGACTGAGAGGAGCCTGACAGCTGAGGAGCCGCTGCTGCATGACCAGTGGACACTGCACACAGCATGGGGATTGATGAGTATCTATGGTAATTGCTATTTGAAGTGTCTAATCTGTTGCTTTGGATATATATATACAACTTACTGCTATTGGGGTGTAATATTCATTACATGATGCTCTCCTTACGTGTTACATAGTTTTCAGGCACTTTGCAGCGGTCACTGATGCGCTATATGGCGATGCTTTGTCTTGGCCTGGGAATTTACTGCACTTTGGGACTGAGAGAAAACCAGGAAAAGTGCAAACTAGAGATCGCACTGCTGGCTGCAGGCATTGAGCTGTGCAGAGAGAGCGGCGCATCCTCCCTGGCAGAGGGAGGGTTAAACCAGTGTATCACCTTATCGCTCTGTTTGTGCTGGTGTGTAATTATTAACCTACCCGTTACCAGGCTGACAGCGAGTCCTGGAGGATTAGGGGATGTGCACACGTTGTGGATTACTCTGCGGATTTGGCCAAATCCACAGGTAAATCCGCAGGTTAAATGACCGGCGTTTTACCTGCGGATTTAGTGCAGATTTTGTGCAGATTCCTATAATGGAGCAGGTGACAAAACGCTGCGGATTCCGCACAAAGAATTGACAAGCTGCAGATTTAAATCCGCAGAAAATCCGCAGCGTGTGCACTGTGTTCTTCATTTCTCATAGACAGTACTGTACAACGCAGCAGAAACTGCTGAGGATCCACAGGACCAAATCCACTGCGGATCCGCAGCAGAATCTGCATCGTGTGCACACACCCTAACTAGTGTTTGCTGCTCCTACTGGGAAGTGAAGTCTGGCACTTGTAGTGCCACAGCAGCAGTTAGTGCTTGGTGACAAATAGCTGTGGAATAGTGTTTTTCTATACAGCGATTGTTAGCGGCATGGACATGTTACTAGTGTGATACAGTTGTGGCCAAAAGTATTGACTCCCCTGCAATTCTGTCAGATAATGCTCAGTTTCTTCCTGAAAATGATTGCAAACACAAATTCTTTGCTATTATTATCTTCCTTTAATTTGTCTTAAATGAAAAAAACACAAAAGAGAATGAAGCAAAAAGCAAAACATTGATCATTTCACACAAAACTCCAAAAATGGGCCAGACAAAATTATTGGCACCCTCAGCCTAATACTTGGTTGCACAACCTTTAGCCAAAATAACTGCGACCAACCGCTTCCGGTAACCATCAGTGAGTTTCTTACAATGCTCTGCTGGAATTTTTGACCATTCTTCTTTGGCAAACTGCTCCAGGTCCCTGATATTTGAAGGGTGCCTTCTCCAAACTGCCATTTTTAGATCTCTCCACAGGTGTTCTATGGGATTCAGGTCTGGACTCATTGCTGGCCACCTTAGAAGTCTCCAGTGCTTTCTCTCAAACCATTTTCTAGTGCTTTTTGAAGTGTGTTTTGGGTCATTGTCCTGCTGGAAGACTCATGACCTCTGAGGGAGACCCAGCTTTCTCACACTGGGCCCTACATTATGCTGCAAAATTTGTTGGTAGTCTTCAGACTTCATAATGCCATGCACACGGTCAAGCAGTCCAGTGCCAGATGCAGCAAAGCAACCCCAAAACATCAGGGAACCTACGCCATGTTTGACTGTAGGGACCGTGTTTTTTTCTTTGAATGCCTCTTCTTTTCTCCTGTAAACTCTATGTTGATGCCTTTGCCCTAAAAGCTCTACTTTTGTCTCATCTGACCAGAGAACATTCTTCCAAAATGTTTTAGGCTTTTTCAGATAAGTTTTGGCAAACTCCAGCCTGGCTTTTTTATGTCTCGGGGTAAGAAATGGGGTCTTCCTGGGTCTCCTACCATACAGTCCCTTTTCATTCAGACGCCGACGGATAGTACGGGTTGACACTGTTGTACCCTCGGACTGCAGGGCAGCTTGAACTTGTTTGGATGTTAGTCGAGGTTCTTTATCCAACATCCGCACAATCTTGCGTTGAAATCTCTTGTCAATTTTTCTTTTCCGTTCACATCTAGGGAGGTTAGCCACAGTGCCATGGGCTTTACACTTCTTGATGACACTGCGCACGGTAGACACAGGAACATTCAGGTCTTTGGAGATGGACTTGTAGCCTTGAGATTGCTCATGCTTCCTCACAATTTGGTTTCTCAAGTCCTCAGACAGTTCTTTGGTCTTCTTTCTTTTCTCCATGCTCAATGTGGTACACACAAGGACACAGGACAGAGGTTGAGTCAACTTTAATCCATGTCACCTGGCTGCAAGTGTGATTTAGTTATTGCCAACACCTGTTAGGTGCCACAGGTAAGTTACAGGTGCTGTTAATTACACAAATTAGAGAAGCATCACATGATTTTTCGAACAGTGCCAATACTTTTGTCCACCCTCTTTTTTATGTTTGGTGTGGAATTATATCCAATTTGGCTTTAGGACAATTCTTTTTGTGTTTTTTTCATTTAAAACAAATTAAATGAAGATAATAATAACAGTGAATTTGTGTTTGCAATCATTTTCAGGAAGAAACTGAGTATTATCTGACAGAATTGCAGGGGTGTCAATACTTTTGGCCACAACTGTATATTAGTATCAGTAATGCAGGTAACTTATTGTTGGAGTGAATCCTACAATGTGGTGAGCTACAGGGGGGAGGGAGGTCACCCCGGGACCAGCGCTCTGAGGGGACCCACCCACAGCATGCCGATAGTGTTGCATTCTGCGGCAGATCAGGCAGAATCGATCTCCCTGCTCTGCCACCTGGCCACTATGAGGCCCCTGAGCAGGCGCTAGGGCCCTGAGCAGGCGCAGTGGGTCCCCACCTGTCATTGCAAAATCAACTGTGTTGGCTGGAGGCCATTTCAGCTGACTACATTGATGAGAGAAGGAGCATTACGCTTCCTCTCCCATCATCCCCCTCTCATCAGCTTCTGATGTCACTAACGCCAACACTGACAGGGGGTCGCAATGACGTCACTGCTCGGAGCCTACAGTCCGGAGATGTGCGGGAGCTCGCAGTAGGGAAGAAACCAGGAGGAAAGGTGAGTTTTGGATTTATTTTTTATGAGGCTGCCTATGGAGTGCATTATATAAAGGGCTGCATTATTTTATAGGGTCTGCCTATGGGGAGTGCATTATACTATACTGAGGACTATAGTGAGACTTGTCTGGCACATTTTACTATATGGAGGCTATCTAGGGGGCCATCATACAGTGTGGAGATTACAGTGTTGGAGCTATCAAACAATTTGGGGAATACTAAGCGGTCAGTGTATATACAGTGAGGGGGGATTAGACTGTGTATAAGAGAGCATCATACTGTGTATAGGGGAGCATCATACTGTGTATAGGGGAGCATCATACTGTGTATAGGGGAGCATCATACTGTGTATAGGGGAGCATCATACTGTGTATAGGGGAGCATCATACAGTGTATAGGGGAGCATCATACTGTGTATAGGGGAGCATCATACAGTGTATAGGGGAGCATCATACAGTGTATAGGGGAGCATCATACTGTGTATAGGGGAGCATCATACAGTGTATAGGGGAGCATCATACTGTGTATAGGGGAGCATCATACTGTGTATAGGAGAGCATCATACTGTGTATAGGGGAGCATCATACTGTGTATAGGGGAGAACATACAGTGTATAGGGGAGCATCATACAGTGTATAGGGGAGCATCATACTGTGTATAGGGGAGCATCATACAGTTTATTGGGGAGCATCATACAGTGTATAGGGGAGCATCATACAGTGTATAGGGGAGCATCATACTGTGTATAGGGGAAGCATCATACTGTGTATAGGGGAGCATCATACTGTGTATAGGGAAGCATCATACTGTGTATAGGGAAGCATCATACAGTGTATAGGGAGCATCATACAGTGTATAGGGGAGCATCATACAGTGTATAGGGGAGCATCATACTGTGTATAGGGGAGCATCATGCAGTGTATAGGGGAGCATCATACAGTGTATAGGGGAGCATCATACAGTGTATAGGGGAGCATCATACTGTGTATAGGGGAGCATCATACAGTGTATAGGGGAGCATCATACAGTGTATAGGGGAGCATCATACTGTGTATAGGGGAGCATCATGCAATGTATAGGGGAGCATCATGCAGTGTATAGGGGAGCATCATACTGTGTATAGGGGAGAATCATACTGTGTATAGGGGAGCATCATACTGTGTATAGGGGAGCATCATACTGTGTATAGGGGAGCATCATACTGTGTATAGGGGAGTATCATACTGTGTATAGGGGAGCATCATACTGTGTATAGGGGAGCATCATGCAGTGTATAGGGGAGCATCATACAGTGTATAGGGGAGCATCATACAGTGTATGGGGGAGCATCATACTGTGTATAGGGGAGCATCATACAGTGTATAGGGGAGCATCATACAGTGTATAGGGGAGCATCATACTGTGTATAGGGGAGCATCATGCAATGTATAGGGGAGCATCATGCAGTGTATAGGGGAGCATCATACTGTGTATAGGGGAGAATCATACAGTGTATAGGGGAGCATCATACTGTGTATAGGGGAGCATCATACTGTGTATAGGGGAGCATCATACTGTGTATAGGGGAGTATCATACTGTGTATAGGGGAGCATCATACTGTGTATAGGGGAGCATCATACTGTGTATAGGGGAGCATCATATAGTGTATAGGGGAGCATCATACTGTGTATAGGGGAGAATCATACTGTGTATAGGGGAGCATCATTCAGTGTATAGGGGAGTATCATACAGTGTATAGGGGAGCATCATACAGTGTATAGGGGAGCATCATACTGTGTATAGGGGAGCATCATACAGTGTATAGGGGAGTATCATACAGTGTATAGGGGAGCATCATACAGTGTATAGGGGAGCAACATACTGTGTATAGGGGAGTATCATACTGTGTATAGGGGAGCATCATACAGTGTATAGGAGAGCATCATACTGTGTATAGGGGAGCATCATACAGTGTATAGGGGAGCATCATACTGTGTATAGGGAAGCATCATACAGTGTATAGGGGAGCATCATACAGTGTATAGGGGAGCATCATACAGTGTATAGGGGAGCATCATACTGTGTATAGGGGAGCATCATACAGTGTATAGGGGAGCATCATACTGTGTATAGGGGAGTATCATACTGTGTATAGGGGAGCATCATACAGTGTATAGGAGAGCATCATACTGTGTATAGGGGAGCATCATACAGTGTATAGGGGAGTATCAGACAGTGTATAGGGGAGCATCATACAGTGTATAGGGGAGCATAATACTGTGTATAGGGGAGCATCATACAGTGTATAGGGGAGTATCAGACAGTGTATAGGGGAGCATCATACAGTGTATAGGGGAGCAACATACTGTGTATAGGGGAGTATCATACTGTGTATAGGGGAGCATCATACAGTGTATAGGAGAGCATCATACTGTGTATAGGGGAGCATCATACAGTGTATAGGGGAGCATCATACTGTGTATAGGGGAGCATCATACAGTGTATAGGGGAGCATCATACAGTGTATAGGGGAGCATCATACTGTGTATAGGGGAGCATCATACTGTGTATAGGGGAGCATCATACAGTGTATAGGGGAGCATCATACAGTGTATAGGGGTGCATCATACTGTGTATAGGGGAGCATCATACTGTGTATAGGGGAGCATCATACAGTGTATAGGAGAACATCATACAGTGTATAGGGGAGCATCATACAGTGTATAGGGGAGCATCATACAGTGTATAGGGGTGCATCATACTGTGTATAGGGGAGCATCATACAGTGTATAGGGGAGCATCATACAGTGTATAGGGGAGCATCATACAGTGTATAGGGGAGCATCATACTGTGTATAGGGGAGCATCATATAGTGTATAGGGGAGCATCATACTGTGTATAGGGGAGCATCATACAGTGTATAGGGGAGCATCATACAGTGTATAGGGGAGCATCATACAGTGTATAGGGGAGCATCATACTGTGTATAGGGGAGCATCATACTGTGTATAGGGGAGCATCATACAGTGTATAGGGGAGCATCATACAGTGTATAGGGGAGCATCATACTGTGTATAGAGGAGCATCATACTGTGTATAAGGGAGTATCATACTGTGTATAGGGGAGCATCATACAGTGTATAGGAGAACATCATACAGTGTATAGGGGAGCATCATACAGTGTATAGGGGAGTATCATACTGTGTATAGGGGAGCATCATACAGTGTATAGGGGAGCATCATACTGTGTATAGGGGAAAAAGAGGGGGAGAAGCCAGCGCTGCTTGTGGTCAGAACGTAATACATAAAGTGTGAAAACACACATTGGTTTCTATCTGTATTCAAAAATGAGACATTTAGCAAAAAATTGATCAATTGTTTGAGCTACCCCGCCACGTCAAGGCAGTCTCGTATGGGGAGTCCTACTCTACGTTTTTTATGTTCGCTGTGCCATTGCGGCCTCCTAAATGTATAAAAGCAAGACCTCATTACATGCACACTGTACCTCAAGCATTTCAAAATCGTTCCTATGGCACCAGAGGACAAGCGCAGATAAAGGTTAGCCAGGTCCATGCAGACATTTCAGGTCCAACCTCCACACTGCCTGACCAGCACCACAGATAAAGGACGATCCAGGCCCAGATACAGGTGCGTAATCAAATAAAGCCTAGGGCAGGGCAGGGCCGCTGTTAATGTGAACAGCAGCCTAGATCAATCACTAAGAAAACAGAAAGAATAGCGTACATGACCCAGCGCGCACGGCTACAGTGGTGGTCAGCCACAAAACCAATATCAAGAAAAAAGAGGGGGAGAAGCCAGCGCTGCTTGTGGTCAGAACGTAATACATAAAGTGTGAAAACACACATTGGTTTCTATCTGTATTCAAAAATGAGACATTTAGCAAAAAATTGATCAATTGTTTGAGCTACCCCGCCACGTCAAGGCAGTCTCGTATGGGGAGTCCTACTCTACGTTTTTTATGTTCGCTGTGCCATTGCGGCCTCCTAAATGTATAAAAGCAAGACACAGCGAACATAAAAAACGTAGAGTAGGACTCCCCATACGAGACTGCCTTGACGTGGCGGGGTAGCTCAAACAATTGATCAATTTTTTGCTAAATGTCTCATTTTTGAATACAGATAGAAACCAATGTGTGTTTTCACACTTTATGTATTACGTTCTGACCACAAGCAGCGCTGGCTTCTCCCCCTCTTTTTTCTGTGTATAGGGGAGTATCATACTGTGTATAGGGGAGCATCATACAGTGTATAGGAGAACATCAAACAGTGTATAGGGGAAGCATCATACAGTGTATAGGGGAGCATCATAGAGTGTATAGGGGAGCATCATACAGTGTATAGGGGAGCATCATACTGTATATAGGGGAGCATCATACTGTGTATAGGGGAGCATCATGCAGTGTATAGGGGAGCATCATACTGTGTATAGGGGAGCATCATACAGTGTATGGGGAGCATCATACAGTGTATAGGGGAGCATCTTACAGTGTATAGGGGAGCATCATACAGTGTATAGGGGAGCATCATACTGTGTATAGGGGAGCATCATGCAATGTATAGGGGAGCATCATGCAGTGTATAGGGGAGCATCATACTGTGTATAGGGGAGAATCATACTGTGTATAGGGGAGCATCATTCAGTGTATAGGGGAGTATCATACAGTGTATAGGGGAGCATCATACAGTGTATAGGGGAGCATCATACTGTGTATAGGGGAGCATCATACAGTGTATAGGGGAGTATCATACAGTGTATAGGGGAGCATCATACAGTGTATAGGGGAGCAACATACTGTGTATAGGGGAGTATCATACTGTGTATAGGGGAGCATCATACAGTGTATAGGAGAGCATCATACTGTGTATAGGGGAGCATCATACAGTGTATAGGGGAGCATCATACTGTGTATAGGGAAGCATCATACAGTGTATAGGGGAGCATCATACAGTGTATAGGGGAGCATCATACTGTGTATAGGGGAGTATCATACTGTGTATAGGGGAGCATCATACTGTGTATAGGGGAGCATCATACAGTGTATAGGGGAGCATCATACAGTGTATAGGGGAGCATCATACTGTGTATAGGGGAGCATCATACAGTGTATAGGGGAGCATCATACTGTGTATAGGGGAGTATCATACTGTGTATAGGGGAGCATCATACAGTGTATAGGAGAGCATCATACTGTGTATAGGGGAGCATCATACAGTGTATAGGGGAGCATCATACAGTGTATAGGGGAGCATCATACAGTGTATAGTGGAGCATCATACAGTGTATAGGGGAGCATCATACTGTGTATAGGGGAGCATCATACAGTGTATAGGGGAGCATCATACAGTGTATAGGGGTGCATCATACTGTGTATAGGGGAGCATCATACTGTGTATAGGGGAGCATCATACAGTGTATAGGAGAACATCAAACAGTGTATAGGGGAAGCATCATACAGTGTATAGGGGAGCATCATACTGTGTATAGGGGAAGCATCATACAGTGTATAGGGGAGCATCATACAGTGTATAGGGGAGCATCATACTGTGTATAGGGGAGCATCATACAGTGTATAGGGGAGCATCATACTGTGTATAGGGGAGCATCATACAGTGTATAGGGGAGCATCATACAGTGTATAGGGGAGCATCATACTGTGTATAGGGGAGCATCATACTGTGTATAGGGGAGCATCATACAGTGTATAGGGGAGCATCATACAGTGTATAGGGGAGCATCATACTGTGTATAGGGGAGCATCATACTGTGTATAAGGGAGTATCATACTGTGTATAGGGGAGCATCATACAGTGTATAGGAGAACATCATACAGTGTATAGGGGAAGCATCATACAGTGTATAGGGGAGCATCATACTGTGTATAGGGGAGCATCATACTGTGTATAGGGGAGTATCATACTGTGTATAGGGGAGCATCATACAGTGTATAGGAGAACATCAAACAGTGTATAGGGGAAGCATCATACAGTGTATAGGGGAGCATCATACAGTGTATAGGGGAGCATCATACAGTGTATAGGGGAGCATCATACTGTATATAGGGGAGCATCATACTGTGTATAGGGGAGCATCATACAGTGTATAGGGGAGCATCATACTGTGTATAGGGGAGCATCATACAGTGTATAGGGGAGTATCATACTGTGTATAGGGGAGCATCATACTGTGTATAGGGGAGTATCATACTGTTTATAGGGGAGCATCATACTGTGTATAGGGGAGCATCATACTGTGTATAGGGGAGCATCATACTGTGTATAGGGGAGCATCATACAGTGTTTAGGAGAGCATCATACTTTGTATAGGGGAGCATCATACAGTGTATAGGGGAGCATCATACAGTGTATAGGGGAGCATCATGCAGTGTATAGGGGAGCATCATACTGTGTATAGGGGAGCATCATACTGTGTATAGGGAAACATCATACAGTGTATAGGGGAGCATCATACAGTGTATAGGGGAGCATCATACTGTGTATAGGGTAGCATCATATAGTGTATAGGAGAACATCAAACAGTGTATAGGGGAAGCATCATACAGTGTATAGGGGAGCATCATACTGTGTATAGGGGAGCATCATACTGTGTATAGAGGAGCATCATACTGTGTATAGGGGAGCATCATACAGTGTATAGGGGAGCATCATACAGTGTATAGGGGAGCATCATACTGTGTATAGGGGAGCATCATACAGTGTATAGGGGAGCATCATACAGTGTATAGGGGAGCATCATACAGTGTATAGGGGAGCATCATACTGTGTATAGGGGAGCATCATACAGTGTATAGGGGAGCATCATACAGTGTATAGGGGAGCATCATACTGTGTATAGGGGAGCATCATACTGTGTATAGGGGAGCATCATACAGTGTATAGGGCAGCATCATACAGTGTATGGGGGAGCATCATACAGTGTATAGGGGAGCATCATACTGTGTATAGGGGAGCATCATACTGTGTATAGGGGAGCATCATACAGTGTATAGGGGAGCATCATACAGTGTATAGGGGAGCATCATTATGTGTATAGGGGAGCATCATACAGTGTATAGGGGAGCATCATACAGTGTATAGGGGAGCATCATACAGTGTGTAGGGGAGCATCATACAGTGTGTAGGGGAGCATCATACAGTGTGTAGGGGAGCATCATACAGTGTATAGGGGAGCATCATACAGTGTGTAGGGGAGCATCATACAGTGTATAGGGGAGCATCATACTGTGTATAGGGGAGCATCATACAGTGTATATGGGAGCATCATACAGTGTATAGGGGAGCATCATACAGTGTATAGGGGAGCATCATACAGTGTATAGGGGAGCATCATACAGTGTATAGGAGAGAATCATACTGTGTATAGGGAGCATCATACTGTGTATATGGGAGCATCATACAGTGTATAGGGGAGCATCATACAGTGTATAGGGAGCATCATACTGTGTATATGGGAGCATCATACAGTGTATAGGGGAGCATCATACAGTGTATAGGGGAGCATCATACTGTGTATAGGGGAGCATCATACTGTGCATAGGGGAGCATCATACAGTGTATAGGGGAGCATCATACTGTGTATAGGGGAGCATCATACTGTGTATAGGGGAGCATCATACAGTGTATAGGAGAGCATCATACTGTGTATAGGGGAGCATCATACAGTGTATAGGGGAGCATCATACAGTGTATAGGGAAGCATCATACAGTGTATAGGGGAGCATCATACAGTGTATAGGGGAGCATCATACGGTGTATAGGGGAGCATCATACTGTGTATAGGGGAGCATCATACAGTGTATAGGGGAGCATCATACTGTGTATAGGGGAGCATCATACTGTGTATAGGGGAGCATCATACAGTGTATAGGAGAGCATCATACTGTGTATAGGGGAGCATCATACAGTGTATAGGGGAGCATCATACAGTGTATAGGGGAGCATCATACAGTGTATAGGGGAGCATCATACTGTGTATAGGGGAGCATCATACAGTGTGTAGGGGAGCATCATACAGTGTATAGGGGAGCATCATACTGTGTATAGGGGAGCATCATACAGTGTATAGGGGAGCATCATACTGTGTATAGGGGAGCATCATACTGTGTATAGGGGAGCATCATACTGTGTATAGGGGAGCATCATACAGTGTATAGGGAGCATCATACTGTGTATAGGGGAGCATCATACTGTGTATAGGGGAGCATCATACAGTGTGTAGGGGAGCATCATACAGTGTGTAGGGGAGCATCATACTGTGTATAGTGGAGCATCATACAGTGTATAGGGGAGCATCATACAGTGTATAGGGTAGCATCATACAGTGTATAGGGTAGCATCATACAGTGTATAGGGGAGCATCATACTGTGTATAGGGGAGCATCATACAGTGTATAGGGGAGCATCATACAGTGTGTAGGGGAGCATCATACAGTGTATAGGGGAGCATCATACAGTGTGTAGGGGAGCATCATACAGTGTATAGGGGAGCATCATACTGTGTATAGGGTAGCATCATATAGTGTATAGGAGAACATCAAACAGTGTATAGGGGAAGCATCATACAGTGTATAGGGGAGCATCATACTGTGTATAGGGGAGCATCATACTGTGTATAGAGGAGCATCATACTGTGTATAGGGGAGCATCATACAGTGTATAGGGGAGCATCATACAGTGTATAGGGGAGCATCATACAGTGTATAGGGGAGCATCATACTGTGTATAGGGGAGCATCATACAGTGTATAGGGGAGCATCATACAGTGTATAGGGGAGCATCATACTGTGTATAGGGGAGCATCATACAGTGTATAGGGGAGCATCATACAGTGTATAGGGGAGCATCATACTGTGTATAGGGGAGCATCATACTGTGTATAGGGGAGCATCATACAGTGTATAGGGCAGCATCATACAGTGTATGGGGGAGCATCATACTGTGTATAGGGGAGCATCATACTGTGTATAGGGGAGCATCATACTGTGTATAGTGGAGCATCATACAGTGTATAGGGTAGCATCATACAGTGTATAGGGGAGCATCATACAGTGTATAGGGGAGCATCATTCTGTGTATAGGGGAGCATCATACTGTGTATAGGGGAGCATCATACAGTGTATAGGGGAGCATCATACAGTGTATAGGGGAGCATCATACAGTGTGTAGGGGAGCATCATACAGTGTGTAGGGGAGCATCATACAGTGTGTAGGGGAGCATCATACAGTGTATAGGGGAGCATCATACTGTGTATAGGGGAGCATCATACAGTGTATAGGGAGCATCATACTCTGTATAGGGGAGCATCATACTGTGTATAGGGGAGCATCATACAGTGTGTAGGGGAGCATCATACAGTGTGTAAGGGAGCATCATACAGTGTATAGGGGAGCATCATACAGTGTATAGGGTAGCATCATACAGTGTATAGGGTAGCATCATACAGTGTATAGGGGAGCATCATACTGTGTATAGGGGAGCATCATACTGTGTATAGGGGAGCATCATACAGTGTATAGGGGAGCATCATACAGTGTGTAGGGGAGCATCATACAGTGTATAGGGGAGCATCATACTGTGTATAGGGGAGCATCATACAGTGTATAGGGGAGCATCATACAGTGTATAGGGGGGCATCATACAGTGTATAGGGTAGCATCATACAGTGTATAGGGGAGCATCATATAGTGTATAGGGGAGCATCATACTGTGTATAGGGGAGCATCATACAGTGTATAGGGGAGCATCATGCAGTGTATAGGGGAGTATCATACTGTTTATAGGGGAGCATCATACTGTGTATAGGGGAGCATCATACTGTGTATAGGGGAGTATCATACTGTGTATAGGGGAGCATCATACTGTGTATAGGGGAGTATCATACAGTGTATAGGGAAGCATCATACAGTGTATAGGGGAGCATCATACAGTGTATAGGGGAGCATCATACTGTGTATAGGGGAGCATCATACAGTGTATAGGGGAGCATCATACTGTGTATAGGGGAGCATCATACAGTGTATAGGGGAGCATCATACAGTGTATGGGGGAGCATCATACAGTGTATAGGGGAGCATCATACAGTGTATAGGGGAGCATCATACTGTGTATAGGGGAGCATCATGCAGTGTATAGGGGAGCATCATACTGTGTATAGGGGAGCATCATACAGTGTATGGGGGAGCATCATACAGTGTATAGGGGAGCATCATACAGTGTATAGGGGAGCATCATACAGTGTATAGGGGAGCATCATACTGTGTATAGGGGAGCATCATACTGTGTATAGAGGAGCATCATACTGTGTATAGGGGAGCATCATACAGTGTATAGGGGAGCATCATACTGTGTATAGGGGAGCATCATACAGTTTATAGGGGAGCATCATACAGTGTATAGGGGAGCATCATACTGTGTATAGGGGAGCATCATACAGTGTTTAGGGGAACTTCATACAGTGTATAGGGGAGCATCATACAGTGTATAGGGGAGCATCATACTGTGTATAGGGGAGCATCATACTGTGTAAAGGGGAGCATCATACAGTGTATGGGGGAGCATCATACAGTGTATAGGGGAGCATCATACAGTGTATAGGGGAGCATCATACAGTGTATAGGGGAGTATCATACTGTGTATAGGGGAGCATCCTACAGTGTATAGGAGAACATTATACAGTGTATAGGGGAGCATCATACAGTGTATAGGGGAGCATCATACAGTGTATAGGGGAGCATCATACTGTGTATAGGGGAGTATCATACTGTGTATAGGGGAGCATCATACCGTGTATAGGGAAGCATCATACAGTGTCTAGGGGAGCATCATACAGTGTATAGGGGAGCATCATACTGTGTATAGGGGAGCATCATACTGTGTATAGAGGAGCATCATACTGTGTATAGGGGAGCATCATACTGTGTATAGGGGAGTATCATACTGTGTATAGGGGAGCATCATACTGTGTATAGGGAAGCATCATACTGTGTATAGAGGAGCATCATACAGTGTATAGGGGAGCATCATACTGTGTATAGGGGAGCATCATACTGTGTATAGGGGAGCATCATACTGTGTATAGGGGAGCATCATACTGTGTATAGGGAAGCATCATACAGTGTATAGGGGAGCATCATACAGTGTATAGGGGAGCATCATACTGTGTATAGGGGAGCATCATACTGTGTATAGAGGAGCATCATACTGTGTATAGGGAAGCATCATACAGTGTATAGGGGAGCATCATACAGTGTATAGGGGAGCATCATACTGTGTATAGGGAAGCATCATACTGTGTATAGAGGAGCATCATACTGTGTATAGGGGAGCATCATACAGTGTGTGATGTACAATGTCTGCAAGATATGTTTTCTGTTGCAATGTGCTAACAAATCCTCCATCCTAGGACATTGTAAACTGTCAGTAGTAGGAATTCCTTCCCCCTTAGGTTTTATCAACCCTGCCACTTCCTCTGGAAGAGCAGGAATGTTAATTAGCTAGACCATCTTCCTCACACCATTTGGCTTCTCTCAGCTGAAAGAGAAAAATGCGGGAAAAAGGTCTTTGTTTGAAATAAAACTTTAAGAGCCTGCCCTGCGAAAACCGTACCAAGTAGAGATATGAAAATCATATTTTTGTAACCTGAGCGGTCCCAGCTTCGAGACCGCGTATGTTTCGAAGTTCTACCCTGTCCAGAACATGAGATAGGATTTGCGCCCAAATGGATGGTCATATCGCATAGATGTTTGATGTTTTCTTGATAGGCTCATTCCGCTGGGAAACATGAAACCACTGATGAGTCCATACCATCTTCTCCCATAAAGTTATAGCTAATCTAAGTTTTGTAGCCAAAACATAACTTGGATAAGAGGGGTGGGATCAACCCAGAATGCACCTCTCTGTGATGTCACATAGGAAAGTCTATAAGGCATTCCCTGGCAGAACCAGCTGAGAACAGCTGCAGAGTCCGTGCTGACAAGAACTCAGATGAGCGGAGAAGTGCAGCTCCGCCTCCACCCACCTTAGCCGCATGGTCTGCCTAAGGAACAATATGGAACTGTGAGTGTAATCTCTTTGTTTTCTCCACTTTTATTTTATACCTTTACTGTACATATTTTATGTCTCAATTTTATAGCAACTTTTTTCTGTAACCACTGTCCTCTTTCGGAAAATAAATGAAATAATTATTTAGATCTGTCTCTATGCTCTAAGACTCGAACTATACGCCTTTGATAGATAATCGCTACTAATTCAAGGGGTTTGCCACGGACCCTCTTAATTTAACACTGTGAATTAAGTAACCGTGACTGGTGGCAGCGCGTTGTGCACGGCTATTACGGCTTGCTGGAAGTACAGAAGGGTCTTATATTGCTGAATAAGGGTCTGCGGCCACAGCATTGATAATTCCCTTACTGCAGAAGCCTAATTGCCGGTTCACAACAGGCAGCCCGTCCGGCGACCAATTATCCTAGGTGCAGTTCCCTGACTGACCTGAGGGTAAGGGGGCGCCGGAGAGCTGCGAGTTCCAAGGTGGAACTGAGAAAGTGGGATATACACAAATCCCCGCAGTACTTGGAAGATTGATAGCAGTGGTGGGGCATCCAAATTAAACTCCCCCTGCGGCAAATTGTAGAGCGAGATTAGCTTGCTGGATATTTTTGTCACATGGTGCCAGTGGTGGGATAACTAAGATAAGCCCCACTGCGCCTGTGATAGCCGTGTGCCGGCATTGTGTCACGTCCCTCCGTCCGCTGATACACCGGTGTCAGTGGTGGGATTGTGACATAGTGGTGACACAGGGTCCGCTGTCCGTCGCGTTTTGGTGGCAGCGGGACCCCCGTTAGTCGTCGCCCGTAAGTGGACGAACGGCCGTGGGCTGTTCGTCACATTTTGGTGGCAGAGCGGTGGGATAATCCTAGAGCATTAGTGATTTGGTTTGAGCAATCATTCCTCTCACTAAAGACCTGCACGGTTCCTGCGGGAATCCTGCATCATAGGTTTTGGAGAACAGACTCAGTGGTTACTAGTCCTGAGACATTAGTGTGTACTTGCAAGTATCCCCCTCCCGTTTCTTCGTTTTTCTTTTTCTATCTTTTATTTGGCAACCATGGTGGCGATGACAGTGGAGTGGTATCAGAAGCAGAAAAAGGACACCCTTGCTGGGTTATGCACGTACCGAGGCATAGACGCCGCAGGCGGAACCAAAGATCAAATGATCGCGGCTCTAGTGCAGTTGGACAACGACCAGAATCCAGCGAGCGCAGAAGTTGGCCCAAGTTGCCATGGGGCTGCAGCAGAGGCTCCACTCCTGAGCGCTGGCCCCACATTCAACCAGAACGGGGTGGACCCCTATCTGCAAATGGCCTTGGACGAACTCCCCGCCGAAGACAGGGATGGGCGGGTGAGGCTGATCCAGCAATATCGGCAGGAGGCCCAAGCCGAACGTGAGCGCCAAGCTGAGGCTGAGAGAGCCGAGCGCCAGGCGCAGAGGGCCCATGAACTGGAGGTACTCCAGCGGGGTGGGAATGCCCCCACAGCCCGAAGCAGTGAGCCCAGCAGCGTCCAGACTCCTAAACCCCGGCCAGAGCATTTTCCCGTGATGGAAAAGGATGGGGACTTGGACACATTTCTGCGAGCCTTTGAGAAAGCCTGCAGACAGTACCAGCTGCCTAGAGACCAATGGGCAAGGTACTTGACCCCAGGGCTAAAAGGCAAAGCCCTGGAGGCATTTGCTTCTCTTCCGCCAGAAGCCGATGACGACTATGACGCCATAAAGCAGGCGCTGATCGCCAAATACCGGCTGACACCTGAGGTATACCGAAAGAAGTTCCGGCACCTCCAACGTAGCCCACATGATAGCTACAGTGATGTGGTGCAAGGACTCAGGACCCACTTTGACCAGTGGATCCATGGACTGTCCGCTGAAACCTTTGAGCAGCTACGGGACCTGATGATCAAAGACCAGTTCCTGCATCTCTGCCCAGCTGAGGTCCGACAGTTCATCCTGGACCACGAACCAACGAACGCGGACAAAGCGGCGCAGATTGCCGGCAACCACGAGGCCAACCGGAAGCCCGAGACGCGGAGGCCAGTCGCCACCAGCTGGAAAGGGGGTAAGCCAGCAACCAACCCCAATGCCCCATCTAGCCGTCCCTCCGGAGGCCCTGTCCCTGTTGCCAACAACAGGCCGGCTACTGACAGTCGCCTGTGTCACCACTGCAAGCGGCCTGGTCACTTCTCTTACACCTGTCCGGATAGGCCGAAGAACCCCCCAGCCAAGGCCCCCGGGCCCAACGCCTCTGTTCTTTTGGTGGGAGGTGTGGTTGGGAGGGCTGACGACAACGTTCAACCTGTTCAGGTGGGGGCCCGTCTTGCTACAGGCCTCAAGGACACCGGGGCTGAACGAACCCTCATCCGTCCTGGACTGGCGGCCCCTGAAGAGTTTGTTGAGGGGAAAACCTTGACTGTCACCGGGATTGGAGGAACCCGTTGTCCCTTGCCAGTGGCACGAGTTTTTCTTGATTGGGGTGCCGGGAGCGGGTTGAGGGAGGTGGGAGTGTCTGAAAATTTGCCCACTGATGTTTTATTGGGGACTGACTTGGGGAGGATGGTTGCATACTATGTCCCTGACACCCTTCCCCAAACTGATAATAAGGGTAACGTTAACCCTGATGATGATGTTGATGATGGGAAACTGAATGTGTTACCAGCTAATGCCTTGATGAGTAATGATGCAACTAACAACCATTCCTTCCCAAGGTATGATGCTGATGCTGATGTGAATGTACCAAAGCAAACTGATAACCATTCTTGTCCTAGGAATGATGATGTTGATGTATCTGTGCCGACTGAACCCGTTAACCCTTTCTTTGAAACGGTAGATGTGTCCACAGGTACCGAGGTGCTCAGCCCCGTCACTCTGCGGAGTGAGACGGCTGAGGAACCCCTGGCAGGAGCAAGCAACGGTGCTCAAGAGAATGGGGAGGTGCATGGGGACCATGAGGAAGGTAATGCCATGCAGCTGACCAGTGCCACCGAGGAAGGTAACTGGCCCATAAGTAGCACTGCTCCTAAAGTGTTGGGGGTGGATGGGGAGGGAGAGCCCAGGGCAGCACCGGCTGGTGGGTCTGTAGAAATCCCCAGGGAGACAGCATACATAGCAGCTGTCACACGCAGTCAGAGTGCCCAGATCGCAGGTAACGCACTGTCTTCTGGACCCTCTGCTGCTACAGGAGAGACTGAACCAGAGGTGAACCCAGAGCCGGTTCCAGAGGGTCCCAGTAAAGGAGGTACCCTGACGTCACTTCTGGCAGCCTCCAGCATGGAGTTCCAGGCTGCTCTGCACTCAGATGCCAGCCTGGAGAAATTGAGAGGTCTCGCCGAGACGCCCACCTCCAAGCCTGATAAGGAGAGGGTGTTCTGGGAACGAGGAAGGTTGTACCGGGAGACAGTACCCGGAGATCCTAAAAAGGAGTGGTTGAGGGAAAGACAGCTGGTCGTCCCCTATCAGTTCAGAACTGAGTTGTTGCGGATTGCCCATGAGATTCCACTCGCTGGACACTTGGGGATCAGCAAAACAAAGGCACGGCTGTCTCAACACTTCTATTGGCCCAAGATGGGGACAGATGTAACACACTACTGCCGCTCCTGCGCCACCTGTCAAAAAGTGGGTAAGGCGGGGCCTGCTCTTAAGGCTCCCCTTATTCCTTTGCCGGTGATAGAGGAGCCTTTCCAGAGAATCGCGGTGGACATTGTAGGACCGCTGTCCGTCCCCAGCAGCTCCGGAAAGCGATACATTCTCACCGTGGTAGACTACGCTACCCGGTACCCAGAGGCAGTAGCTCTGTCTTCAACCAGGGCAGATAAGGTGGCTGACGCACTGGTTACCATCTTTTCAAGAGTAGGATTTCCCAGGGAGATGCTTACCGATCAAGGGCCCCAATTCATGTCTCGCCTAATGGAGGCTCTCTGTGAGAAAATGCAGGTGACGCACCTGGTATCGAGTCCGTATCACCCACAGACTAATGGTTTGTGTGAACGCTTCAACGGTACCCTCAAACAGATGCTCCGCATACTGGTTGAGACCCAAGGGCGCGACTGGGAGCGGTACCTCCCACACCTGCTGTTCGCTTACAAAGAAGTTCCGCAGGCCTCGACCGGGTTCTCCCCCTTCGAGCTCCTGTATGGCAGGCGAGTCCGGGGACCCCTTGGGTTGATAAGAGAATCCTGGGAAGATAAGCCAAACCCCACAGAAGTGTCCATCGTGGATTATGTCATGCGCTTCCGTGACAAGATGCAGACCTTGACGCAGTTGGTGCATGACAACATGACGCAGGCTCAGGCTGACCAGAAGCACTGGTACGACCAGAACGCCCGGGAGCGGACCTACCAGGTGGGCCAAAAGGTGTGGGCGCTGGTCCCTGTACCAACGGATAAGCTTCAGGCAGCCTGGGAAGGCCCGTACGTCGTCCACCAACAGCTCAACCCGGTCACCTACGTGGTCACGCTTGACCATGCTCGGGGTAGGCGCAAGGCCTTTCACGTCAACATGCTGAAGGCGCACTACGAACGTGAAGCTTGCGTCCTACCGGTCTGCAATCTGCCAGAGGATGGGGCGGAAGATCCCCTCCTGGACATGCTGGCCCAGGCCAAGGCCGATGGGTCCATTGAGGACATGGAGATAAGTGGTTCGCTCACCGTGTCCCAGCGGTTGCAGTTGATGGCCACCCTGAAACTCTTCCGGCCCGTGTTCACCAACCAACCGGGGAGGACGGAGTTAGCGGTTCATGAGGTGGACACTGGGAATCACGCCCCATTACGGCGAACACCTTATCGGATCTCTGAAACGGTGCAACAAGTCATGCGCCAAGAGATCGATGAGATGTTAAGGCTGGGGGTGATTCGACGGTCAAAAAGCACGTGGGCTTCACCTGTAGTCCTCGTGCCTAAAAGGATCGAACCACCAGGTTCTGCGTGGACTACAGGGGGCTCAACGCCATCACAACCTCTGATGCCCACCCGATGCCGCGCATCGAGGATCTGCTCGAGCGGTTGACAAACGCCGACTACATATCCATCATGGATTTGAGTCGGGGATACTGGCAGATTCCCCTGAGCCCTGAGGCGCAGGAGAAATCCGCCTTTATCACCCCCTTTGGACTGTACGAGTCCACGGTCATGCCCTTCGGCATGAAGAATGCCCCTGCCACCTTCCAGCGGATGGTCAACCACCTGCTTCGGGGACTGGAGGAGTACGCGGTGGCGTACTTAGACGATATTGCCGTCTTCAGTTCCACCTGGGAGGAACACCTTCAGCACCTCCAGGAGGTGCTCAAGCGTCTTCACCAGGCAGGCCTGACCATCAAGCCGGGGAAGTGCCAGATAGGCATGCGCGAGGTCCACTACCTGGGGCACCGGGTAGGCGGGGGTTCCATGAGCCCGGAGCCAGAAAAAGTGGACGCAATCGTGTCCTGGCCCACCCCCAGGACCAAGAAACAGGTGAAGTCCTTCTTGAGCACTGCAGGGTACTATAGGCGGTTCGTACAGGACTATAGCGCCCTTGCCAAACCCTTGACTGACCTCACCAAGCAGAGGCTACCCCAAACAGTCAACTGGACAGATGACTGTGAGGCGGCTTTCCAAGCTTTGAAAGCAGCCCTGTGCAACTCTCCAGTGTTGAGAGCAGTCGACAGCAGTCGCCCGTTTCTGGTACAGACCGACGCCAGCGAGTTTGGCCTCGGTGCTGTGCTTAGCCAGGTCGACTCGGGGGACCAAGAGCACCCCGTGTTGTACCTGAGCCGGAAACTTTTGCCGAGGGAAGTGGCATACTCGACCATCGAGAAGGAGTGTCTGGCCATGGTGTGGGCACTGCAGCGTTTGCAGCCCTACCTGTACGGGCGCGCCTTCACGGTGGTAACTGACCACAACCCTCTGAGCTGGTTGCACACAGTGTCCGGAACCAATGGAAGATTGCTCCGCTGGAGCCTTGCCCTTCAACAGTACGATTTTACTGTAAAACACAGGAAGGGCAGTGAAAACGGCAATGCCGATGGGTTGTCCCGCCGGGGCGAACCCGCTGAGGTGCGCATGGCAGATTACCGAGAGGTAATGCCTCCTTAGCGCCCTCTTAAGGGGGGAGGTGTGATGTACAATGTTTGCAAGATATGTTTTCTGTTGCAATGTGCTAACAAATCCTCCATCCTAGGACATTGTAAACTGTCAGTAGTAGGAATTCCTTCCCCCTTAGGTTTTATCAACCCTGCCACTTCCTCTGGAAGAGCAGGAATGTTAATTAGCTAGACCATCTTCCTCACACCATTTGGCTTCTCTCAGCTGAAAGAGAAAAATGCGGGAAAAAGGTCTTTGTTTGAAATAAAACTTTAAGAGCCTGCCCTGCGAAAACCGTACCAAGTAGAGATATGAAAATCATATTTTTGTAACCTGAGCGGTCCCAGCTTTGAGACCGCGTATGTTTCGAAGTTCTACCCTGTCCAGAACATGAGATAGGATTTGCGCCCAAATGGATGGTCATATCGCATAGATGTTTGATGTTTTCTTGATAGGCTCATTCCGCTGGGAAACATGAAACCACTGATGAGTCCATACCAGCTTCTCCCATAAAGTTATAGCTAATCTAAGTTTTGTAGCCAAAACATAACTTGGATAAGAGGGGTGGGATCAACCCAGAATGCACCTCTCTGTGATGTCACATAGGAAAGTCTATAAGGCATTCCCTGGCAGAACCAGCTCAGAACAGCTGCAGAGTCCGTGCTGACAAGAACTCAGATGAGCGGAGAAGTGCAGCTCCGCCTCCACCCACCTTAGCCGCATGGTCTGCCTAAGGAACAATATGGAACTGTGAGTGTAATCTCTTTGTTTTCTCCACTTTTATTTTATACCTGTACTGTACATATTTTATGTCTCAATTTTATAGCAACTTTTATCTGTAACCACTGTCCTCTTTCGGAAAATAAATGAAATAATTATTTAGATCTGTCTCTATGCTCTAAGACTCGAACTATACGCCTTTGATAGATAATCGCTACTAATTCAAGGGGTTTGCCACGGACCCTCTTAATTTAACACTTTGAATTAAGTAACCGTGACTGGTGGCAGCGCGTTGTGCACGGCTATTACGGCTTGCTGGCAGTACAGAAGGGTCTTATATTGCTGAATAAGGGTCTGCGGCCACAGCATTGATAATTCCCTTACTGCAGAAGCCTAATTGCCGGTTCACAACAGGCAACCCGTCCGGCGACTAATTATCCTAGGTGCAGTTCCCTGACTGACCTGAGGGTAAGGGGGGCGCCGGAGAGCTGCGAGTTCCAAGGTGGAACTGAGAAAGTGGGATATACACAAATCCCCGCAGTACTTGGAAGATTGATAGCAGTGGTGGGGCATCCAAATTAAACTCCCCCTGCGGCAAATTGTAGAGCGAGATTAGCTTGCTGGATATTTTTGTCACATGGTGCCAGTGGTGGGATAACTAAGATAAGCCCCACTGCGCCTGTGATAGCCGTGTGCCGGCATTGTGTCACGTCCCTCCGTCCGCTGATACACCGGTGTCAGTGGTGGGATTGTGACATAGTGGTGACACAGGGTCTGCTGTCCGTCGTGTTTTGGTGGCAGCGGGACCCCCGTTAGTCGTCGCCCGTAAGTGGATGAACGGCCGTGGGCTGTTCGTCACACAGTGTATAGGGGAGCATCATACAGTGTATAGGGGAGCATCATACTGTGTATAGGGGAGCATCATACAGTGTATAGGGGAGCATCATACTGTGTATAGGGGAGCATCATACTGTGTATAGGGGAGCATCATACAGTGTATAGGGGAGCATCATACAGTGTATAGGGGAGCATCATACTGTGTATAGGGGAGCATCATACTGTGTATAGAGGAGCATCATACTGTGTATAGGGGAGCATCATACAGTGTATAGGGGATCATCATACAGTGTATAGGGGAGCATCATACTGTGTATAGGGGAGCATCATACAGTGTATAGGGGAGCATCATACAGTGTATAGGGGAGCATCATACTGTGTATAGGGGAGCATCATACAGTGTATAGGGGAACATCATACAGTGTATAGGGGAGCATCATACAGTGTATAGGGGAGCATCATACAGTGTATAGGGGAGCATCATACTGTGTATAGGGGAGCATCATACTGTGTAAAGGGGAGCATCATACAGTGTATAGGGGAGCATCATACAGTGTATAGGGGAGCATCATACAGTGTATAGGGTAGTATCATACTGTGTATAGGGGAGCATCCTACAGTGTATAGGATAACATTATACAGTGTATAGGGGAGCATCATACAGTGTATAGGGGAGCATCATACTGTGTATAGGGGAGCATCATACAGTGTATAGGGGAGCATCATACAGTGTATAGGGGAGCATCATACAGTGTATAGGGGAGCATCATACTGTGTATAGGGGAACATCCTACAGTGTATAGGAGAACATTATACAGTGTATAGGGGAGCATCATACAGTGTATAGGGGAGTATCATACAGTGTATAGGGGAGCATCATACTGTGTATAGGGGAGTATCATACTGTGTATAGGTGAGCATCATACTGTGTATAGGGAAGCATCATACAGTGTATAGGGGAGCATCATACAGTGTATAGGGGAGCATCATACTGTGTATAGGGGAGCATCATACTGTGTATAGAGGAGCATCATACTGTGTATAGGGTAGCATCATACAGTGTATAGGGGAGCATCATACAGTGTATAGGGGAGCATCATACAGTGTATAGGGGAGCATCATACAGTGTATAGGGGAGCATCATACTGTGTATAGGGGAGCATCATACTGTGTATAGAGGAGCATCATACTGTGTATAGGGGAGCATCATACAGTGTATAGGGGAGCATCATACAGTGTATAGGGGAGCATCATACAGTGTATAGGGGAGCATCATACTGTGTATAGGGGAGCATCATACTGTGTATAGTGGAGCATCATACAGTGTATAGGGGAACATCATACAGTGTATAGGGGAGCATCATACAGTGTATAGGGGAGCATCATACAGTGTATAGGGGAGCATCATACTGTGTATAGGGGAGCATCATACTGTGTAAAGGGGAGCATCATACAGTGTATGGGGGAGCATCATACAGTGTATAGGGGAGCATCATACAGTGTATAGGGGAGCATCATACAGTGTATAGGGTAGTATCATACTGTGTATAGGGGAGCATCCTACAGTGTATAGGAGAACATTATACAGTGTATAGGGGAGCATCATACAGTGTATAGGGGAGCATCATACTGTGTATAGGGGAGCATCATACAGTGTATAGGGGAGCATCATACAGTGTATAGGAGAGTATCATACTGTGTATAGGGGAGCATCCTACAGTGTATAGGGGAACATCATACAGTGTATAGGGGAGTATCATACAGTGTATAGGGGAGCATCATACAGTGTATAGGGGAGCATCATACTGTGTATAAGGGAGCATCATACTGTGTATAGGGGAGCATCATACTGTGTATAGGGAAGCATCATACTGTGTATAGGGGAGCATCATACAGTGTATAGGGGAGCATCATACAGTGTATAGGGGAGCATCATACTGTGTATAGGGAAGCATCATACAGTGTGTAGGGGAGCATCATACAGTGTATAGGGGAGCATCATACTGTGTATAGGGGAGCATCATACAGTGTATAGGGGAGTATCATACAGTGTATAGGGGAGCATCATACAGTGTATAGGGGAGCATCATACAGTGTATAGGGGAGCATCATACTGTGTATAGGGGAGCATCATACTGTGTATAGGGAAGCATCATACAGTGTGTAGGGGAGCATCATACAGTGTATAGGGGAGCATCATACAGTGTATAGGGGAGCATCATACAGTGTATAGGGGAGTATCATACAGTGTATAGGGGAGCATCATACTGTGTATAGGGTAGCATCATACTGTGTATAGGGGATCATCATACAGTGTATAGGGGAGCATCATACAGTGTATAGGGGAGCATCATACTGTGTATAGGGGAGCATCATACAGTGTATAGGGGAGCATCATACTGTGTATAGGGGAGCATCATACAGTGTATAGGGGAGCATCATACTGTGTATAGGGGAGCATCATACAGTGTATAGGGGAGCATCATACTGTGTATAGGGGAGCATCATACAGTGTATAGGGGAGCATCATACTGTGTATAGGGGAGCATCATACTGTGTATAGGGGAGCATCATACAGTGTATAGGGGAGCATCATACTGTGTATAGGGGAGCATAATACTGTGTATAGGGGAGCATCATACTGTGTATAGGGGAGCATCATACAGTGTATAGGGGAGCATCATACAGTGTATAGGGGAGCATCATACTGTGTATAGGGGAGCATCATACAGTGTATAGGGGAACATCATACAGTGTATAGGAGAGCATCATACTGTGTATAGGGGAGCATCATACAGTGTATAGGGGAGCATCATACAGTGTATAGGGGAGCATTATACTGTGTATAGGGGAGCATCATACTGTGTATAGGGGAGCATACTGTGTATAGGGGAGCATCATAAGTGTATAGGGGAGTATCATACAGTGTATAGGGGAGCATCATACTGTGTATAGGGGAGCATCATACTGTGTATAGGGGATCATCATACAGTGTATAGGGGAGCATCATACAGTGTATAGGGGAGCATCATACAGTGTATAGGGGAGCATCATACTGTGTATAGGGGAGCATCATACAGTGTATAGGGGAGCATCATACTGTGTATAGGGGAGCATCATACAGTGTATAGGGGAGCATCCTACTGTGTATAGGGGAGCATCATACAGTGTATAGGGGAGCATCATACTGTGTATAGGGGAGCATCATACTGTGTATAGGGGAGCATCATACAGTGTATAGGGGAGCATCATACTGTGTATAGGGGAGCATAATACTGTGTATAGGGGAGCATCATACTGTGTATAGGGGAGCATCATACAGTGTATAGGGGAGCATCATACAGTGTATAGGGGAGCATCATACTGTGTATAGGGGAGCATCATACAGTGTATAGGGGAGCATCATACAGTGTATAGGAGAGCATCATACTGTGTATAGGGGAGCATCATACAGTGTATAGGGGAGCATCATACAGTGTATAGGGGAGCATTATACTGTGTATAGGGGAGCATCATACTGTGTATAGGGGAGCATACTGTGTATAGGGGAGCATCATAAGTGTATAGGGGAGCATCATACTGTGTATAGGGGAGCATCATACTGTGTATAAGAGAGCATCATACAGTGTATAGGGAGCATCATGCAGTGTATAGGGGATCATCATACAGTGTATAGGGGAGCATCATACAGTGTATAGGGGAGCATCATACTGTGTATAGGGGAGCATCATACAGTGTATAGGGGAGCATCATACTGTGTATAGGGGAGCATCATACTGTGTATAGGGGAGCATCATACAGTGTATAGGGGAGCATTATACTGTGTATAGGGGAGCATAATACTGTGTATAGGGGAGCATCATACTGTGTATAGGGGAGCATCATACAGTGTATAGGGGAGCATCATACAGTGTATAGGGGAGCATCATACTGTGTATAGGGGAGCATCATACAGTGTATAGGGGAGCATCATACAGTGTATAGGGGAGCATCAGACTGTGTATAGGGGAGCATCATACAGTGTATAGGGAAGCATCATACTGTGTATAGGGGAGCATCATACAGTGTATAGGGGAGCATCATACAGTGTATAGGGGAGCATCATACTGTGTATAGGGGAGCATCATACAGTGTATAGGGGAGCATCATACAGTGTATAGGGGAGCATCATACAGTGTATAGGGGAGCATCATACTGTGTATAGGGGAGCATCATACAGTGTATAGGAGAGCATCATACTGTGTATAGGGGAGCATCATACAGTGTATAGGGAAGCATCATACAGTGTATAGGGGAGCATCATACAGTGTATAGGGGAGCATCATACTGTGTATAGGGGAGCATCATACAGTGTATAGGGAAGCATCATACTGTGTATAGGGGAGCATCATACAGTGTATAGGGGAGCATCATACAGTGTATAGGGGAGCATCATACTGTGTATAGGGGAGCATCATACAGTGTATAGGGGAGCATCATACAGTGTATGTGATGTACAATATCTGCAAGATATGTTTTCTGTTGCAATGTGCTAACAAATCCTCCATCCTAGGACATTGTAAACTGTCAGTAGTAGGAATTCCTTCCCCCCAGGTTTTACCAACCCTGCCACTTCCTCTGGAAGAGCAGGAATGTTAATTAGCTAGACCATCTTCCTCACACCATTTGGCTTCTCTCAGCTGAAAGAGAAAAAAGTGCGGGAACTAAACGTCTTTGTTTGAAACGAATAAAACTATGAGAGACTATACCATAAGAACCAAATACCCTAGAGATATGAAAATCATATTTTTGTAACCTGAGCGGTCCCAGCTTCGAGACCGCGTATGTTTCGAAGTTCTACCCTGTCCAGAACATGAGATAGGATTTGCGCCCAAATGGATGGTCATATCGCATAGATGTTTGATGTTTTCTTGATGGGCTCATTACGCTGGGAAACATGATACCACTGATGAGTCCATACCAGCTTCTCCCATAAAGTTATAGCTAATCTAAGTTTTGTAGCCAAAACATAACTTGGATAAGAGAGGTGGGATCAACCCAGAATGCACCTCTCTGTGATGTCACATAGGAAAGTCTATAAGGCATTTCCTGGGCAAACCAGCTCAGAACAGCTGCAGAATCCGTGCTGACAAGAACTCAGATGAGCGGAGAAGTGCAGCTCCGCCTCCACCCACCTTAGCCGCATGGTCTGCCTAAGGAACAATATGGAACTGTGAGTGTAATCTCTTTGTTTTCTCCACTTTTATTTTATACCTGTACTGTACATATTTTATGTCTCAATTTTATAGCAACTTTTATCTGTAATCACTGTCCTCTTTCGGAAAATAAATGAAATAATTATTTAGATCTGTCTCTATGCTCTAAGACTCGAACTATACGCCTTTGATAGATAATCGCTACTAATTCAAGGGGTTTGCCACGGACCCTCTTAATTTAACACTGTGAATTAAGTAACCGTGACTGGTGGCAGCGCGTTGTGTACGGCTATTACGGCTTGCTGGCAGTACAGAAGGGTCTTATATTGCTGAATAAGGGTCTGCGGCCACAGCATTGATAATTCCCTTACTGCAGAAGCCTAATTGCCGGTTCACAACAGGCAGCCCGTCCGGCGACCAATTATCCTAGGTGCAGTTCCCTGACTGACCTGAGGGTAAGGGGGGCGCCGGAGAGCTGCGAGTTCCAAGGTGGAACTGGGAAAGTGGGATATACACAAATCCCCGCAGTACTTGGAAGATTGATAGCAGTGGTGGGGCATCCAAATTAAACTCCCCCTGAGGCAAATTGTAGAGCGAGATTAGCTTGCTGGATATTTTTGTCACATGGTGCCAGTGGTGGGATAACTAAGATAAGCCCCACTGCGCCTGTGATAGCCGTGTGCCGGCATTGTGTCACGTCCCTCCGTCCGCTGATACACCGGTGTCAGTGGTGGGATCGTGACATAGTGGTGACACAGGGTCCGCTGTCCGTCGCGTTTTGGTGGCAGCGGGACCCCCGTTAGTCGTCGCCTGTAAGTGGACGAACGGCCGTGGGCTGTTCGTCACATATTGGTGGCAGAGCGGTGGGATAATCCTAGAGCATTAGTGATTTGGTTTGAGCAATCATTCCTCTCACTAAAGACCTGCACGGTTCCTGCGGGAATCCTGCATCATAGGTTTTGGAGAACAGACTCAGTGGTTACTAGTCCTGAGACATTAGTGTGTACTTGCAAGTATCCCCCTCCCGTTTCTTCGTTTTTCTTTTTCTATCTTTTATTTGGCAACCATGGCGGCGATGACAGTGGAGTGGTATCAGAAGCAGAAAAAGGACACCCTTGCTGGGTTATGCACGTACCGAGGCATAGACGCCGCAGGCGGAACCAAAGATCAAATGATCGCGGCTCTAGTGCAGCTGGACAACGACCAGAATCCAGCGAGCGCAGAAGTTGGCCCAAGTTGCCATGGGGCTGCAGCAGAGGCTCCACTCCTGAGCGCTGGCCCCACATTTAACCAGAACGGGGTGGACCCCTATCTGCAAATGGCCTTGGATGAACTCCCCGCCGAAGACAGGGATGGGCGGGTGAGGCTGATCCAGCAATATCGGCAGGAGGCCCAAGCCGAACGTGAGCGCCAAGCTGAGGCTGAGAGAGCCGAGCGCCAGGCGCAGAGGGCCCATGAACTGGAGGTACTCCAGCGGGGTGGGAATGCCCCCACAGCCCGAAGCAGTGAGCCCAGCAGCGTCCAGACTCTTAAACCCCGGCCAGAGCATTTTCCCGTGATGGAAAAGGATGGGGACTTGGACACATTTCTGCGAGCCTTTGAGAAAGCCTGCAGACAGTACCAGCTGCCTAGAGACCAATGGGCAAGGTACTTGACCCCAGGGCTAAAAGGCAAAGCCCTGGAGGCATTTGCTTCTCTTCCGCCAGAAGCCGATGACGACTATGACGCCATAAAGCAGGCGCTGATCGCCAAATACCGGCTGACACCTGAGGTATACCGAAAGAAGTTCCGGCACCTCCAACGTGGCCCACATGATAGCTACAGTGATGTGGTGCAAGGACTCAGGACCCACTTTGACCAGTGGATCCATGGACTGTCCGTTGAAACCTTTGAGCAGCTACGGGACCTGATGATCAAAGACCAGCTCCTGCATCTCTGCCCAGCTGAGGTCCGACAGTTCATCCTGGACCGCGAACCAACGAACGCGGACAAAGCGGCGCAGATCGCCGACAACCACGAGGCCAACCGGAAGCCCGAGACGCGGAGGCCAGTCGCCACCAGCTGGAAAGGGGGTAAGCCAGCAACCAACCCCAATGCCCCAGCTAGCCGTCCCTCCGGAGGCCCTGTCCCTGTTGCCAACAGCAGGCCGGCTACTGACAGTCGCCTGTGTCACCACTGCAAGCGGCCTGGTCACTTCTCTTACACCTGTCCGGATAGGCCGAAGAACCCCCCAGCCAAGGCCCCCGGGCCCAACGCCTCTGTTCTTTTGGTGGGAGGTGTGGTTGGGAGGGCTGATGACAACGTTCAACCTGTTCAGGTGGGGGCCCGTCTTGCTACAGGCCTCAAGGACACCGGGGCTGAACGAACCCTCATCCGTCCTGGACTGGCGGCCCCTGAAGAGTTTGTTGAGGGGAAAACCTTGACTGTCACCGGGATTGGAGGAACCCGTTGTCCCTTGCCAGTGGCACGAGTTTTTCTTGATTGGGGTGCCGGGAGCGGGTTGAGGGAGGTGGGAGTGTCTGAAAATTTGCCCACTGATGTTTTATTGGGGACCGACTTGGGGCGGATGGTTGCATACTACGTCCCTGACACCCTTCCCCAAACTGATAATAAGGGTAACGTTAACCCTGATGATGATGATGATGACGGGAAACTGAATGTGTTACCTGCTAATGCCTTGATGAGTAATGATGCAACTAACAACCATTCTTTCCCCAGGTACGATGCTGATGCTGATGTGAATGTACCAAAGCAAACTGATAACCATTCTTCTCCTAGGAAGGATGATGATGATGTTGATGTATCTGTGCCGACTGAACCCGTTAACCCTTTCTTTGAAGCGGTAGATGTGTCCACAGGTACCGAGGTGCTCAGCCCCGTCACTCTGCGGAGTGAGACGGCTGAGGAACCCCTGGCAGGAGTAAGCAACGGTGCTCAAGGAAATGGGGAGGTGCATGGGGACCATGAGGAAGGTAATGCCATGCAGCTGACCAGTGCCACCGAGGAAGGTAACTGGCCCATAAGTAGCACTGCTCCTGAAGTGTTGGGGGTGGATGGGGAGGTAGAGCCCAGGGCAGCACCAGCTGGTGGGTCTGAAGAAATCCCCAGGGAGACAGCATACATAGCAGCTGTCACACGCCGTCAGAGTGCCCAGATCGCAGGTAACGCCCTGTCTTCTGGACCCTCTGCTGCTACAGGAGAGACTGAACCAGAGGTGAACCCAGAGCCGGTTCCAGAGGGTCCCAGTAAAGAGGGGACCCTGACGTCACTTCTGGCAGCCTCCAGCATGGAGTTCCAGGCTGCTCTGCACTCAGATGCCAGCCTGGAGAAATTGAGAGGTCTCGCCGAGACGCCCACCTCCAAGCCTGATAAGGAGAGGGTGTTCTGGGAACGAGGAAGGTTGTACCGGGAGACAGTACCCGGAGATCCTAAAAAGGAGTGGTTGAGGGAAAGACAGCTGGTCGTCCCCTATCAGTTCAGAACTGAGTTGTTGCGGATTGCCCATGAGATTCCACTCGCTGGACACTTGGGGATCAACAAAACAAAGGCACGGCTGTCTCAACACTTCTATTGGCCCAAGATGGGGACAGATGTAACACACTACTGCCGCTCCTGTGCCACCTGTCAAAAAGTGGGTAAGGCGGGGCCTGATCTTAAGGCTCCCCTTATTCCTTTGCCGGTGATAGAGGAGCCTTTCCAGAGAATCGCGGTGGACATTGTAGGACCGCTGTCCGTCCCCAGCAGCTCCGGAAAGCGATACATTCTCACCGTGGTAGACTACGCTACCCGGTACCCAGAGGCAGTAGCTCTGTCTTCAACCAGGGCAGATAAGGTGGCTGACGCACTGGTGACCATCTTTTCAAGAGTAGGATTTCCCAGGGAGATGCTTACCGATCAAGGGCCCCAATTCATGTCTCGCCTAATGGAGGCTCTCTGTGAGAAAATGCAGGTGACGCAGCTGGTATCGAGTCCGTATCACCCACAGACTAATGGTTTGTGTGAACGTTTCAACGGTACCCTCAAACAGATGCTCCGCATACTGGTTGAGACCCAAGGGCGCGACTGGGAGCGGTACCTCCCACACCTGCTGTTCGCTTACAGAGAAGTTCCGCAGGCCTCGACCGGGTTCTCCCCCTTCGAGCTCCTGTATGGCAGGCGAGTCCGGGGACCCCTTGGGTTGATAAGAGAATCCTGGGAAGATGAGCCAAACCCCACAGAAGTGGCCATCGTGGATTATGTCATGCGCTTCCGTGACAAGATGCAGACCTTGACGCAGTTGGTGCATGACAACATGACGCAGGCTCAGGCTGACCAGAAGCACTGTTACGACCAGAACGCCCGGGAGCGGACCTACCAGGTGGGCCAAAAGGTGTGGGCGCTGGTCCCTGTACCAACGGATAAGCTTCAGGCAGCCTGGGAAGGCCCGTACGTCGTCCACCAACAGCTCAACCCGGTCACCTACGTGGTCACGCTTGACCATGCTCGGGGTAGGCGCAAGGCCTTTCACGTCAACATGCTGAAGGCGCTCTACGAACGTGAAGCTTGCATCCTACCGGTCTGCAATCTGCCAGAGGATGGGGAGGAAGATTCCCTCCTGGACATGCTGGCCCAGGCCAAGGCCAATGGGTCCATTGAGGACATGGAGATAAGTGGTTCGCTCACCGTGTCCCAGCGGTTGCAGTTGATGGCCACCCTGGAACTCTTCCGGCCCGTGTTCACCAACCGTCCTGGGAGGACGGAGTTAGCGGTTCATGAGGTGGACACCGGGAATCATGCCCCATTACGGCGAACACCTTATCGGATCTCTGAAACGGTGCAACAAGTCATGCGCCGAGAGGTCGATGAGATGTTAAGGCTGGGAGTGATTCGACGGTCAAAAGGTGCGTGGGCTTCACCTGTAGTCCTCGTTCCTAAAAAGGATCGAACCACCCGGTTCTGCGTGGACTACAGGGGGCTCAACGCCATCACAACCTCTGATGCCCACCCAATGCCGCGCATCGAGGATCTGCTCGAGCGGTTGACAAACGCCAACTACATATCCATCATGGATTTGAGTCGGGGATACTGGCAGATTCCCCTGAGCCCTGAGGCGCAGGAGAAATCCGCCTTTATCACCCCCTTTGGACTGTACGAGTCCACAGTCATGCCCTTCGGCATGAAGAATGCCCCTGCCACTTTCCAGCGGATGGTCAACCACCTGCTTCGGGGACTGGAGGAGTACGCCGTGGCGTACTTAGACGATATTGCCGTCTTCAGTTCCACCTGGGAGGAACACCTTCAGCACCTCCAGGAGGTGCTCAAGCGTCTTCACCAGGCAGGCCTGACCATCAAGCCGGGGAAGTGCCAGATAGGCATGCGCAAGGTCCACTACCTGGGGCACCGGGTAGGCGGGGGTTCCATGAGTCCGGAGCCAGGAAAAGTGGACGCAATCGTGTCCTGGCCCACCCCCAGGACCAAGAAACAGGTGAAGTCCTTCTTGGGCACTGCAGGGTACTATAGGCGGTTCGTACAGGACTATAGCGCCCTTGCCAAACCCTTGACTGACCTCACCAAGCAGAGGCTACCCCAAACAGTCAACTGGACAGATGACTGTGAGGCGGCTTTCCAAGCTTTGAAAGCAGCCCTGTGCAACTCTCCAGTGTTGAGAGCAGTCGACAGCAGTCGCCCGTTTCTGGTACAGACCGACGCCAGCGAGTTTGGCCTCGGTGCTGTGCTTAGCCAGGTCGACTCGGGGGACCAAGAGCACCCCGTGTTGTACCTGAGCCGGAAACTTTTGCCGAGGGAAGTGGCATACTCGACCATCGAGAAGGAGTGTCTGGCCATGGTGTGGGCACTGCAGCATTTGCAGCCCTACCTGTATGGGCGCGCCTTCACGGTGGTAACCGACCACAACCCTCTGAGCTGGTTGCACACAGTGTCCGGAACCAATGGAAGATTGCTCCGCTGGAGCCTTGCCCTTCAACAGTACGATTTTACTGTAAAACACAGGAAGGGCAGTGAAAACGGCAATGCCGATGGGTTGTCCCGCCGGGGCGAACCCGCTGAGGTGCGCATGGCCGATTACCGAGAGGTAATGCCTCCTTAGCGCCCTCTTAAGGGGGGAGGTGTGATGTACAATATCTGCAAGATATGTTTTCTGTTGCAATGTGCTAACAAATCCTCCATCCTAGGACATTGTAAACTTTCAGTAGTAGGAATTCCTTCCCCCCAGGTTTTACCAACCCTGCCACTTCCTCTGGAAGAGCAGGAATGTTAATTAGCTAGACCATCTTCCTCACACCATTTGGCTTCTCTCAGCTGAAAGAGAAAAAAGTGCGGGAACTAAACTTCTTTGTTTGAAACGAATAAAACTATGAGAGACTATACCATAAGAACCAAATACCCTAGAGATATGAAAATCATATTTTTGTAACCTGAGCGGTCCCAGCTTCGAGACCGCGTATGTTTCGAAGTTCTACCCTGTCCAGAACATGAGATAGGATTTGCGCCCAAATGGATGGTCATATCGCATAGATGTTTGATGTTTTCTTGATGGGCTCATTACGCTGGGAAACATGATACCACTGATGAGTCCATACCAGCTTCTCCCATAAAGTTATAGCTAATCTAAGTTTTGTAGCCAAAACATAACTTGGATAAGAGAGGTGGGATCAACCCAGAATGCACCTCTCTGTGATGTCACATAGGAAAGTCTATAAGGCATTTCCTGGGCAAACCAGCTCAGAACAGCTGCAGAATCCGTGCTGACAAGAACTCAGATGAGCGGAGAAGTGCAGCTCCGCCTCCACCCACCTTAGCCGCATGGTCTGCCTAAGGAACAATATGGAACTGTGAGTGTAATCTCTTTGTTTTCTCCACTTTTATTTTATACCTGTACTGTACATATTTTATGTCTCAGTTTTATAGCAACTTTTATCTGTAATCACTGTCCTCTTTCGGAAAATAAATGAAATAATTATTTAGATCTGTCTCTATGCTCTAAGACTCGAACTATACGCCTTTGATAGATAATCGCTACTAATTCAAGGGGTTTGCCACGGACCCTCTTAATTTAACACTGTGAATTAAGTAACCGTGACTGGTGGCAGCGCGTTGTGTACGGCTATTACGGCTTGCTGGCAGTACAGAAGGGTCTTATATTGCTGAATAAGGGTCTGCGGCCACAGCATTGATAATTCCCTTACTGCAGAAGCCTAATTGCCGGTTCACAACAGGCCGCCCGTCCGGCGACCAATTATCCTAGGTGCAGTTCCCTGACTGACCTGAGGGTAAGGGGGGCGCCGGAGAGCTGCGAGTTCCAAGGTGGAACTGAGAAAGTGGGATATACACAAATCCCCGCAGTACTTGGAAGATTGATAGCAGTGGTGGGGCATCCAAATTAAACTCCCCCTGCGGCAAATTGTAGAGCGAGATTAGCTTGCTGGATATTTTTGTCACATGGTGCCAGTGGTGGGATAACTAAGATAAGCCCCACTGCGCCTGTGATAGCCGTGTGCCGGCATTGTGTCACGTCCCTCCGTCCGCTGATACACCGGTGTCAGTGGTGGGATCGTGACATAGTGGTGACACAGGGTCCGCTGTCCGTCGCGTTTTGGTGGCAGCGGGACCCCCGTTAGTCGTCGCCCGTAAGTGGACGAACGGCCGTGGGCTGTTCGTCACAGTGTATAGGGGAGCATCATACTGTGTATAGGGGAGCATCAAACAGTGTATAGGGGAGCATAATACTGTGTATAGGGGAGCATCATACAGTGTATGGGGGAGCATCATACAGTGTATAGGGGAGCATCATACTGTGTATAGGGGAGCATCATACTGTGTATAGGGGAGCATCATACAGTGTATAGGGGAGCATCATACAGTGTATAGGGGAGCATCATACAGTGTATAGGGGAGCAACATACAGTGTATAGGGGAGCATCATACTGTGTATAGGGGAGCATCATACAGTGTATAGGGAAGCATCATACTGTGTATAGGGGAGCATCATACAGTATATAGGGGAGCATCATACTGTGTATAGGGGAGCATCATACAGTGTATAGGGGAGCATCATACTGTGTATAGTGGAGCATCATACAGTGTATAGGGGAGCATCATACAGTGTATAGGAGAGCATCATACAGTGCATAGGGGAGCATCATACAGTGTATAGGGGAGCATCATACAGTGTATAGGGGAGCATCATACTGTGTAGAGGGGAGCATCATACAGTGTATAGGAGAGCATCATACACTGTATAGGGGAGCATCATACTGTGTATAGGGGAGCATCATACAGTGTATAGGGGAGCATCATACAGTGTATAGGGGAGCATCATACAGTGTATAGGGGAGCATCATACTGAGTATAGGGGAGCATCATACAGTGTATAGGAGAGCATCATACTGTGTATAGGGGAGCATCATACAGTGTATAGGGGAGCATCATACAGTGTATAGGGGAGCATCATACAGTGTATAGGGGAGCATCATACAGTGTATAGGGGAGCATCATACAGTGTATAGGAGAGCATCATACAGTGTATAGGGGAGCATCATACTGTGTATAGGGGAGCATCATACAGTGTATAGGGGAGCATCATACAGTGTATAGGGGAGCATCATACTGTGTATGGGGGAGCATCATACAGTGTATAGGGGAGCATCATAGTGTATAGGGGAGCATTATACTGTGTATAGGGGAGCATCATACTGTGAATAGGGGAGCATCATACTGTGTATAGGGGAGCATCATAAGTGTATAGGGGAGCATCATACTGTGTATAGGGGAGCATCATACTGTGTATAAGAGAGCATCATACTGTGTATAAGAGAGCATCATACAGTGTATAGGGGAGCATCATACAGTGTATAGGGGAGCATTATACAGTGTATAGGGGAGCATCATACAGTGTATAGGGGAGCATCATACTGTGTATAGGGGAGCATCATACTGTGTATAGGGGAGCATCATACAGTGTATAGGGGAGCATCATACTGTATATAGGGGAGCATCATACAGTGTATAGGGGAGCATCATACAGTGTATAGGGGAGCATCATACAGTGTATAGGAGAGCATCATACAGTGTATAGGGGAGCATCATACAGTGTATAGGGGAGCATCATACAGTGTATAGGGGAGCATCATACAGTGTATAGGGGAGCATCATACTGTGTATAGGGGAGCATCATACAGTGTATAGGAGAGCATCATACAGTGTATAGGGGAGCATCATACTGTGTATATGGGAGCATCATACAGTGTATAGGGGAGCATCATACAGTGTATAGGGGAGCATCATACAGTGTATAGTGGAGCATCATACTGAGTATAGGGGAGCATCATACAGTGTATAGGAGAGCATCATACTGTGTATAGGGGAGCATCATACAGTGTATAGGGGAGCATCATACAGTGTATAGGGGAGCATCATACAGTGTATAGGGGAGCATCATACAGTGTATAGGAGAGCATCATACAGTGTATAGGGGAGCATCATACTGTGTATAGGGGAGCATCATACAGTGTATAGGGGAGCATCATACAGTGTATAGGGGAGCATCATACTGTGTATGGGGGAGCATCATACAGTGTATAGGGGAGCATCATACTGTGTGTAGGGGAGCATCATACTGTGTATAGGGGAGCATCATACAGTGTATAGGGGAGCATCATACTGTGTATAGGGGAGCATCATACAGTGTATAGGGGAGCATCATACAGTGTATGGGGAAGCATCATACAGTGTATAGGGGAGCATCATACAGTGTATAGGGGAGTATCATACTGTGTATAGGGGAGCATCATACAGTGTATAGGAGAACATCAAACAGTGTATAGGGGAAGCATCATACAGTGTATAGGGGAGCATCATACTGTGTATAGGGGAGCATCATACTGTGTATAGGGGAGCATCATACTGTGTATAGGGGAGCATCAAACAGTGTATAGGGGAGCATAATACTGTGTATAGGGGAGCATAATACAATGTATAGGGGAGCATCATACAGTGTATAGGGGAGCATCATACTGTGTATAGGGGAGCATCATACTGTGTATAGGGGAGCATCATACTGTGTATAGGGGAGCATCATACTGTGTATAGGGGAGCATCATGCAGTGTATAGGGGAGCATCATACTGTGTATAGGGGAGCATCATACTGTGTATAAGGGAGTATCATACTGTGTATAGGGGAGCATCATGCTGTGTATAGGGGAGTATCATACTGTGTATAGGGGAGCATCATACAGTGTATAGGAGAACATCAAACAGTGTATAGGGGAAGCATCATACAGTGTATAGGGGAGCATCATACTGTGTATAAGGGAGTATCATACTGTGTATAGGGCAGCATCATACTGTGTATATGGGAGCATCATACAGTGTATAGGGGAGCATCATACTGTGTATATGGGAGCATCATACAGTGTATAGGGGAGAATCATACAGTGTATAGGGGAGAATCATACTGTGTATAGGGGAGCATCATACAGTGTATAGGGGAGCATCATACAGTGTATGGGGGAGCATCATACAGTGTATAGTGGAGCATCATACAGTGTATAGGGGAGCATCATACTGTGTATAGGGGAGCATCATGCAGTGTATAGGGGAGCATCATACTGTGTATAGGGGAACATCATACAGTGTATGGGGGAGCATCATACAGTGTATAGGGGAGCATCATACAGTGTATAGTGGATCACCATACAGTGTATAGGGGAGTATCATACTGTGTATAGGGGAGCATCATACAGTGTATAGGAGAACATCAAACAGTGTATAGGGGAAGCATCATACTGTGTATAGGGGAGCATCATACTGTGTATAGGGGAGCATCATACTGTGTATAGCGGAGCATCATACAGTGTATAGGGGAGCATCATACAGTGTATAGGGGAGCATCATACTGTGTATAGGGGAGCATCAAACAGTGTATAGGGGAGCATCAAACAGTGTATAGGGGAGCATAATACTGTGTATAGGGGAGCATCATACAGTGTATAGGGGAGAATCATACAGTGTATAGGGGAGCATCATACTGTGTATAGGGGAGCATCACACTGTGTATAGGGGAGCATCATACTGTGTATAGGGGAGCATCATACTGTGTATAGGGGAGCATCATACAGTGTATAGGGGAGCATCATACAGTGTATAGGGGAGCATCATACTGTGTATAGGGGAGCATCATACTGTGTATAAGGGAGTATCATACTGTGTATAGGGGAGCATCATACAGTGTATAAGGGAGTATCATACTGTGTATAGGGGAGCATCATACAGTGTATAGGAGAACATCATACAGTGTATAGGGGAGTATCATACAGTGTATAGGGGAGCATCATACAGTGTATAGGGGAGCATCATACTGTGTATAGGGGAGCATCATACAGTGTATAGGGGAGCATCATACAGTGTATAGAGGAGCATCATACAGTGTATAGGGGAGCATCATACTGTGTATAGGGGAGCATCATACAGTGTATAGGAGAGCATCATACTGTGTATAGGGGAGCATCATACAGTGTATAGGGGAGCATCATACAGTGTACAGGGGAGCATCATACAGTGTATAGGGGAGCATCATACAGTGTATAGGGGAGCATCATACTGTGTATAGGGGAGCATCATACAGTGTATAGGAGAGTATCATACAGTGTATAGGGGAGCATCATACAGTGTATAGGGGAGCATCATACTGTGTATAGTGGAGTATCATACTGTGTATAGGGGAGCATCATACAGTGTATAGGGGAGCATCATACTGTGTATAGTGGAGCATCATACAGTGTATAGGGGAGTATCATACAGTGTATAGGGGAGCATTATACTGTGTATAGGGGAGCATCATACTGTGTATAGGGGAGCATCATACTGTGTATAGGGGAGCATCATAAGTGTATAGGGGAGCATCATACTGTGTATAGGGGAGCATCATACTGTGTATAAGAGAGCATCATACAGTGTATAGGGAGCATCATGCAGTGTATAGGGGAGCATCATACAGTGTATAGGGGAGCATCATACAGTGTATAGGGGAGCATCATACTGTGTATAGGGGAGCATCATACAGTGTATAGGAGAACATCAAACAGTGTATAGGGGAAGCATCATACAGTGTATAGGGGAGCATCATACTGTATATAGGGGAGCATCATACTGTGTATAGGGGAGCATCATACAGTGTATAGGGGAGCATCATACTGTGTATAGGGGAGCATCATACTGTGTATAGGGGAGCATCATACTGTGTAAAGGGGAGCATCATACAGTGTATGGGGGAGCATCATACAGTATATAGGGGAGCATCATACAGTGTATAGGGGAGCATCATACAGTGTATAGGGGAGCATCATACTGTGTATAGGGGAGCATCATACAGTGTATAGGGGAGCATCATACAGTGTATGGGGAAGCATCATACAGTGTATAGGGGAGTATCATACTGTGTATAGGGGAGCATCATACAGTGTATAGGAGAACATCAAACAGTGTATAGGGGAAGCATCATACAGTGTATAGGGGAGCATCATACTGTGTATAGGGGAGCATCATACTGTGTATAGGGGAGCATCATACTGTGTATAGGGGAGCATCAAACAGTGTATAGGGGAGCATAATACTGTGTATAGGGGAGCATAATACTGTGTATAGGGGAGCATAACACAATGTATAGGGGAGCATCATACAGTGTATAGGGGAGCATCATACTGTGTATAGGGGAGCATCATACTGTGTATAGGGGAGCATCATACTGTGTATAGGGGAGAATCATGCAGTGTATAGGGGAGCATCATACTGTGTATAAGGGAGTATCATACTGTGTATAGGGGAGCATCATGCTGTGTATAGGGGAGTATCATACTGTGTATAGGGGAGCATCATACAGTGTATAGGAGAACATCAAACAGTGTATAGGGGAAGCATCATACAGTGTATAGGGGAGCATCATACTGTGTATAAGGGAGTATCATACTGTGTATAGGGCAGCATCATACTGTGTATATGGGAGCATCATACAGTGTATAGGGGAGCATCATACTGTGTATATGGGAGCATCATACAGTGTATAGGGGAGAATCATACAGTGTATAGGGGAGAATCATACTGTGTATAGGGGAGCATCATACAGTGTATAGGGGAGCATCATACAGTGTATGGGGGAGCATCATACAGTGTATAGTGGAGCATCATACAGTGTATAGGGGAGCATCATACTGTGTATAGGGGAGCATCATGCAGTGTATAGGGGAGCATCATACTGTGTATAGGGGAACATCATACAGTGTATGGGGGAGCATCATACAGTGTATAGGGGAGCATCATACAGTGTATAGTGGAGCACCATACAGTGTATAGGGGAGTATCATACTGTGTATAGGGGAGCATCATACAGTGTATAGGAGAACATCAAACAGTGTATAGGGGAAGCATCATACTGTGTATAGGGGAGCATCATACTGTGTATAGGGGAGCATCATACTGTGTATAGCGGAGCATCATACAGTGTATAGGGGAGCATCATACAGTGTATAGGGGAGCATCATACTGTGTATAGGGGAGCATCAAACAGTGTATAGGGGAGCATCAAACAGTGTATAGGGGAGCATAATACTGTGTATAGGGGAGCATCATACAGTGTATAGGGGAGAATCATACAGTGTATAGGGGAGCATCATACTGTGTATAGGGGAGCATCACACTGTGTATAGGGGAGCATCATACTGTGTATAGGGGAGCATCATACTGTGTATAGGGGAGCATCATACAGTGTATAGGGGAGCATCATACAGTGTATAGGGGAGCATCATACTGTGTATAGGGGAGCATCATACTGTGTATAAGGGAGTATCATACTGTGTATAGGGGAGCATCATACAGTGTATAGGAGAACATCATACAGTGTATAGGGGAGTATCATACAGTGTATAGGGGAGCATCATACAGTGTATAGGGGAGCATCATACTGTGTATAGGGGAGTATCATACTGTGTATAGGGGAGTATCATACTGTGTATAGGGGAGCATCATACAGTGTATAGGAGAGCATCATACTGTGTACAGGGGAGCATCATACAGTGTATAGGGGAGCATCATACTGTGTATAGGGGAGCATCATACAGTGTATAGAGGAGCATCATACAGTGTATAGGGGAGCATCATACTGTGTATAGGGGAGTATCATACTGTGTATAGGGGAGCATCATACAGTGTATAGGAGAGCATCATACTGTGTATAGGGGAGCATCATACAGTGTATAGGGGAGCATCATACAGTGTACAGGGGAGCATCATACAGTGTATAGGGGAGCATCATACAGTGTATAGGGGAGCATCATACTGTGTATAGGGGAGCATCATACAGTGTATAGGAGAGTATCATACAGTGTATAGGGGAGCATCATACAGTGTATAGGGGAGCATCATACTGTGTATAGTGGAGTATCATACTGTGTATAGGGGAGCATCATACAGTGTATAGGGGAGCATCATACTGTGTATAGTGGAGCATCATACAGTGTATAGGGGAGTATCATACTGTGTATAGGGGAGCATCATACTGTGTATAGGGGAGCATCATACTGTGTATAGGGGAGCATCATAAGTGTATAGGGGAGCATCATACTGTGTATAGGGGAGCATCATACTGTGTATAAGAGAGCATCATACAGTGTATAGGGAACATCATGCAGTGTATAGGGGAGCATCATACAGTGTATAGGGGAGCATCATACAGTGTATAGGGGAGCATCATACTGTGTATAGGGGAGCATCATACAGTGTATAGGAGAACATCAAACAGTGTATAGGGGAAGCATCATACAGTGTATAGGGGAGCATCATACTGTATATAGGGGAGCATCATACTGTGTATAGGGGAGCATCATACAGTGTATAGGGGAGCATCATACTGTGTATAGGGGAGCATCATACTGTGTAAAGGGGAGCATCATACAGTGTATGGGGGAGCATCATACAGTATATAGGGGAGCATCATACAGTGTATAGGGGAGCATCATACAGTGTATAGGGGAGTATCATACTGTGTATAGGGGAGCATCCTACAGTGTATAGGAGAACATTATACAGTGTATAGGGGAGCATCATACAGTGTATAGGGGAGCATCATACAGTGTATAGGGGAGCATCATACAGTGTATAGGAGAGCATCATACTGTGTATAGGGGAGCATCATACAGTGTATAGGGGAGCATCATACTGTGTATAGGGGAGCATCATACAGTGTATAGGGGAGCATCATACAGTGTATAGGGGAGCATCATACAGTGTATAGGGGAGCATCATACTGTGTATAGGGGAGTATCATACTGTGTATAGGGGAGCATCATACAGTGTATAGGAGAGCATCATACTGTGTATAGGGGAGCATCATACAGTGTATAGGGGAGTGTGACGAACAGCCCACCGCCGTTCGTCCACTTACGGGCGACGACTAACGGGGGTCCCGCTGCCACCAAAACGCGACGGACAGCGGACCCTGTGTCACCACTATGTCACGATCCCACCACTGACACGGGTGTATCAGCGGACGGAGGGGCGTGACACAATGCCGGCACACGGCTATCACAGGCGCAGTGGGGCTTATCTTAGTTATCCCAACACTGGCACCATGTGACCAAAAATATCCAGCAAGCTAATCTCGCTCTACAATTTGCCGCAGGGGGAGTTTAATTTGGATGCCCCACCACTGCTATCAATCTTCCAAGTACTGCGGGGATTTATGTATATCCCACTTTCTCAGTTCCACTTTGGAACTCGCAGCTCTCCGGCGCCCCCCTTACCCTCAGGTCAGTCAGGGAACTGCACCTAGGATAATTAGTCGCCGGACGGGCTGCCTGTTGTGAACCGGCAATTAGGCTTCTGCAGTAAGGGAATTATCAATGCTGTGGCTGAAGCCCCTTACTCAGCAATATAAGACCCTTCTAGACTGCCAGCAAGCCTCTATAGCCGTACACAACGCGCTGCCACCAGTCACGGTTACTTAATTCACAGTGTTAAATTAAGAGGGTCCGTGGCAAACCCCTTGAATTAGTAGCGATTATCTATCAAAGGCGTATAGTTCGATTCTTAGAGCATGGAGACAGATCTAAATAATTTCATTTATTTTCCGAAAGAGGACAGTGATTACAGATAAAAGTTGCTATAAAATTGAGACATAAAATATGTACAGTACAGGTATAAAATAAAAGTGGAGAAAACAAAGAGATTACACTCACAGTTCCATATTGTTCCTTAGGCAGACCATGCGGCTTTAAGGGGGGAGGAGCCACACGTCTCCATTCATCTGGAGTTCTTGTCAGCACGGACTCTGCAGCTGTTCTGAGCTGGTTTGCCCAGGAAATGCCTTATAGACTTTCCTATGTGACATCACAGAGAGGTGCATTCTGGGTTGATCCCACCTCTCTTATCCAAGTTATGTTTTGGCTACAAAACTTAGATTAGCTATAACTTTATGGGAGAAGCTGGTATGGACTCATCAGTGGTATCATGTTTCCCAGCGTAATGAGCCCATCAAGAAAACATCAAACATCTATGCGATATGACCGTCCATTTGGGCGCAAATCATATCTCATGTTCTGGACAGGGTAGAACTTCGAAACATACGCGGTCTCGAAGCTGGGACCGCTCAGGTTACAAAAATATGATTTTCATATCTCTGCTTGGTACGGTTTTCGCAGGGCAGGCTCTTATAGTTTTATTCAAACCTCTTTGTTTCAAACAAAGAACCATCCCGCACTTTTTTCTCTCAGCTGTGGAGAGGAAACAAATGGTTGTAACAGCAGGGGGTCTCCTATTACTAGTGCGAACACAGGCTGTAGAGGAGGGGGGTGGCACTGCTCTGTGTGTGTGTGAAGGGAGGAGGGGTGAAGCTGCAGAGCTAGCAGCCTGGATTGTCATATGTGCCGGATCTTTCTGGAAAGTTACAACAGAAAACATCATATTTTGTAGACAAAACCCCATACCTCACAGACATTGTACATCACACCTCCCCCCTTAAGAGGGCACTAAGGAGGCATTACCTCTCGGTAATCGGCCATGCGCACCTCAGCGGGTTCGCCCCGGCGGGACAACCCATCGGCATTGCCGTTTTCACTGCCCTTCCTGTGTTTTACAGTAAAATCGTACTGTTGAAGGGCAAGGCTCCAGCGGAGCAATCTTCCATTGGTTCCCGACACGGTGTGCAACCAGCTCAGTGGGTTGTGGTCGGTTACCACCGTGAAGGCGCGCCCATACAGGTAGGGCTGCAAACGCTGCAGTGCCCACACCATGGCCAGACACTCCTTCTCGATGGTCGAGTATGCCACTTCCCTCGGCAAAAGTTTCCGGCTCAGGTACAACACGGGGTGCTCTTGGTCCCCCGAGTCGACCTGGCTAAGCACAGCACCGAGGCCAAACTCGCTGGCGTCGGTCTGTACCAGAAACGGGCGACTGCTGTCGACTGCTCTCAACACTGGAGAGTTGCACAGGGCTGCTTTCAAAGCTTGGAAAGCCGCCTCACAGTCATCTGTCCAGTTGACTGTTTGGGGTAGCCTCTGCTTGGTGAGGTCAGTCAAGGGTTTGGCAAGGGCGCTATAGTCCTGTACGAACCGCCTATAGTACCCTGCAGTGCCCAAGAAGGACTTCACCTGTTTCTTGGTCCTGGGGGTGGGCCAGGACACGATTGCGTCCACTTTTTCTGGCTCCGGACTCATGGAACCCCCGCCTACCCGGTGCCCCAGGTAGTGGACCTTGTGCATGCCTATCTGGCACTTCCCCGGCTTGATGGTCAGGCCTGCCTGGTGAAGACGCTTGAGCACCTCCTGGAGGTGCTGAAGGTGTTCCTCCCAGGTGGAACTGAAGACGGCAATATCGTCTAAGTATGCCACGGCGTACTCCTCCAGTCCCCGAAGCAGGTGGTTGACCATCCGCTGGAAAGTGGCAGGGGCATTCTTCATGCCGAAGGGCATGACCGTGGACTCGTACAGTCCAAAGGGGGTGATAGAGGCGGATTTCTCCTGCGCCTCAGGGCTCAGGGGAATCTGCCAGTATCCCCGACTCAAATCCATGATGGATATGTAGTTGGCGTTTGTCAACCGCTCGAGCAGATCCTCGATGCGCGGCATCGGGTGGGCATCAGAGGTTGTGATGGCATTGAGCCCCCTGTAGTCCACACAGAACCGCGTGGTTCGATCCTTTTTAGGCACGAGGACTACAGGTGAAGCCCACGCGCTTTTTGACCGTCGAATCACCCCCAGCCTTAACATCTCATCGATCTCTTGGCGCATGACTTGTTGCACCGTTTCAGAGATCCGATAAGGTGTTCGCCGTAATGGGGCATGATTCCCGGTGTCCACCTCATGAACCGCTAACTCCGTCCTCCCAGGACGGTTGGTGAACACGGGCCGGAAGAGTTCCAGGGTGGCCATCAACTGCAACCGCTGGGACACGGTGAGCGAACCACTTATCTCCATGTCCTCAATGGACCCATTGGCCTTGGCCTGGGCCAGCATGTCCAGGAGGGAATCTTCCTCCCCATCCTCTGGCAGATTGCAGACCGGTAGGACGCAAGCTTCACGTTCGTAGTGCGCCTTCAGCATGTTGATGTGAAAGGCCTTGCGCCTACCCCGAGCATGGTCAAGCGTGACCACGTAGGTGACCGGGTTGAGCTGTTGGTGGACGACGTATGGGCCTTCCCAGGCTGCCTGAAGCTTATCCGTTGGTACAGGGACCAGCGCCCACACCTTTTGACCCACCTGGTAGGTCCGCTCCCGGGCGTTCTGGTCGTACCAGTGCTTCTGGTCAGCCTGAGCCTGCGTCATGTTGTCATGCACCAACTGCGTCAAGGTCTGCATCTTGTCACGGAAGCGCATGACATAATCCACGATGGACACTTCTGTGGGGTTTGGCTCATCTTCCCAGGATTCTCTTATCAACCCAAGGGGTCCCCGGACTCGCCTGCCATACAGGAGCTCGAAGGGGGAGAACCCGGTCGAGGCCTGCGGAACTTCTCTGTAAGCGAACAGCAGGTGTGGGAGGTACCGCTCCCAGTCGCGCCCTTGGGTCTCAACCAGTATGCGGAGCATCTGTTTGAGGGTACCGTTGAAGCGTTCACACAAACCATTAGTCTGTGGGTGATACGGACTCGATACCAGGTGCGTCACCTGCATTTTCTCACAGAGAGCCTCCATTAGGCGAGACATGAATTGGGGCCCTTGATCGGTAAGCATCTCCCTGGGAAATCCTACCCTCGAAAAGATGGTCACCAGTGCGTCAGCCACCTTATCTGCCCTGGTTGAAGACAGAGCTACTGCCTCTGGGTACCGGGTAGCGTAGTCTACCACGGTGAGAATGTATCGCTTTCCGGAGCTGCTGGGGACGGACAGCGGTCCTACAATGTCCACCGCGATTCTCTGGAAAGGCTCCTCTATCACCGGCAAAGGAATAAGGGGAGCCTTAAGAGCAGGCCCCGCCTTACCCACTTTTTGACAGGTGGCACAGGAGCGGCAGTAGTGTGTTACATCTGTCCCCATCTTGGGCCAATAGAAGTGTTGAGACAGCCGTGCCTTTGTTTTGCTGATCCCCAAGTGTCCAGCGAGTGGAATCTCATGGGCAATCCGCAACAACTCAGTTCTGAACTGATAGGGGACGACCAGTTGTCTTTCCCTCAACCACTCCTTTTTAGGATCTCCGGGTACTGTCTCCCGGTACAACCTTCCTCGTTCCCAGAACACCCTCTCCTTATCAGACTTGGAGGTGGGCGTCTCGGCGAGACCTCTCAATTTCTCCAGGCTGGCATCTGAGTGCAGAGCAGCCTGGAACTCCATGCTGGAGGCTGCCAGAAGTGACGTCAGGGTCCCCTCTTTACTGGGACCCTCTGGAACCGGCTCTGGGTTCACCTCTGGTTCAGTCTCTCCTGTAGCAGCAGAGGGTCCAGAAGACAGTGCGTTACCTGCGATCTGGGCACTCTGACTGCGTGTGACAGCTGCTATGTATGCTGTCTCCCTGGGGATTTCTGCAGACCCACCAGCTGGTGCTGCCCTGGGCTCTACCTCCCCATCCACCCCCAACACTTCAGGAGCAGTGCTACTTATGGGCCAGTTACCTTCCTCGGTGGCACTGGTCAGCTGCATGGCATTACCTTCCTCATGGTCCCCATGCACCTCCCCATTCTCTTGAGCACCGTTGCTTGCTCCTGCCAGGGGTTCCTCAGCCGTCTCACTCCGCAGAGTGACGGGGCTGAGCACCTCGGTACCTGTGGACACATCTACCGTTTCAAAGAAAGGGTTAACGGGTTCAGTCGGCACAGATACATCAACATCATCATTCCTAGGAAAAGAATGGTTATCAGTTTGCTTTGGTACATTCACATCAGCATCAGCATCGTACCTGGGGAAAGAATGGTTGTTAGTTGCATCATTACTCATCAAGGCATTAGCAGGTAACACATTCAGTTTCCCATCATCAACATCATCAGGGTTAACGTTACCCTTATTATCAGTTTGGGGAAGGGTGTCAGGGACATAGTATGCAACCATCCTCCCCAAGTCAGTCCCCAATAAAACATCAGTGGGCAGGTTTTCAGACACTCCCACCTCCCTCAACCCGCTCCCGGCACCCCAATCAAGAAAAACTCGTGCCACTGGCAAGGGACAACGGGTGCCTCCAATCCCGGTGACAGTCAGGGTTTTCCCCTCAACAAACTCTTCAGGGGCCGCCAGTCCAGGACGGATGAGGGTTCGTTCAGCCCCGGTGTCCTTGAGGCCTGTAGCAAGACGGGCCCCCACCTGAACAGGTTGAACGTTGTCGTCAGCCCTCCCAACCACACCTCCCACCAAAAGAACAGAGGCATTGGGCCCGGGGGCCTTGGCTGGGGGGTTCTTCGGCCTATTCGGACAGGTGTAAAAGAAGTGACCAGGCCGCTGGCAGTGGTGACACAGGCGACTGTCAGTAGCCGGCCTGCTGTTGGCAACAGGGACTGGGCCTCCGGAGGGACGGCTAGCTGGGGCATTGGGGTTGGTTGCTGGCTTACCCCCTTTCCAGCTGGTGGCGACTGGCCTCCGCGTCTCGGGCTTCCGGTTGGCCTCGTGGTTGTCGGCGATCTGCGCCGCTTTGTCCGCGTTCGTTGGTTCGCGGTCCAGGATGAACTGTCGGACCTCAGCTGGGCAGAGATGCAGGAACTGGTCTTTGACCATCAGGTCCCGTAGCTGCTCAAAGGTTTCAACGGACAGTCCATGGATCCACTGGTCAAAGTGGGTCCTGAGTCCTTGCACCACATCACTGTAGCTATCGTGTGGGCCACGTTGGAGGTGTCGGAACTTCTTTCGGTATACCTCAGGTGTCAGCCGGTATTTGGCGATCAGCGCCTGCTTTATGGCGTCATAGTCGTCATCGGCTTCTGGCGGAAGAGAAGCAAATGCCTCCAGGGCTTTGCCTTTTAGCCCTGGGGTCAAGTACCTTGCCCATTGGTCTCTAGGCAGCTGGTACTGTCTGCAGGCTTTCTCAAAGGCTCGCAGAAATGTGTCCAAGTCCCCATCCTTTTCCATCACGGGAAAATGCTCTGGCCGGGGTTTAGGAGTCTGGACGCTGCTGGGCTCACTGCTTCGGGCTGTGGGGGCATTCCCACCCCGCTGGAGTACCTCCAGTTCATGGGCCCTCTGCGCCTGGCGCTCGGCTCTCTCCGCCTCAGCTTGGCGCTCACGTTCGGCTTGGGCCTCCTGCCGATATTGCTGGATCAGCCTCACCCGCCCATCCCTGTCTTCGGCGGGGAGTTCGTCCAAGGCCATTTGCAGATAGGGGTCCACCCCGTTCTGGTTGTATGTGGGGCCAGCGCTCAGGAGTGGAGCCTCTGCTGCAGCCCCATGGCAACTTGGGCCAACTTCTGCGCTCGCTGGATTTTGGTCGTTGTCCAGATGCACTAGAGCCGCGATCATTTGATCTTTGGTTCCGCCTGCGGCGTCTATGCCTCGGTACGTGCATAACCCAGCAAGGGTGTCCTTTTTCTGCTTCTGATACCACTCCACTGTCATCGCCGCCATGGTTGCCAAATAAAAGATAGAAAAAGAAAAACGAAGAAACGGGAGGGGGATACTTGCAAGTACACACTAATGTCTCAGGACTAGTAACCACTGAGTCTGTTCTCCAAAACCTATGATGCAGGATTCCCGCAGGAACCGTGCAGGTCTTTAGTGAGAGGAATGATTGCTCAAACCAAATCACTAATGCTCTAGGATTATCCCACCGCTCTGCCACCAATATGTGACGAACAGCCCACCGCCGTTCGTCCACTTACGGGCGACGACTAACGGGGGTCCCGCTGCCACCAAAACGCGACGGACAGCGGACCCTGTGTCACCACTATGTCACGATCCCACCACTGACACGGGTGTATCAGCGGACGGAGGGGCGTGACACAATGCCGGCACACGGCTATCACAGGCGCAGTGGGGCTTATCTTAGTTATCCCAACACTGGCACCATGTGACCAAAAATATCCAGCAAGCTAATCTCGCTCTACAATTTGCCGCAGGGGGAGTTTAATTTGGATGCCCCACCACTGCTATCAATCTTCCAAGTACTGCGGGGATTTATGTATATCCCACTTTCTCAGTTCCACTTTGGAACTCGCAGCTCTCCGGCGCCCCCCTTACCCTCAGGTCAGTCAGGGAACTGCACCTAGGATAATTAGTCGCCGGACGGGCTGCCTGTTGTGAACCGGCAATTAGGCTTCTGCAGTAAGGGAATTATCAATGCTGTGGCTGAAGCCCCTTACTCAGCAATATAAGACCCTTCTAGACTGCCAGCAAGCCTCTATAACCGTACATAACTCGCTGCCACCAGTCACGGTTACTTAATTCACAGTGTTAAATTAAGAGGGTCCGTGGCAAACCCCTTGAATTAGTAGCGATTATCTATCAAAGGCGTATAGTTCGATTCTTAGAGCATGGAGACAGATCTAAATAATTTCATTTATTTTCCGAAAGAGGACAGTGATTACAGATAAAAGTTGCTATAAAATTGAGACATAAAATATGTACAGTACAGGTATAAAATAAAAGTGGAGAAAACAAAGAGATTACACTCACAGTTCCATATTGTTCCTTAGGCAGACCATGCGGCTTTAAGGGGGGAGGAGCCACACGTCTCCATTCATCTGGAGTTCTTGTCAGCACGGACTCTGCAGCTGTTCTGAGCTGGTTTGCCCAGGAAATGCCTTATAGACTTTCCTATGTGACATCACAGAGAGGTGCATTCTGGGTTGATCCCACCTCTCTTATCCAAGTTATGTTTTGGCTACAAAACTTAGATTAGCTATAACTTTATGGGAGAAGCTGGTATGGACTCATCAGTGGTATCATGTTTCCCAGCGTAATGAGCCCATCAAGAAAACATCAAACATCTATGCGATATGACCGTCCATTTGGGCGCAAATCATATCTCATGTTCTGGACAGGGTAGAACTTCGAAACATACGCGGTCTCGAAGCTGGGACCGCTCAGGTTACAAAAATATGATTTTCATATCTCTGCTTGGTACGGTTTTCGCAGGGCAGGCTCTTATAGTTTTATTCAAACCTCTTTGTTTCAAACAAAGAACCATCCCGCACTTTTTTCTCTCAGCTGTGGAGAGGAAACAAATGGTTGTAACAGCAGGGGGTCTCCTATTACTAGTGCGAACACAGGCTGTAGAGGAGGGGGGTGGCACTGCTCTGTGTGTGTGTGAAGGGAGGAGGGGTGAAGCTGCAGAGCTAGCAGCCTGGATTGTCATATGTGCCGGATCTTTCTGGAAAGTTACAACAGAAAACATCATATTTTGTAGACAAAACCCCATACCTCACAGACATTGTACATCACAGGGAGCATCATACAGTGTATAGGGGAGCATCATACAGTGTATAGGGGAGCATCATACTGTGTATAGGGGAGCATCATACAGTGTATAGGAGAGCATCATACAGTGTATAGGGGAGCATCATACAGTGTATAGGGGAGCATCATACTGTGTATAGTGGAGTATCATACTGTGTATAGGGGAGCATCATACAGTGTATAGGGGAGCATCATACTGTGTATAGTGGAGCATCATACAGTGTATAGGGGAGTATCATACAGTGTATAGGGGAGCATTATACTGTGTATAGGGGAGCATCATACTGTGTATAGGGGAGCATCATACTGTGTATAGGGGAGCATCATAAGTGTATAGGGGAGCATCATACTGTGTATAGGGGAGCATCATACTGTGTATAAGAGAGCATCATACAGTGTATAGGGAGCATCATGCAGTGTATAGGGGAGCATCATACAGTGTATAGGGGAGCATCATACAGTGTATAGGGGAGCATCATACTGTGTATAGGGGAGCATCATACAGTGTATAGGGGAGCATCATACTGTGTATAGGGGAGCATCATACAGTGTATAGGGGAGCATCATACTGTGTATAGGGGAGCATTATACTGTGTATAGGGGAGCATCATACTGTGTATAGGGGAGCATCATACAGTGTATAGGGGAGCATCATACAGTGTATAGGGGAGCATCATACTGTGTATAGGGGAGCATCATACAGTGTATAGGGGAGCAACATACAGTGTATAGGGGAGCATCATACAGTGTATAGGGGAGAATCATACAGTGTATAGGGGAGCATCATACTGTGTATAGGGGAGCATCACACTGTGTATAGGGGAGCATCATACAGTGTATAGGGGAGCATCATACAGTGTATAGGGGAGCATCATACTGTGTATAGGGGAGCATCATACTGTGTATAAGGGAGTATCATACTGTGTATAGGGGAGCATCATACAGTGTATAGGAGAACATCATACAGTGTATAGGGGAGTATCATACAGTGTATAGGGGAGCATCATACAGTGTATAGGGGAGCATCATACTGTGTATAGGGGAGTATCATACTGTGTATAGGGGAGCATCATACAGTGTATAGGAGAGCATCATACTGTGTACAGGGGAGCATCATACAGTGTATAGGGGAGCATCATACTGTGTATAGGGGAGCATCATACAGTGTATAGAGGAGCATCATACAGTGTATAGGGGAGCATCATACTGTGTATAGGGGAGTATCATACTGTGTATAGGGGAGCATCATACAGTGTATAGGAGAGCATCATACTGTGTATAGGGGAGCATCATACAGTGTATAGGGGAGCATCATACAGTGTACAGGGGAGCATCATACAGTGTATAGGGGAGCATCATACAGTGTATAGGGGAGCATCATACTGTGTATAGGGGAGCATCATACAGTGTATAGGAGAGTATCATACAGTGTATAGGGGAGCATCATACAGTGTATAGGGGAGCATCATACTGTGTATAGTGGAGTATCATACTGTGTATAGGGGAGCATCATACAGTGTATAGGGGAGCATCATACTGTGTATAGTGGAGCATCATACAGTGTATAGGGGAGTATCATACAGTGTATAGGGGAGCATTATACTGTGTATAGGGGAGCATCATACTGTGTATAGGGGAGCATCATACTGTGTATAGGGGAGCATCATAAGTGTATAGGGGAGCATCATACTGTGTATAGGGGAGCATCATACTGTGTATAAGAGAGCATCATACAGTGTATAGGGAGCATCATGCAGTGTATAGGGGAGCATCATACAGTGTATAGGGGAGCATCATACAGTGTATAGGGGAGCATCATACTGTGTATAGGGGAGCATCATACAGTGTATAGGAGAACATCAAACAGTGTATAGGGGAAGCATCATACAGTGTATAGGGGAGCATCATACTGTATATAGGGGAGCATCATACTGTGTATAGGGGAGCATCATACAGTGTATAGGGGAGCATCATACTGTGTATAGGGGAGCATCCTACAGTGTATAGGAGAACATTATACAGTGTATAGGGGAGCATCATACAGTGTATAGGGGAGCATCATACAGTGTATAGGGGAGCATCATACAGTGTATAGGAGAGCATCATACTGTGTATAGGGGAGCATCATACAGTGTATAGGGGAGCATCATACAGTGTATAGGGGAGCATCATACAGTGTATAGGGGAGCATCATACTGTGTATAGGGGAGTATCATACTGTGTATAGGGGAGCATCATACAGTGTATAGGAGAGCATCATACTGTGTATAGGGGAGCATCATACAGTGTATAGGGGAGCATCATACAGTGTATAGGGGAGCATCATACTGTGTATAGGGGAGCATCATACAGTGTATAGGAGAGCATCATACAGTGTATAGGGGAGCATCATACAGTGTATAGGGGAGCATCATACTGTGTATAGTGGAGTATCATACTGTGTATAGGGGAGCATCATACAGTGTATAGGGGAGCATCATACAGTGTATAGGGGAGCATTATACTGTGTATAGGGGAGCATCATACTGTGTATAGGGGAGCATCATACTGTGTATAGGGGAGCATCATAAGTGTATAGGGGAGCATCATACTGTGTATAGGGGAGCATCATACTGTGTATAAGAGAGCATCATACAGTGTATAGGGAGCATCATGCAGTGTATAGGGGAGCATCATACAGTGTATAGGGGAGCATCATACAGTGTATAGGGGAGCATCATACTGTGTATAGGGGAGCATCATACAGTGTATAGGGGAGCATCATACTGTGTATAGGGGAGCATCATACAGTGTATAGGGGAGCATCATACTGTGTATAGGGGAGCATTATACTGTGTATAGGGGAGCATCATACTGTGTATAGGGGAGCATCATACAGTGTATAGGGGAGCATCATACAGTGTATAGGGGAGCATCATACTGTGTATAGGGGAGCATCATACAGTGTATAGGGGAGCAACATACAGTGTATAGGGGAGCATCATACTGTGTATAGGGGAGCATCATACAGTGTATAGGGGAGCATCATACAGTGTATAGGGAAGCATCATACTGTGTATAGGGGAGCATCATACTGTGTATAGGGGAGCATCATACAGTGTATAGGGGAGCATCATACAGTGTATAGGGGAGCATCATACAGTGTATAGGGGAGCATCATACTGTGTATAGGGGAGCATCATACAGTGTATAGGGGAGCATCATACAGTGTATAGGGGAGCATCATACTGTGTATAGGGGAGCATCATACAGTGTATAGGGGAGCATCATACTGTGTAAAGAGGAGCATCATAGAGTGTATAGGGGAGCATTATACAGTGTATAGGGGAGCATCATACAGTGTATAGGAGAGTATCATACAGTGTATAGGGGAGCATCATACAGTGTATAGGGGAGCATCATACAGTGTATAGGGGAGCATCATACAGTGTATAGGGGAGCATCATACTGTGTATAGGGGAGCATCATACAGTGTATAGGGGAGCATCATACAGTGTATAGGGGAGCATCATACAGTGTATAGGGGAGCATCATACTGTGTATAGGGGAGCATCATAAGTGTATAGGGGAGCATCATACAGTGTATAGGGGAGCATTATACTGTGTATAGGGGAGCATCATACTGTGTATAGGGGAGCATCATACTGTGTATAGGGGAGCATCATAAGTGTATAGGGGAGCATCATACTGTGTATAGGAGAGCATCATACTGTGTATAGTGGAGCATCATACAGTGTATAGTGGAGCATCATACAGTGTATAGGGGAGCATCATACAGTGTATAGGGGAGCATCATACTGTGTATAGGGGAGCATCATACAGTGTATAGGGGAGCATCATACTGTGTATAGGGGAGCATCATACAGTGTATAGGGGAGCATCATACAGTGTATAGGGGAGCATCATACAGTGTATAGGGGAGCATTATACTGTGTATAGGGGAGCAACATGCTGTGTATAGGGGAGCATCATACTGTGTATAGGGGAGCATCATAAGTGTATAGGGGAGCATCATGCAGTGTATAGGGGAGCATCATACAGTGTATAGGGGAGCATCATACAGTGTATAGGGGAGCCTCATACTGTGTATAGGGGAGCATCATACAGTGTATAGGGGAACATCATACTGTGTATAGGGGAGCATCATACTGTGTATAGGGGAGCATCATACTGTGTATAGGGGAGCATCATAAGTGTATAGGGGAGCATCATACAGTGTATAGGGGAGCATCATACAGTGTATAGGGGAGCATCATACTGTGTATAGGGGAGCATCATACTGTGTATAGGGGAGCATCATACTGTGTATAGGGGAGCATTATACTGTGTATAGGGGAGCAACATGCTGTGTATAGGGGAGCATCATACTGTGTATAGGGGAGCATCATAAGTGTATAGGGGAGCATCATACTGTGTATAGGGGAGCATCATACTGTGTATAGGGGAGCATTATACTGTGTATAGGGGAGCAACATGCTGTGTATAGGAGAGCATCATACTGTGTATAGTGGAGCATCATACAGTGTATAGGGGAGCATCATACAGTGTATAGGGGAGCATCATACAGTGTATAGGGGAGCATCATACAGTGTATAGGGGAGCATTATACTGTGTATAGGGGAGCAACATGCTGTGTATAGGGGAGCATCATACTGTGTATAGGGGAGCATCATAAGTGTATAGGGGAGCATCATGCAGTGTATAGGGGAGCATCATACAGTGTATAGGGGAGCATCATACAGTGTATAGGGGAGCATCATACTGTGTATAGGGGAGCATCATACAGTGTATAGGGGAACATCATACTGTGTATAGGGGAGCATCATACAGTGTATAGGGGAGCATCATACAGTGTATAGGGGAGCATCATACTGTGTATAGTGTGATGTACAATGTCTGTGAGGTATGGGGTTTTGTCTACAAAATATGATGTTTTCTGTTGTAACTTTCCAGAAAAATCCAGCCCTCTATGCCAATGCAGGCTGTCAGCTCATGCAGCACCTTCCCCCCTCCTCTTTTCGCCCATGGCTCACTCACACACTGACCAGTGCCCCCTGCCTGGGCTAGCTCTGAAACCTTAAACCAACTTCCTCTCGAAGAGCAGGGGGAAGGGATCCCTTTGTTCGGAAAAACACAGGCTGTATGCCGGTATATGGGAAACATAAAAGTCATATTACGAAAACCATACCCAGTAGAGATATGAAAATCATATTTTTGTAACCTGAGCGGTCCCAGCTTCGATACCGTGTCTCTTTCGAAGTTCCACCCTGCCCAGAACATGAGATATGATTTGCGCCCAAATGGACGGTCATATCGCATAGATGGTTGATGTTTTCTTGATGGGCTCATTACGCTGGGAAACATGATACCACTGATGAGTCCATACCAGCTTCTCCCATAAAGTTATAGCTAATCTAAGTTTTGTAGCCAAAACATAACTTGGATAAGAGAGGTGGGATCAACCCAGAATGCACCTCTCCGTGATGTCACATAGGAAAGTCTATAAGGCATTTCCTGGGCAAACCAGCTCAGAACAGCTGCAGAGTCCGTGCTGACAAGAACTCCAGATGAATGGAGACGTGTGGCTCCTCCCCCCTTAAAGCCGCATGGTCTGCCTAAGGAACAATATGGAACTGTGAGTGTAATCTCTTTGTTTTCTCCACTTTTATTTTATACCTGTACTGTACATATTTTATGTCTCAATTTTATAGCAACTTTTATCTGTAATCACTGTCCTCTTTCGGAAAATAAATGAAATTATTTAGATCTGTCTCCATGCTCTAAGAATCGAACTATACGCCTTTGATAGATAATCGCTACTAATTCAAGGGGTTTGCCACGGACCCTCTAAATTTAACACTGTGAATTAAGTAACCGTGACTGGTGGCAGCGCGTTGTGTACGGCTATTACGGCTTGCTGGCAGTCTAGAAGGGTCTTATATTGCTGAGTAAGGGGCTTCAGCCACAGCATTGATAATTCCCTTACTGCAGAAGCCTAATTGCCGGTTCACAACAGGCAGCCCGTCCGGCGACTAATTATCCTAGGTGCAGTTCCCTGACTGACCTGAGGGTAAGGGGGGCGCCGGAGAGCTGCGAGTTCCAAAGTGGAACTGAGAAAGTGGGATATACATAAATCCCCACAGTACTTGGAAGATTGATAGCAGTGGTGGGGCATCCAAATTAAACTCCCCCTGCGGCAAATTGTAGAGCGAGATTAGCTTGCTGGATATTTTTGTCACATGGTGCCAGTGGTGGGATAACTAAGTTAAGCCCCACTGCGCCTGTGATAGCCGTGTGCCGGCATTGTGTCACGTCCCTCCGTCCGCTGATACACCGGTGTCAGTGGTGGGATCGTGACATAGTGGTGACACAGGGTCCGCTGTCCGTCGAGTTTTGGTGGCAGCGGGACTCCCGTTAGTCGTCGCCCGTAAGTGGACGAACGGCCGTGGGCTGTTCGTCACATATTGGTGGCAGCGCGGTGGGATAATCCTAGAGCATTAGTGATTTGGTTTGAGCAATCATTCCTCTCACTAAAGACCTGCACGGTTCCTGCGGGAATCCTGCATCATAGGTTTTGGAGAACAGACTCAGTGGTTACTAGTCCTGAGACATTAGTGTGTACTTGCAAGTATCCCCCTCCCGTTTCTTCGTTTTTCTTTTTCTATCTTTTATTTGGCAACCATGGCGGCGATGACAGTGGAGTGGTATCAGAAGCAGAAAAAGGACACCCTTGCTGGGTTATGCACGAACCGAGGCATAGACGCCGCAGGAGGAACCAAAGATCAAATGATCGCGGCTCTAGTGCAGCTGGACAACGGCCAGAATCCAGCGAGCGCAGAAGTTGGCCCAAGTTGCCATGGGGCTGCAGCAGAGGCTCCACTCCTGAGCGCTGGCCCCACATTCAACCAGAACGGGGTGGACCCCTATCTGCAAATGGCCTTGGACGAACTCCCCGCCGAAGACAGGGATGGGCGGGTGAGGCTGATCCAGCAATATCGGCAGGAGGCCCAAGCCGAACGTGAGCGCCAAGCTGAAGCTCAGAGGGCCCATGAGCTGGAGATGCTCCAGCGGGGGTGGAATGCCCCCACAGCCCGAAGCCGTGAGCCCAGCAGCGTCCAGACTTCTAAACCCCGGCCAGAGCATTTTCCCGTGATGGAAAAGGACGGGGACTTGGACACATTTCTGCGAGCCTTTGAGAAAGCCTGCAGACAGTACCAGCTGCCTAGAGACCAATGGGCAAGGTACTTGACCCCAGGGCTAAAAGGCAAAGCCCTGGAGGCATTTGCTTCTCTTCCGCCAGAAGCCGATGATGACTATGACGCCATAAAGCAGGCGCTGATCGCCAAATACCGGCTGACACCTGAGGTATACCGAAAGAAGTTCCGACACCTCCAACGTGGCCCACACGATAGCTACAGTGATGTGGTGCAAGGACTCAGGACCCACTTTGACCAGTGGATCCATGGACTGTCCGTTGAAACCTTTGAGCAGCTACGGGACCTGATGATCAAAGACCAGTTCCTGCATCTCTGCCCAGCTGAGGTCCGACAGTTCATCCTGGACCGCGAACCAACGAACGCGGACAAAGCGGCGCAGATCGCCGACAACCACGAGGCCAACCGGAAGCCCGAGACGCGGAGGCCAGTCGCCACCAGCTGGAAAGGGGGTAAGCCAGCAACCAACCCCAATGCCCCAGCTAGCCGTCCCTCCGGAGGCCCTGTCCCTGTTGCCAACAACAGGCCGGCTACTGACAGTCGCCTGTGTCACCACTGCCAGCGGCCTGGTCACTTCTTTTACACCTGTCCGAACAGGCCGAAGAACCCCCCAGCCAAGGCCCCCGGGCCCAATGCCTCTGTTCTTTTGGTGGGAGGTGTGGTTGGGAGGGCTGACGACAACGTTCAACCTGTTCAGGTGGGGGCCCGTCTTGCTACAGGCCTCAAGGACACCGGGGCTGAACGAACCCTCATCCGTCCTGGACTGGCGGCCCCTGAAGAGTTTGTTGAGGGGAAAACCCTGACTGTCACCGGGATTGGAGGCACCCGTTGTCCCTTGCCAGTGGCACGAGTTTTTCTTGACTGGGGTGCCGGGAGCGGGTTGAGGGAGGTGGGAGTGTCTGAAAATTTGCCCACTGATGTTTTATTGGGGACGGACTTGGGGAGGATGGTTGCATACTATGTCCCTGACACCCTTCCCCAAACTGATAATAAGGGTAACGTTAACCCTGATGATGTTGATGATGGGAAACTGAATGTGTTACCTGCTAATGCCTTGATGAGTAATGATGCAACTAACAACCATTCTTTCCCCAGGTACGATGCTGATGCTGATGTGAATGTACCAAAGCAAACTGATAACCATTCTTTTCCTAGGAATGTTGATGTATCTGTGCCGACTGAACCCGTTAACCCTTTCTTTGAAGCGGTAGATGTGTCCACAGGTACCGAAGTGCTCAGCCCCGTCACTCTGCGGAGTGAGACGGCTGAGGAACCCCTGGCAGGAGTAAGCAACGGTGCTCAAGGAAATGGGGAGGTGCATGGGGACCATGAGGAAGGTAATGCCATGCAGCTGACCAGTGCCACCGAGGAAGGTAACTGGCCCATAAGTAGCACTGCTCCTGAAGTGTTGGGGGTGGATGGGGAGGTAGAGCCCAGGGCAGCACCAGCTGGTGGGTCTGTAGAAATCCCCAGGGAGACAGCATACATAGCAGCTGTCACACGCAGTCAGAGTGCCCAGATCGCAGGTAACGCACTGTCTTCTGGACCCTCTGCTGCTACAGGAGAGACTGAACCAGAGGTGAACCCAGAGCCGGTTCCAGAGGGTCCCAGTAAAGAGGGGACCCTGACGTCACTTCTGGCAGCCTCCAGCATGGAGTTCCAGGCTGCTCTGCACTCAGATGCCAGCCTGGAGAAATTGAGAGGTCTCGCCGAGACGCCCACCTCCAAGTCTGATAAGGAGAGGGTGTTCTGGGAACGAGGAAGGTTGTACCGGGAGACAGTACCCGGAGATCCTAAAAAGGAGTGGTTGAGGGAAAGACAGCTGGTCGTCCCCTATCAGTTCAGAACTGAGTTGTTGCGGATTGCCCATGAGATTCCACTCGCTGGACACTTGGGGATCAGCAAAACAAAGGCACGGCTGTCTCAACACTTCTATTGGCCCAAGATGGGGACAGATGTAACACACTACTGCCGCTCCTGTGCCACCTGTCAAAAAGTGGGTAAGGCGGGGCCTGCTCTTAAGGCTCCCCTTATTCCTTTGCCGGTGATAGAGGAGCCTTTCCAGAGAATCGCGGTGGACATTGTAGGACCGCTGTCCGTCCCCAGCAGCTCCGGAAAGCGATACATTCTCACCGTGGTAGACTACGCTACCCGGTACCCAGAGGCAGTAGCTCTGTCTTCAACCAGGGCAGATAAGGTGGCTGACGCACTGGTGACCATCTTTTCGAGAGTAGGATTTCCCAGGGAGATGCTTACCGATCAAGGGCCCCAATTCATGTCTCGCCTAATGGAGGCTCTCTGTGAGAAAATGCAGGTGACGCAGCTGGTATCGAGTCCGTATCACCCACAGACTAACGGTTTGTGTGAACGTTTCAACGGTACCCTCAAACAGATGCTCCGCATACTGGTTGAGACCCAAGGGCGCGACTGGGAGCGGTACCTCCCACACCTGCTGTTCGCTTACAGAGAAGTTCCGCAGGCCTCGACCGGGTTCTCCCCCTTCGAGCTCCTGTATGGCAGGCGAGTCCGGGGACCCCTTGGGTTGATAAGAGAATCCTGGGAAGATGAGCCAAACCCCACAGAAGTGTCCATCGTGGATTATGTCATGCGCTTCCGTGACAAGATGCAGACCTTGACACAGTTGGTGCATGACAACATGACGCAGGCTCAGGCTGACCAGAAGCACTGGTACGACCAGAACGCCCGGGAGCGGACCTACCAGGTGGGTCAAAAGGTGTGGGCGCTGGTCCCTGTACCAACGGATAAGCTTCAGGCAGCCTGGGAAGGCCCGTACGTCGTCCACCAACAGCTCAACCCGGTCACCTACGTGGTCACGCTTGACCATGCTCGGGGTAGGCGCAAGGCCTTTCACGTCAACATGCTGAAGGCGCACTACGAACGTGAAGCTTGCGTCCTACCGGTCTGCAATCTGCCAGAGGATGGGGAGGAAGATTCCCTCCTGGACATGCTGGCCCAGGCCAAGGCCAATGGGTCCATTGAGGACATGGAGATAAGTGGTTCGCTCACCGTGTCCCAGCGGTTGCAGTTGATGGCCACCCTGGAACTCTTCCGGCCCGTGTTCACCAACCGTCCTGGGAGGACGGAGTTAGCGGTTCATGAGGTGGACACCGGGAATCATGCCCCATTACGGCGAACACCTTATCGGATCTCTGAAACGGTGCAACAAGTCATGCGCCGAGAGGTCGATGAGATGTTAAGGCTGGGAGTGATTCGACGGTCAAAAGGTGCGTGGGCTTCACCTGTAGTCCTCGTGCCTAAAAAGGATCGAACCACCCGGTTCTGCGTGGACTACAGGGGGCTTAACGCCATCACAACCTCTGATGCCCACCCAATGCCGCGCATCGAGGATCTGCTCGATCGGTTGACAAACGCCAACTACATATCCATCATGGATTTGAGTCGGGGATACTGGCAGATTCCCCTGAGCCCTGAGGCGCAGGAGAAATCCGCCTTTATCACCCCCTTTGGACTGTACGAGTCCACGGTCATGCCCTTCGGCATGAAGAATGCCCCTGCCACTTTCCAGCGGATGGTCAACCACCTGCTTCGGGGACTGGAGGAGTACGCAGTGGCGTACTTAGACGATATTGCCGTCTTCAGTTCCACCTGGGAGGAACACCTTCAGCACCTCCAGGAGGTGCTCAAGCGTCTTCACCAGGCAGGCCTGACCATCAAGCCGGGGAAGTGCCAGATAGGCATGCGCGAGGTCCACTACCTGGGGCACCGGGTAGGCGGGGGTTCCATGAGTCCGGAGCCAGAAAAAGTGGACGCAATCGTGTCCTGGCCCACCCCCAGGACCAAGAAACAGGTGAAGTCCTTCTTGGGCACTGCAGGGTACTATAGGCGGTTCGTACAGGACTATAGCGCCCTTGCCAAACCCTTGACTGACCTCACCAAGCAGAGGCTACCCCAAACAGTCAACTGGACAGATGACTGTGAGGCGGCTTTCCAAGCTTTGAAAGCAGCCCTGTGCAACTCTCCAGTGTTGAGAGCAGTCGACAGCAGTCGCCCGTTTCTGGTACAGACCGACGCCAGCGAGTTTGGCCTCGGTGCTGTGCTTAGCCAGGTCGACTCGGGGGACCAAGAGCACCCCGTGTTGTACCTGAGCCGGAAACTTTTGCCGAGGGAAGTCGCATACTCGACCATCGAGAAGGAGTGTCTGGCCATGGTGTGGGCACTGCAGCGTTTGCAGCCCTACCTGTATGGGCGCGCCTTCACGGTGGTAACCGACCACAACCCTCTGAGCTGGTTGCACACAGTGTCCGGAACCAATGGAAGGTTGCTCCGCTGGAGCCTTGCCCTTCAACAGTACGACTTCACTGTAAAACACAGGAAGGGCAGCGAAAACGGCAATGCCGATGGGTTGTCCCGCCGGGGCGAACCCGCTGAGGTGCGCATGGCCGATTACCGAGAGGTAATGCCTCCTTAGCGCCCTCTTAAGGGGGGAGGTGTGATGTACAATGTCTGTGAGGTATGGGGTTTTGTCTACAAAATATGATGTTTTCTGTTGTAACTTTCCAGAAAAATCCAGCCCTCTATGCCAATGCAGGCTGTCAGCTCATGCAGCACCTTCCCCCCTCCTCTTTTCGCCCATGGCTCACTCACACACTGACCAGTGCCCCCTGCCTGGGCTAGCTCTGAAACCTTAAACCAACTTCCTCTCGAAGAGCAGGGGGAAGGGATCCCTTTGTTCGGAAAAACACAGGCTGTATGCCGGTATATGGGAAACATAAAAGTCATATTACGAAAACCATACCCAGTAGAGATATGAAAATCATATTTTTGTAACCTGAGCGGTCCCAGCTTCGATACCGTGTCTCTTTCGAAGTTCCACCCTGCCCAGAACATGAGATATGATTTGCGCCCAAATGGACGGTCATATCGCATAGATGGTTGATGTTTTCTTGATGGGCTCATTACGCTGGGAAACATGATACCACTGATGAGTCCATACCAGCTTCTCCCATAAAGTTATAGCTAATCTAAGTTTTGTAGCCAAAACATAACTTGGATAAGAGAGGTGGGATCAACCCAGAATGCACCTCTCCGTGATGTCACATAGGAAAGTCTATAAGGCATTTCCTGGGCAAACCAGCTCAGAACAGCTGCAGAGTCCGTGCTGACAAGAACTCCAGATGAATGGAGACGTGTGGCTCCTCCCCCCTTAAAGCCGCATGGTCTGCCTAAGGAACAATATGGAACTGTGAGTGTAATCTCTTTGTTTTCTCCACTTTTATTTTATACCTGTACTGTACATATTTTATGTCTCAATTTTATAGCAACTTTTATCTGTAATCACTGTCCTCTTTCGGAAAATAAATGAAATTATTTAGATCTGTCTCCATGCTCTAAGAATCGAACTATACGCCTTTGATAGATAATCGCTACTAATTCAAGGGGTTTGCCACGGACCCTCTTAATTTAACACTGTGAATTAAGTAACCGTGACTGGTGGCAGCGCGTTGTGTACGGCTATTACGGCTTGCTGGCAGTCTAGAAGGGTCTTATATTGCTGAGTAAGGGGCTTCAGCCACAGCATTGATAATTCCCTTACTGCAGAAGCCTAATTGCCGGTTCACAACAGGCAGCCCGTCCGGCGACTAATTATCCTAGGTGCAGTTCCCTGACTGACCTGAGGGTAAGGGGGGCGCCGGAGAGCTGCGAGTTCCAAAGTGGAACTGAGAAAGTGGGATATACATAAATCCCCACAGTACTTGGAAGATTGATAGCAGTGGTGGGGCATCCAAATTAAACTCCCCCTGCGGCAAATTGTAGAGCGAGATTAGCTTGCTGGATATTTTTGTCACATGGTGCCAGTGGTGGGATAACTAAGATAAGCCCCACTGCGCCTGTGATAGCCGTGTGCCGGCATTGTGTCATGTCCCTCCGTCCGCTGATACACCGGTGTCAGTGGTGGGATCGTGACATAGTGGTGACACAGGGTCCGCTGTCCGTCGAGTTTTGGTGGCAGCAGGACTCCCGTTAGTCGTCGCCCGTAAGTGGACGAACGGCCGTGGGCTGTTCGTCACATATAGGAGAGCATCATACAGTGTATAGGGGAGCATCATACAGTGTATAGGGGAGCATCATATAGTGTATAGGGGAGCATCATACTGTGTATAGGGTAGCATCATACAGTGTATAGGGGAGCATCATACAGTGTATAGGGGAGCATCATACTGTGTATAGGGGAGCATCATACAGTGTATAGGGAAGCATCATACTGTGTTTAGGGGAGCATCATACAGTATATAGGGGAGCATCATAATGTATATAGGGGAGCATCATACAGTGTATAGGGGAGCATCATACAGTGTAGGGGAGCATCATACAGTGTATAGGGGAGCATCATACAGTGTATAGGGGAGCATCATACTGTGTATAGGGGAGCATCATACAGTGTATAGGGGAGCATCATACAGTGTATAGGGGAGCATCATACTGTGTATAGGGGAGCATCATACAGTGTATAGGGAAGCATCATACTGTGTATAGGGGAGCATCATACAGTGTATAGGGGAGCATCATACTGTGTATAGGGGAGCATCATACAGTGTATAGGGGAGCATCATACTGTGTATAGGGGAGCATCATACAGTGTATAGGGGAGCATCATACAGTGTATAGGGGAGCATCATACAGTGTATAGGGGAGCATCATACAGTGTATAGGGGAGCATCAAACTGTGTATAGGGGAGCATCATACTGTGTATAGGGGAGCATCATACAGTGTATAGGGGAGCATCATACTGTGTATAGGGGAGCATCATACAGTGTGTAGGGGAGCATCATACAGTGTATAGGGGAGCATCATACTGTGTATAGGGGAGCATCATACAGTGTATAGGGGAGCATCATACTGTGTATAGGGGAGCATCATACTGTGTATAGGGGAGCATCATACAGTGTATAGGGAGCATCATACTGTGTATAGGGGAGCATCATACTGTGTATAGGGGAGCATCATACAGTGTGTAGGGGAGCATCATACAGTGTATAGGGGAGCATCATACTGTGTATAGGGGAGCATCATACAGTGTATAGGGGAGCATCATACAGTGTATAGGGTAGCATCATACAGTGTATAGGGTAGCATCATACAGTGTATAGGGGAACATCATACTGTATAGGGGAGCATCATACAGTGTATAGGGGAGCATCATACAGTGTATAGGGGAGCATCATACAGTGTGTAGGGGAGCATCATACAGTGTATAGGGGAGCATCATACTGTGTATAGGGGAGCATCATACAGTGTATAGGGGAGCATCATACAGTGTATAGGGTAGCATCATACAGTGTATAGGGGAGCATCATATAGTGTATAGGGGAGCATCATACAGTGTATAGGGGAGCATCATACAGTGTATAGGGGAGCATCATACAGTGTATAGGGGAGCATCATACAGTGTATAGGGAAGCATCATACAGTGTATATGGGAGCATCATACAGTGTATAGGGGAGCATCATACAGTGTATAGGGGAGCATCATACTGTGTATAGGGGAGCATCATACAGTGTATAGGGGAGCATCATACAGTATATAGGGGAGCATCATACTGTGTATAGGGGAGCATCATACAGTGTATAGGGGAGCATCATACAGTGTATGGGGGAGCATCATACAGTGTATAGGGGAGCATCATACTGTGTATAGGGGAGCATCATGCAGTGTATAGGGGAGCATCATACTGTGTATAGGGGAGCATCATACAGTGTATGGGGGAGCATCATACAGTGTATAGGGGAGCATCATACATTGTATAGGGGAGCATCATACAGTGTATAGGGGAGCATCATACTGTGTATAGGGGAGCATCATACTGTGTATAGAGGAGCATCATACTGTGTATAGGGGAGCATCATACAGTGTATAGGGGAGCATCATACTGTGTATAGGGGAGCATCATACAGTGTATAGGGGAGCATCATACAGTGTATAGGGGAGCATCATACTGTGTATAGGGGAGCATCATACATTGTATAGGGGAGCATCATACTGTGTATAGGAGAGTATCATACAGTGTATAGGGGAGCATCATACAGTGTATAGGGGAGCATCATACAGTGTATAGGGGAGCATCATACTGTGTATAGGGAAGCATCATACAGTGTGTAGGGGAGCATCATACAGTGTATAGGGGAGCATCATACTGTGTATAGGAGAGTATCATACAGTGTATAGGGGAGCATCATACAGTGTATAGGGGAGCATCATACAGTGTATAGGGGAGTATCATACAGTGTATAGGGGAGCATCATACTGTGTATAGGGGAGTATCATACTGTGTATAGGGGAGCATCATACAGTGTATAGGAGAGCATCATACTGTGTATAGGGGAGCATCATACAGTGTATAGGGGAGCATCATACAGTGTATAGGGGAGCATCATACTGTGTATAGGGGAGCATCATACAGTGTATAGGGGAGCATCATACTGTGTATAGGGGAGCATCATACTGTGTATAGGGGAGCCTCATACAGTGTATAGGGAGCATCATACTGTGTATAGGGGAGCATCATACTGTGTATAGGGGAGCATCATACAGTGTGTAGGGGAGCATCATACAGTGTGTAGGGGAGCATCATACTGTGTATAGGGGAGCATCATACAGTGTATAGGGGAGCATCATACAGTGTATAGGGTAGCATCATAGAGTGTATAGGGTAGCATCATACAGTGTATAGGGGAACATCATACTGTGTATAGGGGAGCATCATACAGTGTATATGGGAGCATCATACAGTGTATAGGGGAGCATCATACAGTGTGTAGGGGAGCATCATACAGTGTATAGGGGAGCATCATACTGTATATAGGGGAGCATCATACAGTGTATAGGGGAGCATCATACAGTGTATAGGGTAGCATCATATAGTGTATAGGGGAGCATCATACTGTGTATAGGGGAGCATCATACAGTGTATAGGGGAGCATTATACAGTGTATAGGGGAGCATCATACAGTGTATAGGGAAGCATCATACAGTGTATATGGGAGCATCATACAGTGTATATGGGAGCATCATACAGTGTATAGGGGAGCATCATACAGTGTATAGGGGAGCATCATACTGTGTATAAGGGAGCATCATACAGTGTATAGGGGAGCATCATACAGTGTATAGGGGAGCATCATACTGTGTATAGGGGAGCATCATACAGTGTATAGGGGAGCATCATACAGTGTATGGGGGAGCATCATACAGTGTATAGGGGAGCATCATACAGTGTATAGGGGAGCATCATGCAGTGTATAGGGGAGCATCATACTGTGTACAGTGGAGCATCATACAGTGTATGGGGGAGCATCATACAGTGTATAGGGGAGCAACATACAGTGTATAGGGGAGCATCATACAGTGTATAGGGGAGCATCATACTGTGTATAGGGGAGCATCATACTGTGTATAGAGGAGCATCATACTGTGTATAGGGGAGCATCATACAGTGTATAGGGGAGCATCATACAGTGTATAGGGGAGCATCATACTGTGTATAGGGGAGCATCATACAGTGTATAGGGGAGCATCATACTGTGTATAGGGGAGCATCATACTGTGTATAGGGGAGCATCATACTGTGTATAGGGGAGCATCATACAGTGTATAGGGAGCATCATACTGTGTATAGGGGAGCATCATACTGTGTATAGGGGAGCATCATACAGTGTGTAGGGGAGCATCATGCAGTGTGTAGGGGAGCATCATACAGTGTACAGGGAGCATCATACTGTGTATAGGGGAGCATCATACTGTGTATAGGGGAGCATCATACAGTGTGTAGGGGAGCATCATACAGTGTATAGGGGAGCATCATACTGTGTATAGGGGAGCATCATACAGTGTATAGGGGAGCATCATACAGTGTATAGGGGAGCATCATACAGTGTATAGGGTAGCATCATACAGTGTATAGGGGAACATCATACTGTGTATAGGGGAGCATCATACAGTGTATAGGGGAGCATCATACAGTGTATAGGGGAGCATCATACAGTGTGTAGGGGAGCATCATACAGTTTATAGGGGAGCATCATACTGTGTATAGGGGAGCATCATACAGTGTATAGGGGAGCATCATACTGTGTATAGGGGAGCATCATACAGTGTATAGGGGAGCATCATACAGTGTATAGGGGAGCATCATACAGTGTATAGGGTAGCATCATACAGTGTATAGGGGAGCATCATATAGTGTATAGGGGAGCATCATACTGTGTATAGGGGAACATCATACAGTGTATAGGGGAGCATCATACAGTGTATAGGGGAGCATCATACAGTGTATAGGGAAGCATCATACAGTGTATAGGGGAGCATCATACAGCGTGTATAGGGGAGCATCATACTGTGTATAGGGGAGCATCATACAGTGTATAGGGGAGCATCATACTGTGTATAGGGGAGCATCATACAGTGTATAGGGGAGCATCATACAGTGTATAGGGGAGCATCATACAGTGTATAGGGTAGCATCATACAGTGTATAGGGGAACATCATACTGTGTATAGGGTGTGATGTACAATGTCTGTGAGGTATGGGGTTTTGTCTACAAAATATGATGTTTTCTGTTGTAACTTTCCAGAAAAATCCAGCCCTCTATGCCAATGCAGGCTGTCAGCTCATGCAGCACCTTCCCCCCTCCTCTTTTCGCCCATGGCTCACTCACACACTGACCAGTGCCCCCCTGCCTGGGCTAGCTCTGAAACCTTAAACCAACTTCCTCTCAAAGAGCAGGGGGAAGGGATCCCTTTGTTCGGAAAAACACAGGCTGTATGCCGGTATATGGGAAACATAAAAGTCATATTACGAAAACCATACCCAGTAGAGATATGAAAATCATATTTTTGTAACCTGAGCGGTCCCAGCTTCGATACCGTGTCTCTTTCGAAGTTCCACCCTGCCCAGAACATGAGATATGATTTGCGCCCAAATGGACGGTCATATCGCATAGATGTTTGATGTTTTCTTGATGGGCTCATTACGCTGGGAAACATGATACCACTGATGAGTCCATACCAGCTTCTCCCATAAAGTTATAGCTAATCTAAGTTTTGTAGCCAAAACATAACTTGGATAAGAGAGGTGGGATCAACCCAGAATGCACCTCTCCGTGATGTCACATAGGAAAGTCTATAAGGCATTTCCTGGGCAAACCAGGTCAGAACAGCTGCAGAGTCCGTGCTGACAAGAACTCCAGATGAATGGAGACGTGTGGCTCCTCCCCCCTTAAAGCCGCATGGTCTGCCTAAGGAACAATATGGAACTGTGAGTGTAATCTCTTTGTTTTCTCCACTTTTATTTTATACCTGTACTGTACATATTTTATGTCTCAATTTTATAGCAACTTTTATCTGTAATCACTGTCCTCTTTCGGAAAATAAATGAAATTATTTAGATCTGTCTCCATGCTCTAAGAATCGAACTATACGCCTTTGATAGATAATCGCTACTAATTCAAGGGGTTTGCCACGGACCCTCTTAATTTAACACTGTGAATTAAGTAACCGTGACTGGCGGCAGCGCGTTGTGTACGGCTATTACGGCTTGCTGGCAGTCTAGAAGGGTCTTATATTGCTGAGTAAGGGGCTTCAGCCACAGCATTGATAATTCCCTTACTGCAGAAGCCTAATTGCCGGTTCACAACAGGCAGCCCGTCCGGCGACTAATTATCCTAGGTGCAGTTCCCTGACTGACCTGAGGGTAAGGGGGGCGCCGGAGAGCTGCGAGTTCCAAAGTGGAACTGGGAAAGTGGGATATACACAAATCCCCGCAGAACTTGGAAGATTGATAGCAGTGGTGGGGCATCCAAATTAAACTCCCCCTGCGGCAAATTGTAGAGCGAGATTAGCTTGCTGGATATTTTTGGTCACATGGTGCCAGTGTTGGGATAACTAAGATAAGCCCCACTGCGCCTGTGATAGCCGTGTGCCGGCATTGTGTCACGCCCCTCCGTCCGCTGATACACCCGTGTCAGTGGTGGGATCGTGACATAGTGGTGACACAGGGTCCGCTGTCCGTCGCGTTTTGGTGGCAGCGGGACCCCCGTTAGTCGTCGCCCGTAAGTGGACGAACGGCCGTGGGCTGTTCGTCACATATTGGTGGCAGAGCGGTGGGATAATCCTAGAGCATTAGTGATTTGGTTTGAGCAATCATTCCTCTCACTAAAGACCTGCACGGTTCCTGCGGGAATCCTGCATCATAGGTTTTGGAGAACAGACTCAGTGGTTACTAGTCCTGAGACATTAGTGTGTACTTGCAAGTATCCCCCTCCCGTTTCTTCGTTTTTCTTTTTCTATCTTTTATTTGGCAACCATGGCGGCGATGACAGTGGAGTGGTATCAGAAGCAGAAAAAGGACACCCTTGCTGGGTTATGCACGTACCGAGGCATAGACGCCGCAGGAGGAACCAAAGATCAAATGATCGCGGCTCTAGTGCAGCTGGACAACGGCCAGAATCCAGCGAGCGCAGAAGTTGGCCCAAGTTGCCATGGGGCTGCAGCAGAGGCTCCACTCCTGAGCGCTGGCCCCACATTCAACCAGAACGGGGTGGACCCCTATCTGCAAATGGCCTTGGACGAACTCCCCGCCGAAGACAGGGATGGGCGGGTGAGGCTGATCCAGCAATATCGGCAGGAGGCCCAAGCCGAACGTGAGCGCCAAGCTGAGGCTGAGAGGGTCGAGCGTCAAGCCCAGGCTGAGAGAGCTGAGCGCCATGCAGAAGCTCAGAGGGCCCATGAGCTGGAGATGCTCCAGCGGGGGTGGAATGCCCCCACAGCCCGAAGCCGTGAGCCCAGCAGCGTCCAGACTCCTAAACCCCGGCCAGAGCATTTTCCCGTGATGGAAAAGGATGGGGACTTGGATACGTTCCTGCGAGCCTTTGAGAAAGCCTGCAGACAGTACCAGCTGCCTAGAGACCAATGGGCAAGGTACTTGACCCCAGGGCTAAAAGGCAAAGCCCTGGAGGCATTTGCTTCTCTTCCGCCAGAAGCCGATGACGACTATGACGCCATAAAGCAGGCGCTGATCGCCAAATACCGGCTGACACCTGAGGTATACCGAAAGAAGTTCCGACACCTCCAACGTGGCCCACACGATAGCTACAGTGATGTGGTGCAAGGACTCAGGACCCACTTTGACCAGTGGATCCATGGACTGTCCGTTGAAACCTTTGAGCAGCTACGGGACCTGATGATCAAAGACGAGTTCCTGCATCTCTGCCCAGCTGAGGTCCGACAGTTCATCCTGGACCGCGAACCAACGAACGCGGACAAAGCGGCGCAGATCGCCGACAACCACGAGGCCAACCGGAAGCCCGAGACGCGGAGGCCAGTCACCACCAGCTGGAAAGGGGGTAAGCCAGCAACCAACCCCAATGCCCCAGCTGGCCGTCCCTCCGGAGGCCCTGTCCCTGTTGCCAACAACAGGCCGGCTACTGACAGTCGCCTGTGTCACCACTGCCAGCGGCCTGGTCACTTCTTTTACGCCTGTCCGAACAGGCCGAAGAACCCCCCAGCCAAGGCCCCCGGGCCCAACGCCTCTGTTCTTTTGGTGGGAGGTGTGGTTGGGAGGGCTGACGACAACGTTCAACCTGTTCAGGTGGGGGCCCGTCTTGCTACAGGCCTCAAGGACACCGGGGCTGAACGAACCCTCATCCGTCCTGGACTGGCGGCCCCTGAAGAGTTTGTTGAGGGGAAAACCCTGACTGTCACCGGGATTGGAGGCACCCGTTGTCCCTTGCCAGTGGCACGAGTTTATCTCGATTGGGGTGCTGGGAGCGGGTTGAGGGAGGTGGGAGTGTCTGAAAATTTGCCCACTGATGTTTTATTGGGGACTGACTTGGGGAGGATGGTTGCATACTATGTCCCTGACACCCTTCCCCAAACTGATAATAAGGGTAACGTTAACCCTGATGATGTTGATGATGGGAAACTGAATGTGTTACCTGCTAATGCCTTGATGAGTAATGATGCAACTAACAACCATTCTTTCCCAAGGTATGATGCTGATGTGATTGTACCAAAGCAAACTGATAACCATTCTTTTCCTAGGAATGATGATGTTGATGTATCTGTGCCGACTGAACCCGTTAACCCTTTCTTTGAAACGGTAGATGTGTCCACAGGTACCGAGGTGCTCAGCCCCGTCACTCTGCGGAGTGAGACGGCTGAGGAACCCCTGGCAGGAGCAAGCAACGGTGCTCAAGAGAATGGGGAGGTGCATGGGGACCATGAGGAAGGTAATGCCATGCAGCTGACCAGTGCCACCGAGGAAGGTAACTGGCCCATAAGTAGCACTGCTCCTAAAGTGTTGGGGGTGGATGGGGAGGGAGAGCCCAGGGCAGCACCGGCTGGTGGGTCTGCAGAAATCCCCAGGGAGACAGCATACATAGCAGCTGTCACACGCAGTCAGAGTGCCCAGATCGCAGGTAACGCACTGTCTTCTGGACCCTCTGCTGCTACAGGAGATACTGAACCAGAGGTGAACCCAGAGCCGGTTCCAGAGGGTCCCAGTAAAGGAGGTACCCTGACGTCACTTCTGACAGCCTCCAGCATGGAGTTCCAGGCTGCTCTGCACTCAGATGCCAGCCTGGAGAAATTGAGAGGTCTCGCCGAGACGCCCACCTCCAAGTCTGATAAGGAGAGGGTGTTCTGGGAACGAGGAAGGTTGTACCGGGAGACAGTACCCGGAGATCCTAAAAAGGAGTGGTTGAGGGAAAGACAGCTGGTCGTCCCCTATCAGTTCAGAACTGAGTTGTTGCGGATTGCCCATGAGATTCCACTCGCTGGACACTTGGGGATCAACAAAACAAAGGCACGGCTGTCTCAACACTTCTATTGGCCCAAGATGGGGACAGATGTAACACACTACTGCCGCTCCTGTGCCACCTGTCAAAAAGTGGGTAAGGCGGGGCCTGCTCTTAAGGCTCCCCTTATTCCTTTGCCGGTGATAGAGGAGCCTTTCCAGAGAATCGCGGTGGACATTGTAGGACCGCTGTCCGTCCCCAGCAGCTCCGGAAAGCGATACATTCTCACCGTGGTAGACTACGCTACCCGGTACCCAGAGGCAGTAGCTCTGTCTTCAACCAGGGCAGATAAGGTGGCTGACGCACTGGTGACCATCTTTTCGAGAGTAGGATTTCCCAGGGAGATGCTTACCGATCAAGGGCCCCAATTCATGTCTCGCCTAATGGAGGCTCTCTGTGAGAAAATGCAGGTGACGCACCTGGTATCGAGTCCGTATCACCCACAGACTAATGGTTTGTGTGAACGCTTCAACGGTACCCTCAAACAGATGCTCCGCATACTGGTTGATACCCAAGGGCGCGACTGGGAGCGGTACCTCCCACACCTGCTGTTCGCTTACAGAGAAGTTCCGCAGGCCTCGACCGGGTTCTCCCCCTTCGAGCTCCTGTATGGCAGGCGAGTCCGGGGACCCCTTGGGTTGATAAGAGAATCCTGGGAAGATGAGCCAAACCCCACAGAAGTGTCCATCGTGGATTATGTCATGCGCTTCCGTGACAAGATGCAGACCTTGACGCAGTTGGTGCATGACAACATGACGCAGGCTCAGGCTGACCAGAAGCACTGGTACGACCAGAACGCCCGGGAGCGGACCTACCAGGTGGGTCAAAAGGTGTGGGCGCTGGTCCCTGTACCAACGGATAAGCTTCAGGCAGCCTGGGAAGGCCCATACGTCGTCCACCAACAGCTCAACCCGGTCACCTACGTGTTCACGCTTGACCATGCTCGGGGTAGGCGCAAGGCCTTTCACGTCAACATGCTGAAGGCGCACTACGAACGTGAAGCTTGCGTCCTACCGGTCTGCAATCTGCCAGAGGATGGGGAGGAAGATTCCCTCCTGGACATGCTGGCCCAGGCCAAGGCCAATGGGTCCATTGAGGACATGGAGATAAGTGGTTCGCTCACCGTGTCCCAGCGGTTGCAGTTGATGGCCACCCTGGAACTCTTCCGGCCCGTGTTCACCAACCGTCCTGGGAGGACGGAGTTAGCGGTTCATGAGGTGGACACCGGGAATCATGCCCCATTACGGTGAACACCTTATCGGATCTCTGAAACGGTGCAACAAGTCATGCGCCAAGAGATCGATGAGATGTTAAGGCTGGGGGTGATTCGACGGTCAAAAGGTGCGTGGGCTTCACCTGTAGTCCTCGTGCCTAAAAAGGATCGAACCACCCGGTTCTGCGTGGACTACAGGGGGCTCAACGCCATCACAACCTCTGATGCCCACCCGATGCCGCGCATCGAGGATCTGCTCGAGCGGTTGACAAACGCCAACTACATATCCATCATGGATTTGAGTCGGGGATACTGGCAGATTCCCCTGAGCCCTGAGGCGCAGGAGAAATCCGCCTTTATCACCCCCTTTGGACTGTACGAGTCCACGGTCATGCCCTTCGGCATGAAGAATGCCCCTGCCACTTTCCAGCGGATGGTCAACCACCTGCTTCGGGGACTGGAGGAGTACGCCGTGGCATACTTAGACGATATTGCCGTCTTCAGTTCCACCTGGGAGGAACACCTTCAGCACCTCCAGGAGGTGCTCAAGCGTCTTCACCAAGCAGGCCTGACCATCAAGCCGGGGAAGTGCCAGATAGGCATGCACAAGGTCCACTACCTGGGGCACCGGGTAGGCGGGGGTTCCATGAGTCCGGAGCCAGGAAAAGTGGACGCAATCGTGTCCTGGCCCACCCCCAGGACCAAGAAACAGGTGAAGTCCTTCTTGGGCACTGCAGGGTACTATAGGCGGTTCGTACAGGACTATAGCGCCCTTGCCAAACCCTTGACTGACCTCACCAAGCAGAGGCTACCCCAAACAGTCAACTGGACAGATGACTGTGAGGCGGCTTTCCAAGCTTTGAAAGCAGCCCTGTGCAACTCTCCAGTGTTGAGAGCAGTCGACAGCAGTCGCCCGTTTCTGGTACAGACCGACGCCAGCGAGTTTGGCCTCGGTGCTGTGCTTAGCCAGGTCGACTCGGGGGACCAAGAGCACCCCGTGTTGTACCTGAGCCGGAAACTTTTGCCGAGGGAAGTGGCATACTCGACCATCGAGAAGGAGTGTCTGGCCATGGTGTGGGCACTGCAGCGTTTGCAGCCCTACCTGTATGGGCGCGCCTTCACGGTGGTAACCGACCACAACCCTCTGAGCTGGTTGCACACAGTGTCCGGAACCAATGGAAGGTTGCTCCGCTGGAGCCTTGCCCTTCAACAGTACGACTTCACTGTAAAACACAGGAAGGGCAGCGAAAACGGCAATGCCGATGGGTTGTCCCGCCGGGGCGAACCCGCTGAGGTGCGCATGGCCGATTACCGAGAGGTAATGCCTCCTTAGCGCCCTCTTAAGGGGGGAGGTGTGATGTACAATGTCTGTGAGGTATGGGGTTTTGTCTACAAAATATGATGTTTTCTGTTGTAACTTTCCAGAAAAATCCAGCCCTCTATGCCAATGCAGGCTGTCAGCTCATGCAGCACCTTCCCCCCTCCTCTTTTCGCCCATGGCTCACTCACACACTGACCAGTGCCCCCCTGCCTGGGCTAGCTCTGAAACCTTAAACCAACTTCCTCTCGAAGAGCAGGGGGAAGGGATCCCTTTGTTCGGAAAAACACAGGCTGTATGCCGGTATATGGGAAACATAAAAGTCATATTACGAAAACCATACCCAGTAGAGATATGAAAATCATATTTTTGTAACCTGAGCGGTCCCAGCTTCGATACCGTGTCTCTTTCGAAGTTCCACCCTGCCCAGAACATGAGATATGATTTGCGCCCAAATGGACGGTCATATCGCATAGATGTTTGATGTTTTCTTGATGGGCTCATTACGCTGGGAAACATGATACCACTGATGAGTCCATACCAGCTTCTCCCATAAAGTTATAGCTAATCTAAGTTTTGTAGCCAAAACATAACTTGGATAAGAGAGGTGGGATCAACCCAGAATGCACCTCTCCGTGATGTCACATAGGAAAGTCTATAAGGCATTTCCTGGGCAAACCAGGTCAGAACAGCTGCAGAGTCCGTGCTGACAAGAACTCCAGATGAATGGAGACGTGTGGCTCCTCCCCCCTTAAAGCCGCATGGTCTGCCTAAGGAACAATATGGAACTGTGAGTGTAATCTCTTTGTTTTCTCCACTTTTATTTTATACCTGTACTGTACATATTTTATGTCTCAATTTTATAGCAACTTTTATCTGTAATCACTGTCCTCTTTCGGAAAATAAATGAAATTATTTAGATCTGTCTCCATGCTCTAAGAATCGAACTATACGCCTTTGATAGATAATCGCTACTAATTCAAGGGGTTTGCCACGGACCCTCTTAATTTAACACTGTGAATTAAGTAACCGTGACTGGCGGCAGCGCGTTGTGTACGGCTATTACGGCTTGCTGGCAGTCTAGAAGGGTCTTATATTGCTGAGTAAGGGGCTTCAGCCACAGCATTGATAATTCCCTTACTGCAGAAGCCTAATTGCCGGTTCACAACAGGCAGCCCGTCCGGCGACTAATTATCCTAGGTGCAGTTCCCTGACTGACCTGAGGGTAAGGGGGGCGCCGGAGAGCTGCGAGTTCCAAAGTGGAACTGGGAAAGTGGGATATACACAAATCCCCGCAGAACTTGGAAGATTGATAGCAGTGGTGGGGCATCCAAATTAAACTCCCCCTGCGGCAAATTGTAGAGCGAGATTAGCTTGCTGGATATTTTTGGTCACATGGTGCCAGTGTTGGGATAACTAAGATAAGCCCCACTGCGCCTGTGATAGCCGTGTGCCGGCATTGTGTCACGCCCCTCCGTCCGCTGATACACCCGTGTCAGTGGTGGGATCGTGACATAGTGGTGACACAGGGTCCGCTGTCCGTCGCGTTTTGGTGGCAGCGGGACCCCCGTTAGTCGTCGCCCGTAAGTGGACGAACGGCCGTGGGCTGTTCGTCACATAGGGGAGCATCATACAGTGTATAGGGGAGCATCATACAGTGTATAGGGGAGCATCATACAGTGTGTAGGGGAGCATCATACAGTTTATAGGGGAGCATCATACTGTGTATAGGGGAGCATCATACAGTGTATCGGGGAGCATCATACAGTGTATAGGGGAGCATCATATAGTGTATAGGGGAGCATCATACTGTGTATAGGGGAGCATCATACAGTGTATAGGGGAGCATCATACAGTGTATAGGGGAGCATCATACAGTGTATAGGGAAGCATCATACAGTGTATAGGGGAGCATCATACAGTGTGTGATGTACAATGTCTGCAAGATATGTTTTCTGTTGCAATATGCTAACAAATCCTCCATCCTAGGACATTGTAAACTGTCAGTAGTAGGAATTCCTTCCCCCCAGGTTTTATCAACCCTGCCACTTCCTCTGGAAGAGCAGGAATGTTAATTAACTAGACCATCTTCCTCACACCATTTGGCTTCTCTCTGAAAGAGAAAAATGCGGGAAAAAGGTCTTTGTTTGAAATAAAACTTTAAGAGCCTGCCCTGCGAAAACCGTACCAAGTAGAGATATGAAAATCATATTTTTGTAACCTGAGCGGTCCCAGCTTCGAGACCACGTATGTTTCAAAGTTCTGCCCTGTCCAGAACATGAGATAGGATTTGCGCCCAAATGGATGGTCATATCGCATAGATGTTTGATGTTTTCTTGATAGGCTCATTACGCTGGGAAACATGAAACCACTGATGAGTCCATACCAGCTTCTCCCATAAAGTTATAGCTAATCTAAGTTTTGTAGCCAAAACATAACTTGGATAAGAGGGGTGGGATCAACCCAGAATGCACCTCTCTGTGATGTCACATAGGAAAGTCTATAAGGCATTCCCTGGCAGAACCAGCTCAGAACAGCTGCAGAGTCCGTGCTGACAAGAACTCAGATGAGCGGAGAAGTGCAGCTCCGCCTCCACCCACCTTAGCCGCATGGTCTGCCTAAGGAACAATATGGAACTGTGAGTGTAATCTCTTTGTTTTCTCCACTTTTATTTTATACCTGTACTGTACATATTTTATGTCTCAATTTTATAGCAACTTTTATCTGTAATCACTGTCCTCTTTCGGAAAATAAATGAAATAATTATTTAGATCTGTCTCTATGCTCTAAGACTCGAACTATACGCCTTTGATAGATAATCGCTACTAATTCAAGGGGTTTGCCACGGACCCTCTTAATTTAACACTGTGAATTAAGTAACCGTGACTGGTGGCAGCGCGTTGTGTACGGCTATTACGGCTTGCTGGCAGTACAGAAGGGTCTTATATTGCTGAATAAGGGTCTGCGGCCACAGCATTGATAATTCCCTTACTGCAGAAGCCTAATTGCCGGTTCACAACAGGCAGCCCGTCCGGCGACCAATTATCCTAGGTGCAGTTCCCTGACTGACCTGAGGGTAAGGGGGGCGCCGGAGAGCTGCGAGTTCCAAAGTGGAACTGAGAAAGTGGGATATACATAAATCCCCGCAGTACTTGGAAGATTGATAGCAGTGGTGGGGCATCCAAATTAAACTCCCCCTGCGGCAAATTGTAGAGTGAGATTAGCTTGCTGGATATTTTTGTCACATGGTGCCGGTGGTGGGATAACTAAGATAAGCCCCAACGGTGCCTGTGATAGCCGTGTGCCGGCATTGTGTCACGTCCCTCCGTCCGCTGATACACCCGTGTCAGTGGTGGGATTGTGACATAGTGGTGACACAGGGTCCGCTGTCCGTCGCGTTTTGGTGGCAGCGGGACCCCCGTTAGTCGTCGCCCGTAAGTGGACGAACGGCCGTGGGCTGTTCGTCACATATTGGTGGCAGCGCGGTGGGATAATCCTAGAGCATTAGTGATTTGGTTTGAGCAATCATTCCTCTCACTAAAGACCTGCACGGTTCCTGCGGGAATCCTGCATCATAGGTTTTGGAGAACAGACTCAGTGGTTACTAGTACTGAGACATTAGTGTGTACTTGCAAGTATCCCCCTCCCGTTTCTTCGTTTTTCTTTTTCTATCTTTTATTTGGCAACCATGGCGGCGATGACAGTGGAGTGATATCAGAAGCAGAAAAAGAACACCCTTGCTGGGTTATGCGCGTACCGAGGCATAGACGCCGCAGGCGGAACCAAAGATCAAATGATCGCGGCTCTAGTGCAGCTGGACAACGACCAGAATCCAGCGAGCGCAGAAGTTGGCCCAAGTTGCCATGGGGCTGCAGCAGAGGCTCCACTCCTGAGCGCTGGCCCCACATTCAACCAGAACGGGGTGGACCCCTATCTGCAAATGGCCTTGGACGAACTCCCCGCCGAAGACAGGGATGGGCGGGTGAGGCTGATCCAGCAATATCGGCAGGAGGCCCAAGCCGAACGTGAGCGCCAAGCTGAGGCTGAGAGAGCCGAGCGCCAGGCGCAGAGGGCCCATGAACTGGAGGTACTCCAGCGGGGTGGGAATGCCCCCACAGCCCGAAGCAGTGAGCCCAGCAGCGTCCAGACTCCTAAACCCCAGCCAGAGCATTTTCCCGTGATGGAAAAGGATGGGGACTTGGACACATTTCTGCGAGCCTTTGAGAAAGCCTGCAGACAGTACCAGCTGCCTAGAGACCAATGGGCAAGGTACTTGACCCCAGGGCTAAAAGGCAAAGCCCTGGAGGCATTTGCTTCTCTTCCGCCAGAAGCCGATGACGACTATGACGCCATAAAGCAGGCGCTGATCGCCAAATACCGGCTGACACCTGAGGTATACCGAAAGAAGTTCCGTCACCTCCAACGTGGCCCACATGATAGCTACAGTGATGTGGTGCAAGGACTCAGGACCCACTTTGACCAGTGGATCCATGGACTGTCCGTTGAAACCTTTGAGCAGCTACGGGACCTGATGATCAAAGACCAGTTCCTGCATCTCTGCCCAGCTGAGGTCCGACAGTTCATCCTGGACCGCGAACCAACGAACGCGGACAAAGCGGCGCAGATCGCCGACAACCACGAGGCCAACCGGACGCCCGAGACGCGGAGGCCAGTCGCCACCAGCTGGAAAGGGGGTAAGCCAGCAACCAACCCCAATGCCCCAGCTAGCCGTCCCTCCGGAGGCCCTGTCCCTGTTGCCAACAACAGGCCGGCTACTGACAGTCGCCTGTGTCACCACTGCAAGCGGCCTGGTCACTTCTCTTACACCTGTCCGGATAGGCAGAGGAACCCCCCAGCCAAGGCCCCCGGGCCCAACGCCTCTGTTCTTTTGGTGGGAGGTGTGGTTGGGAGGGCTGACGACAACATTCAACCTGTCCAGGTGGGGGCCCGTCTTGCTACAGGCCTCAAGGACACCGGGGCTGAACGAACCCTCATCCGTCCTGGACTGGCGGCCCCTGAAGAGATTGTTGAGGGGAAAACCTTGACTGTCACCGGGATTGGAGGCACCCGTTGTCCCTTGCCAGTGGCACGAGTTTTTCATGATTGGGGTGCCGGGAGCGGGTTGAGGGAGGTGGGAGTGTCTGAAAATTTGCCCACTGATGTTTTATTGGGGACTGACTTGGGGAGGATGGTTGCATACTATGTCCCTGACACCCTTCCCCAAACTGATAATGAGGGTAACGTTAACCCTGATGATGTTGATGATGGGAAACTGAATGTGTTACCTGCTAATGCCTTGATGAGTAATGATGCAACTAACAACCATTCTTTCCCAAGGTATGATGCTGATGCTGATGTGAATGTACCAAAGCAAACTGATAACCATTCTTTTCCTAGGAATGATGATGTTGATATATCTGTGCCGACTGAACCCGTTAACCCTTTCTTTGAAACGGTAGATGTGTCCACAGGTACCGAGGTGCTCAGCCCCGTCACTCTGCGGAGTGAGACGGCTGAGGAACCCCTGGCAGGAGCAAGCAACGGTGCTCAAGAGAATGGTGAGGTGCATGGGGACCATGAGGAAGGTACTGCCATGCAGCTGACCAGTGCCACCAAGGAAGGTAACTGGCCCATAAGTAGCACTGCTCCTAAAGTGTTGGGGGTGGATGGGGAGGGAGAGCCCAGGGCAGCACCGGCTGGTGGGTCTGTAGAAATCCCCAGGGAGACAGCATACATAGCAGCTGTCACACGCAGTCAGAGTGCCCAGATCGCAGGTAACGCACTGTCTTCTGGACCCTCTGCTGCTACAGGAGAGACTGAACCAGAGGTGAACCCAGAGCTGGTTCCAGAGGGTCCCAGTAAAGGAGGTACCCTGACGTCACTTCTGGCAGCCTCCAGCATGGAGTTCCAGGCTGCTCTGCACTCAGATGCCAGCCTGGAGAAATTGAGAGGTCTCGCCGAGACGCCCACCTCCAAGCCTGATAAGGAGAGGGTGTTCTGGGAACGAGGAAGGTTGTACCGGGAGACAGTACCCGGAGATCCTAAAAAGGAGTGGTTGAGGGAAAGACAGCTGGTCGTCCCCTATCAGTTCAGAACCGAGTTGTTGCGGATTGCCCATGAGATTCCACTCGCTGGACACTTGGGGATCAGCAAAACAAAGGCACGGCTGTCTCAACACTTCTATTGGCCCAAGATGGGGACAGATGTAACACACTACTGCCGCTCCTGCGCCACCTGTCAAAAAGTGGGTAAGGCGGGGCCTGCTCTTAAGGCTCCCTTTATTCCTTTGCCGGTGATAGAGGAGCCTTTCCAGAGAATCGCGGTGGACATTGTAGGACCGCTGTCCGTCCCCAGCAGCTCCGGAAAGCGATACATTCTCACCGTGGTAGACTACGCTACCCGGTACCCAGAGGCAGTAGCTCTGTCTTCAACCAGGGCAGATAAGGTGGCTGACGCACTGGTGACCATCTTTTCAAGGGTAGGATTTCCCAGGGAGATGCTTACCGATCAAGGGACCCAATTCATGTCTCGCCTAATGGAGGCTCTCTGTGAGAAAATGCAGGTGACGCACCTGGTATCGAGTCCGTATCACCCACAGACTAATGGTTTGTGTGAACGCTTCAACGGTACCCTCAAACAGATGCTCCGCATTCTGGTTGAGACCCAAGGGCGCGACTGGGAGCGGTACCTCCCACACCTGCTGTTCGCTTACAGAGAAGTTCCGCAGGCCTCGACCGGGTTCTCCCCCTTCGAGCTCCTGTATGGCAGGCGAGTCCGGGGACCCCTTGGGTTGATAAGAGAATCCTGGGAATATGAGCCAAACCCCACAGAAGTGTCCATCGTGGATTATGTCATGCGCTTCCGTGACAAGATGCAGACCTTGACGCAGTTGGTGCATGACAACATGACGCAGGCTCAGGCTGACCAGAAGCACTGGTACGACCAGAACGCCCGGGAGCGGACCTACCAGGTGGGCCAAAAGGTGTGGGCGCTGGTCCCTGTACCAACGGATAAGCTTCAGGCAGCCTGGGAAGGCCCGTACGTCGTCCACCAACAGCTCAACCCGGTCACCTACGTGGTCACGCTTGACCATGCTCGGGGTAGGCGCAAGGCCTTTCACGTCAACATGCTGAAGGCACACTACGAACGTGAAGCTTGCATCCTACCGGTCTGCAATCTGCCAGAGGATGGGGAGGAAGATTCCCTCCTGGACATGCTGGCCCAGGCCAAGGCCAATGGGTCCATTGAGGACATGGAGATAAGTGGTTCGCTCACCGTGTCCCAGCGGTTGCAGTTGATGGCCACCCTGAAACTCTTCCGGCCCGTGTTCACCAACCAACCGGGGAGGACGGAGTTAGCGGTTCATGAGGTGGACACCGGGAATCACGCCCCATTACGGCGAACACCTTATCGGATCTCTGAAACGGTGCAACAAGTCATGTGCCAAGAGATCGATGAGATGTTAAGGCTGGGGGTGATTCGACGGTCAAAAAGAGCGTGGGCTTCACCTGTAGTCCTTGTGCCTAAAAAGGATCGAACCACCCGGTTCTGCGTGGACTACAGGGGGCTCAACGCCATCACAACCTCTGATGCCCACCCGATGCCGCGCATCGAGGATCTGCTCAAGCGGTTGACAAACGCCAACTACATATCCATCATGGATTTGAGTCGGGGATACTGGCAGATTCCCCTGAGCCCTGAGGCGCAGGAGAAATCCGCCTTTATCACCCCCTTTGGACTGTACGAGTCCACGGTCATGCCCTTTGGCATGAAGAATGCCCCTGCCACTTTCCAGCGGATGGTCAACCACCTGCTTCGGGGACTGGAGGAGTACGCAGTGGCGTACTTAGACGATATTGCCGTCTTCAGTTCTACCTGGGAGGAACACCTTCAGCACCTCCAGGAGGTGCTCAAGCGTCTTCACAAGGCAGGCCTGACCATCAAGCCGGGGAAGTGCCAGATAGGCATGCACAAGGTCCACTACCTGGGGCACCGGGTAGGCGGGGGTTCCATGAGTCCGGAGCCAGAAAAGTGGACGCAATCGTGTCCTGGCCCACCCCCAGGACCAAGAAACAGGTGAAGTCCTTCTTGGGCACTGCAGGGTACTATAGGCGGTTCGTACAGGACTATAGCGCCCTTGCCAAACCCTTGACTGACCTCACCAAGCAGAGGCTACCCCAAACAGTCAACTGGACAGATGACTGTGAGGCGGCTTTCCAAGCTTTGAAAGCAGCCCTGTGCAACTCTCCAGTGTTGAGAGCAGTTGACAGCAGTCGCCCGTTTCTGGTACAGACCGACGCCAGCGAGTTTGGCCTCGGTGCTGTGCTTAGCCAGGTCGACTCGGGGGACCAAGAGCACCCCGTGTTGTACCTGAGCCGGAAACTTTTGCCGAGGGAAGTGGCATACTCGACCATCGAGAAGGAGTGTCTGGCCATGGTGTGGGCACTGCAGCGTTTGCAGCCCTACCTGTACGGGCGCGCCTTCACGGTGGTAACTGACCACAACCCTCTGAGCTGGTTGCACACAGTGTCCGGAACCAATGGAAGATTGCTCCGCTGGAGCCTTGCCCTTCAACAGTACGATTTTACTGTAAAACACAGGAAGGGCAGTGAAAACGGCAATGCCGATGGGTTGTCCCGCCGGGGCGAACCCGCTGAGGTGCGCATGGCAGATTACCGAGAGGTAATGCCTCCTTAGCGCCCTCTTAAGGGGGGAGGTGTGATGTACAATGTCTGCAAGATATGTTTTCTGTTGCAATGTGCTAACAAATCCTCCATCCTAGGACATTGTAAACTGTCAGTAGTAGGAATTCCTTCCCCCCAGGTTTTATCAACCCTGCCACTTCCTCTGGAAGAGCAGGAATGTTAATTAGCTAGACCATCTTCCTCACACCATTTGGCTTCTCTCAGCTGAAAGAGAAAAATGCGGGAAAAAGGTCTTTGTTTGAAATAAAACTTTAAGAGCCTGCCCTGCGAAAACCGTACCAAGTAGAGATATGAAAATCATATTTTTGTAACCTGAGCGGTCCCAGCTTCGAGACCACGTATGTTTCGAAGTTCTACCCTGTCCAGAACATGAGATAGGATTTGCGCCCAAATGGATGGTCATATCGCATAGATGTTTGATGTTTTCTTGATAGGCTCATTACGCTGGGAAACATGAAACCACTGATGAGTCCATACCAGCTTCTCCCATAAAGTTATAGCTAATCTAAGTTTTGTAGCCAAAACATAACTTGGATAAGAGGGGTGGGATCAACCCAGAATGCACCTCTCTGTGATGTCACATAGGAAAGTCTATAAGGCATTCCCTGGCAGAACCAGCTCAGAACAGCTGCAGAGTCCGTGCTGACAAGAACTCAGATGAGCGGAGAAGTGCAGCTCCGCCTCCACCCACCTTAGCCGCATGGTCTGCCTAAGGAACAATATGGAACTGTGAGTGTAATCTCTTTGTTTTCTCCACTTTTATTTTATACCTGTACTGTACATATTTTATGTCTCAATTTTATAGCAACTTTTATCTGTAATCACTGTCCTCTTTCGGAAAATAAATGAAATAATTATTTAGATCTGTCTCTATGCTCTAAGACTCGAACTATACGCCTTTGATAGATAATCGCTACTAATTCAAGGGGTTTGCCACGGACCCTCTTAATTTAACACTGTGAATTAAGTAACCGTGACTGGTGGCAGCGCGTTGTGTACGGCTATTACGGCTTGCTGGCAGTACAGAAGGATCTTATATTGCTGAATAAGGGTCTGCGGCCACAGCATTGATAATTCCCTTACTGCAGAAGCCTAATTGCCGGTTCACAACAGGCAGCCCGTCCGGCGACCAATTATCCTAGGTGCAGTTCCCTGACTGACCTGAGGGTAAGGGGGGCGCCGGAGAGCTGCGAGTTCCAAAGTGGAACTGAGAAAGTGGGATATACATAAATCCCCGCAGTACTTGGAAGATTGATAGCAGTGGTGGGGCATCCAAATTAAACTCCCCCTGCGGCAAATTGTAGAGCGAGATTAGCTTGCTGGATATTTTTGTCACATGGTGGCGGTGGTGGGATAACTAAGATAAGCCCCAACGGTGCCTGTGATAGCCGTGTGCCGGCATTGTGTCACGTCCCTCCGTCCGCTGATACACCCGTGTCAGTGGTGGGATTGTGACATAGTGGTGACACAGGGTCCGCTGTCCGTCGCGTTGTGGTGGCAGCGGGACCCCCGTTAGTCGTCGCCCGTAAGTGGACGAACGGCCGTGGGCTGTTCGTCACATATATCATACAGTGTATAGGGGAGCATCATACAGTGTATAGGGTAGCATCATACAGTGTATAGGGGAGCATCATATAGTGTATAGGGGAGCATCATACTGTGTATAGGGGAGCATCATACAGTGTATAGGGGAGCATCATACAGTGTATAGGGGAGAATCATACAGTGTATAGGGAAGCATCATACAGTGTATAGGGGAGCATCATACAGTGTATAGGGGAGCATCATACTGTGTATAGGGGAGCATCATACAGTGTATAGGGGAGCATCATACTGTGTATAGGGGAGCATCATACAGTGTATAGGGGAGCATCATACAGTGTATGGGGGAGCATCATACAGTGTATAGGGGAGCATCATACTGTGTATAGGGGAGCATCATACTGTGTATAGGGGAGCATCATGCAGTGTATAGGGGAGCATCATACTGTGTATAGGGGAGCATCATACAGTGTATAGGGGAGCATCATACTGTGTATAGGGGAGCATCATACTGTGTATAGGGGAGCATCATACTGTGTATAGAGGAGCATCATACTGTGTATAGGGGAGCATCATACAGTGTATAGGGGAGCATCATACAGTGTATAGGGGAACATCATACTGTGTAAAGGGGAGCATCATACAGTGTATGGGGGAGCATCATACAGTGTATAGGGGAGCATCATACAGTGTATAGGGGAGCATCATACAGTGTATAGGGGAGCATCATACAGTGTATAGGGGAGTATCATACTGTGTATAGGGGAGCATCCTACAGTGTATAGGGGAGCATCATACAGTGTATAGGGGAGCATCATACTGTGTATAGGGGAGCATCATACTGTGTATAGGGGAGCATCATACAGTGTATAGGGGAGCATCATACAGTGTATAGGGGAGCATCATACAGTGTATAGGGGAGTATCATACTGTGTATAGGGGAGCATCCTACAGTGTATAGGAGAACATTATACAGTGTATAGGGGAGCATCATACAGTGTGTAGGGGAGTATCGTACAGTGTATAGGGGAGCATCATACTGTGTATAGGGGAGTATCATACTGTGTATAGGGGAGCATCATACAGTGTATAGGGGAGCATCATACAGTGTATAGGGGAGCATCATACTGTGTATAGGGGAGCATCATACTGTGTATAGAGGAGCATCATACTGTGTATAGGGGAGCATCATACAGTGTATAGGGGAGCATCATACAGTGTATAGGGGAGCATCATACAGTGTATAGGGGAGCATCATACTGTGTATAGGGGAGCATCATACTGTGTATAGGGGAGCATCATACAGTGTATAGAGGAGCATCATACTGTGTATAGGGGAGCATCATACAGTGTATAGGGGAGCATCATACTGTGTATAGGGGAGCATCATACAGTGTATAGGGGAGCATCATACAGTGTATAGGGGAGCATCATACAGTGTATAGGGGAGCATCATACAGTGTATAGGGGAGCATCATACTGTGTATAGGGGAGCAACATACTGTGTAAAGGGGAGCATCATACAGTGTATGGGGGAGCATCATACAGTGTATAGGGGAGCATCATACAGTGTATAGGGGAGCATCATACAGTGTATAGGGTAGTATCATACTGTGTATAGGGGAGCATCCTACAGTGTATAGGGGAGCATCATACAGTGTATAGGGGAGCATCATACAGTGTATAGGGGAGCATCATACTGTGTATAGGGGAGCATCATACTGTGTATAGGGGAGCATCATACAGTGTATAGGGGAGCATCATACAGTGTATAGGGGAGTATCATACTGTGTATAGGGGAGCATCCTACAGTGTATAGGAGAACATTATACAGTGTATAGGGGAGCATCATACAGTGTATAGGGGAGTATCATACAGTGTATAGGGGAGCATCATACAGTGTATAGGGGAGCATCATACTGTGTATAGGGGAGTATCATACTGTGTATAGGGGAGCATTATACTGTGTATAGGGAAGCATCATACAGTGTATAGGGGAGCATCATACAGTGTATAGGGGAGCATCATACAGTGTATAGCGGAGCATCATACAGTGTATAGGGGAGCATCATACAGTGTATAGGGGAGCATCATACAGTGTATAGGGGAGCATCATACTGTGTATAGGGAATCATCATACAGTGTGTAGGGAATCATCATACAGTGTGTAGGGGAGCATCATACAGTGTATAGGGGAGCATCATACTGTGTATAGGAGAGTATCATACAGTGTATAGGGGAGCATCATACCGTGTATAGGGGAGCATCATACAGTGTATAGGGGAGTATCATACAGTGTATAGGGGAGCATCATACTGTGTATAGGGGAGTATCATACTGTGTATAGGGGAGCATCATACAGTGTATAGGAGAGCATCATACTGTGTATAGGGGAGCATCATACAGTGTATAGGGGAGCATCAAACAGTGTATAGGGGAGCATCATACTGTGTATAGGGGAGCATCATACAGTGTATAGGGGAGCATCATACTGTGTATAGGGGAGCATCATACAGTGTATAGGGGAGCATCATACAGTGTATAGGGGAGCATCATACTGTGTATAGGGGAGCACCATACAGTGTATAGGGGAGCATCATACTGTGTATAGGGGAGTATCATACTGTGTATAGGGAAGCATCATACAGTGTATAGGAGAGCATCATACTATGTATAGGGGAGCATCATACAGTGTATAGGGGAGCATCATACAGTGTATAGGGGAGCATTATACTGTGTATAGGGGAGCATCATACTGTGTATAGGGGAGCATCATAAGTGTATAGGGGAGCATCATACTGTGTATAGGGGAGCATCATACTGTGTATAAGAGAGCATCATACAGTGTATAGGGAGCATCATGCAGTGTATAGGGGAGCATCATACAGTGTATAGGGGAGCATCATACTGTGTATAGGGGAGCATCATACTGTGTATAGGGGAGCATCATACAGTGTATAGTGGAGCATCATACTGTGTATAGGGGAGCATCATACTGTGTATAGGGGAGCATCATACAGCATATAGGGGAGCATCATACAGTGTTTAGGGGAGCATCATACAGTGTATAGGGGAGCATCATACTGTGTATAGGGGAGGATCATACAGTGTATAGGGGAGCATCATACAGTGTATAGGGGAGCATCATACTGTGTATAGGGGAGCATCATATAGTGTATAGGGAAGCATCATACTGTGTATAGGGGAGCATCAATAAGTGTATAGGGGAGCATCATACTGTGTATAGGGGAGCATCATACTGTGTATAGGGGAGCATCATACTGTTTATAGGGGAGCATCATACAGTGTATAGGGGAGCATCATACAGTGTATAGGGGAGCATCATACTGTGTATAGGGGAGCATCATACAGTGTATAGGGGAGCATCATACTGTGTATAGGGGAGCATCATACAGTGTATAGGAGAGCATCATACTGTGTATAGGGGAGCATCATACAGTGTATAGGGAAGCATCATACTGTGTATAGGGGAGCATCATACAGTGTATAGGGGAGCATCATACAGTGTATAGGGGAGCATCATACAGTGTATAGGGGAGCATCATACAGTGTATAGGGGAGCATCATACAGTGTATAGGGGAGCATCATACAGTGTATAGGGAAGCATCATACAGTGTAGAGGGGAGCATCATACAGTGTATAGGGGAGCATCATACAGTGTATAGGGGAGCATCATACAGTGTATAGGGGAGCATCATACTGTGTATAGGGGAGCATCATACAGTGTATAGGGGAGCATCATACAGTGTATAGGGGAGCATCATACAGTGTATAGGGGAGCATCATACTGTGTATAGGGGAGCATCATACAGTGTATAGGAGAGCATCATACAGTGTATAGGGGAGCATCATACTGTGTATAGGGGAGCATCATACAGTGTATAGGGGAGCATCATACAGTGTATAGGGGAGCATCATACAGTGTATAGGGGAGCATCATACAGTGTATAGGAGAGCATCATACAGTGTATAGGGGAGCATCATACAGTGTATAGGGGAGCATCATACAGTGTATAGGGGAGCATCATACTGTGTATAGGGGAGCATCATACAGTGTATAGGAGAGCATCATACAGTGTATAGGGGAGCATCATACTGTGTATAGGGGAGCATCATACAGTGTATAGGGGAGCATCATACAGTGTATAGGGGAGCATCATACAGTGTATAGGGGAGCATCATACTGTGTATAGGGGAGCATCATACAGTGTATAGGGGAGCATCATACAGTGTATAGGAGAGCATCATACTGTGTATAGGGGAGCATCATACAGTGTATAGGGGAGCATCATACAGTGTATAGGGGAGCATCATACAGTGTATAGGAGAGCATCATACAGTGTATAGGGGAGCATCATACTGTGTATAGGGGAGCATCATACAGTGTATAGGGGAGCATCATACAGTGTATAGGGGAGCATCATACTGTGTATGGGGGAGCATCATACAGTGTATAGGGGAGCATCATACAGTGTATAGGGGAGCATCATACTGTGTATAGGGGAGCATCATACTGTGTATAGGGGAGCATCATACAGTGTATAGGGGAGCATCATACTGTGTATAGGGGAGCATCATACAGTGTATAGGGGAGCATCATACTGTGTATAGGGGAGCATCATACAGTGTATAGGGGAGCATCATACAGTGCATAGGGGAGCATCATACAGTGTATAGGGGAGCATCATACAGTGTATAGGGGAGCATCATACAGTGTATAGGGGAGCATCATACAGTGTATAGGGGAGCATCATACTGTGTATAGGGAAGCATCATACAGTGTATAGGGGAGCATCATACTGTGTATAGGGGAGCATCATACAGTGTATAGGGGAGCATCATACAGTGTATAGGGGAGCATCATACTGTGTATAGGGGAGCATCATACAGTGTATAGGGGAGCATCATACTGTGTATAGGGGAGCATCATACTGTGTATAGGGAAGCTGTACAGGGGGGAAACTCATGACATTATTAAATGTAAAGTGTGCACTTATTGTTATAGGGAACTCAGGTAACTCTGACTGTCAAAGGGACACAAATGGCGCTATTACTTTCTAGGGGACAAAATATGGGCACTGTTTCCGAGAGTTGCTTTAGAATTTAGAGATCACAGAGAACCACACAGCAGGTACAGTTAAAGGGACACATACAGCAGCAGCGGCTCAGCATTGGGATATCAGCAGGGTAAGGAGTTTGTGCAGGTAGGGAGTAGTCCCATTGGTGACAGTGCTGAAAATATGAGACATGAAATGTATCTTTGTTGTAATCTCTGCAGACGAGTCCTGGCTGGAAGAAGTTGTCATGTTGGTCTGGGCCAGATGGAAAAGTGAACGATTCCATCAGAAAGAACGTCAGCTGTAAGTCACCATCTGTAACTGTGCTGTGATCTCTTATACGGTATGTTGTGTAGGACGGGTATCTACCACTCACTATGTGGCGGCAATATCAATATTGGTCTTTATTTAGAAATTATATTCAGCAACAGCGCGGTCCTCTGCTGAGGTTCTCCTCCACTATTACTGTGCGTCACCGAGTTGTAATCAAGGTTACCTGGTTGGGGGCTCACTCAGAAGTTTCGCCCCCCCCTGAACCAAAACCCTAGCTACGCTTCTGCTCACTGATCTACTATGCTATAAATTCTCCACAAAATGATAAAGAAATTGAAGTATATGTTACAGTGGGAGGAGGATCTGGGGTTTGAACAGTCAATTGATGAATGGTATCGTAGCTGTGACACCATATCAGAAGGTAGTCACCAGACTTCCCTTGTGGAGACCTCCTCAAAACTATTGCACAGAGTCTATTATGTACCAGAAAAAATTCACAGCATTTTTCCTAAAATCTCAGGAGACCGTTTTAGGGGCTGTGGAATATCTGGTGACATGAGACATATTTGGTGGTCTTGTACGGTGGTTTCTGGGCTTTGGGAGAAGGTGAAGCGTCTGATAGCACAGATGTATGGTGGACCGGTTGTTCTGGAACCTTCTACCCTTTTACTGGGAACCAGGCCTTCCCGGCTTCCAGAAAGCTTTCAGAAGCTAGTAAACTACTTATGTATGGCCACTAAAATCCACATTGCGGCAAAGTGGAAGTCGCCCTCACTGTCAATATCTATGGTGAAAGAGAAGATGAACAACATTAGAATCATAGAATCGTAGAGTTGGAAGGGACCTCCTGGGCCATCTGGTCCAACCCCCTGCTCAAAGCAGGATTCGCTAAATCATCCCAGTCAGATGTCTGTCCAGCCTCTGTTTGAAGACTTCCATTGAAGGAGAACTCACCACTTCTCGTGGCAGCTTGTTCCACTCATTGATCACTCTAACTGTCAAAAAGTTTTTTTCTAATATCTAATCTGTGTCTCCTCCCATTCAGTTTCATCCCATTGCTTCTAGTCTTTCCTTGTGCAAATGAGAATAAAGTTGATCCTTCTACAATGTGACAGCCCTTTAGATATTTGTAGACAGCTATTAAGTCTCCTCTCAGTCTTCTCTTTTGCAAACTAAACATTCCCAAATCCTGCAACCTTTCCTCATAAGACAGGGTTTGCAGACCGGTCACCATTCTGGTCGCTCTTTTCTGAACTTGCTCCAGTTTGTTGATGTCTTTTTTAAAATGTGGTGCCCAAAACTGGACACAATATTCCAGATGAGGTCTGACCAAAGAGGAGTAGAGGGAAATAATGACTTCACGTGATCTAGACTGTATGCTTCTGTTAATACATCCTAGAATTGCATTTGCCTTTTTTGCTGCTGCATCACACTGTTGACTCATATTCAGTCTGTGATCTATTAGTATGCCTAAGTCTTTTTCACATGTACTGTTGCTTAGCCCTATTCCTCCCATTCTGTATATGCTTTTTTCATTTTTATTGCCCAGATGTAGTACTTTGCATTTTTCCCTGTTAAAAACCATTCTGTTTGTTGCTGCCCACTTCTCCAGTTTATTTATATCTTTTTGAATCCTCTCTCTCTCTTCTCTAGTATTAGCTATCCCTCCTAGCTACAGGACTGTGTGAGAAAGGGATTTATTCTACAAGAAAAGCTGGGGCCACAAATGAGAATAACATTTTTAACAGGGAAAAATGCAAAGTACTACATCTGGGCAATAAAAATGAAAAAAGCATATACAGAATGGGAGGAATAGGGCTAAGCAACAGCACATGTGAAAAAGACTTGGGTATACTAATAGATCACAGACTGAATATGAGTCAACAGTGTGATGCAGCAGCAAAAAAGGCAAATGCAATTCTAGGATGTATTAACAGAAGCATACAGTCTAGATCACGTGAAGTCATTATTTCCCTCTACTCCTCTTTGGTCAGACCTCATCTGGAATATTGTGTCCAGTTTTGACACAGATTAGATATTAGAAAAAACTTTTTGACAGTTAGAGTGATGAGTGGAACAAGCTGCCACGAGAAGTGGTGAGTTCTCCTTCAATGGAAGTCTTCAAACAGAGGCTGGACAGACATCTGACTGGGATGATTTAGCGAATCCTGCTTTGAGCAGGGGGTTGGACCAGATGGCCCAGGAGGTCCCTTCCAACTCTACGATTCTATGACTTTGTTCTCACGTTTTGTAGGAGGGTTCGTCTGACTCCATCTTATGTTATCAGTATAAGTGCGAGAGATGAGAGACCGACGACTGCAGTTTTACCGTGTGTGTCCGGCGTCAGTTCTACAGTGTGAGAGATGCAGGGTCTGTGACCGAAGCTGGGGGTATACGGGTGTATACAGCATACACAGAGGGGTCTGTGACCGAAGCTGGGGGTATACGGGTGTATACAGCATACACAGAGGGGTCTGCGACCAAAGCTGGGGGTATACAGGTGTATACAGAGTACACAGGGATCTGTGACCGAAGCTGGGGGTATACGGGTGTATACAGCATACACAGAGGGGTCTATTATTATTATTATTATTTATTGTTATAGCACTATTTATTCCATGGAGCTTTACATGTAAGGAGGGGTGTACATAATAAAAACAAGTACAATAATGTTAAACAATACAAGTCATAACTGGTACAGGAGGAGAGAGGACCCTGCCCGCGAAGGCTCACAATCTACAAGGGATGGGTGATAATACAGTAGGCGAGGGTAGAGCTGATCATGGTCTATGACTGAAGCTGGGGGTATACGGGTGTATACAGCATACACAGGGGGGTCTGTGACCAAAGCTGGGGGAATACAGGTGTATACAGCGTACACAGGGATCTGCGACCGAACCTGGGGGTATACGGGTGTATACAGTGAACACAGGGGGCTGTGACCGAATCTGGGGGTATACGGTGTATGCAGCGTACACAGAGGGGTCTGCGACCGAAGCTGGGGATATACGGGTGTATACAGCATACACAGAAGGGTCTATGACTGAAGCTGGGGGTATACGGGTGTATACAGCGTACACAGGGGGGTCTGTGACCAAAGCTGGGGGTATACAGGTGTATATAACGTACACAGGGGTCTGTTACCGAAGCTGGGGATATACGGGTGTATACAGCATACACAGAGGGATCTATGACGGAAGCTGGGGGTATATGGGTGTATACAGCGTACACAGGGGTCTGCGACCGAACCTGGGGGTATACGGGTGTATACAGCATACACAGGGGTCTGCGACCAAAACTGGGGATATATACAGGTGCATACAGTGAACACAGGGGGCTGTGGACGAATCTGGGGGTGTACGGTGTATACAGCATACACAGAGGGGTTTGCAACCAAAGCTGGGGGTATACGGGTGTATACAGCATAAACACAGGGCTCTGAGACTGAAGCTGGGGGTATACGGGTGTATACAGTGTACACAGGGGTCTGCAACCAAAGCTGGGAGTATACGGGTGTATATAGTGTACACAGGGGTCTGCAACCAAAACTGGGGATATATACGGGTGCATACAGTGAACACAGGGGGCTGTGGCCGAATCTGGGGGTGTACGGTGTATACAGCATACACAGAGGGGTTTGCAACCAAAGCTGGGGTATACGGGTGTATACAGCATAAACACAGGGCTCTGAGACTGAAGCTGGGGGTATACGGGTGTATACAGTGTACACAGGGGTCTGCAACCAAAGCTGGGAGTATACGGGTGTATATAGTGTACACAGGGGTCTGCAACCGAAGCTGGGGGTATACGGGTGTATACAGCGTACACAGAGGTGTCTGCGACCAAACCTGGGGGTATACAGGTGTATACAGCGTACACAGAGGGGTTTGCAACCAAAGCTGGGGGTATACGGGTGTATACAGCATAAACACAGGGCTCTGAGACTGAAGCTGGGGGTATACTGGTGTATACACTGAACACAGGGGTCTGCGCCCAAAGATGGGGGAATATGGGTGTATACAGGGCACACTGAAGGGTCTGCGACCGAAGCTGGGGGTATACAGAGAACACAGAGGGGTCCACACAAACATGGCTCCGCTCCACACACCTTGTACACACACGGCTCCGCTCCGTACACCTCGTACACACACGGCTCCGCTCCGTACACCTCGTACTCACACGGCTCCACTCCGTACACCTCGTACACACACGGCTCCACTCTGTACACCTCGTACACACACGGCTCCTCTCCGTACACCTCGTACACACACGGCTCCGCTCCGTACACCTCGTCCACACACGGCTCCGCTCCGTACACCTCGTACACACACGGCTCCGCTCCGTACACCTCGTACACACACGGCTCCGCTCCGTACACCTCGTACACACACGGCTCCGCTCCGTATACCTCGTACACACGCGGCTCTGCTACATCCACCCTGTAAACCCCTCCTGATCCCACAGAAACTTCCCCTCATCCAGCACCATGACAACCAGCACAGCAGAGTCCTGCACACACTGAGGCCCCTGATCATGTGACCCCTGACTCCTCCCCTCCTGTGACCTCATCACAGGTCCTGTGCGCACAGAGCAGCTGTAGAAATCTCCGGCCTCGGGGGTCTCACCAGACTTCGCTCTTTTCTTGCAGGGGCCGCAGTGGATTTCATCCTGGATCCATAGAGCTGAATAGAGGAGCGATGTTCCTTCACTCTGATGGGAATTGATGGTGACGTTTGTCCAACGTCCACGTTACCGAGTAAATCCCCCCAGGACTGCAGCCGGTAAAGACCCCGATATCCACAGGTGTCCCCTCTAATTGGGGGAAAGGGATAGAAAAGCCTCTTATCCCGAGGGGAAACCCTGTACATGGAGACATCGGCCTCAGATCTCTCCTGTCCTGTTCTTCCAGAAAAGCCTCAAACTTCTGTGTGTGACTCAGAGCTGAGATCTAACGTGAGAGAAGATTCCAGTGCGGGGAAGACGGGAAACCTTCATATAGACGGCCGGTGGGGATGGAGGCAGTGACCGACTCTGGCCAAATCTGTCTCTAGAGCCGCAGTAGGAGATGAAGATGTCGTCCTCATCATGAAGGAGTTATTTCTCATGTCGCGTGTAATGAATATCTCCTGCAGTATTGCTAATGCCGATTCCAGTGTCGGTAATGAGAGGAGAATTAGCGTTATGGAAGATGAGTCTATGAGGAACGTGTTCAGCTGCCGACTCCGAGGAGGAAACTGCTTGTTGTCTGTGGCCTAAATATATAGGTTTTATTAGTAGATGTCAGGGAAGAAAACTAAACCCTGTAAGATAATAAATCTCCTCATATGTTTCCCTTATTATCTCCAGTAAGTGTATTATTACACAGGATTCTTATGATGTTACATCGGATCATCTTCTTCTCATTCAGGTCTCTACAATATCGGATCCTCTCAGTGAAGATCTTCTACAGAAGAGAATTTTCCTGATTTACCCATCAAGGATGGATATGGACAGAGACAAGATGGTGGAGAGGATGTTACACCTCACCCTAGAGATCCTCTTCCGTCTCACTGGAGAGGTGAGAGATTCTGATGACGTCACATTACATCATTCTTATCTATGGGAATAACAGATGGACAGAACTGGAGAGGTGAGGACTCTGGAAATGTCTGTAGTGAGATTTATTAATGTGTCTCTCCATAACCAGGATTACACAGTGGTGAAGAAGACCTCTAGTGATCGCTGTCAGGACCCTGTGTCTGAGGGATGGGGAAGACCCCTGAGCCCAATCACGGGGCCTCCACCTCACCCCCTGATCCATGAGGACATCAATGACCAGAAGATCCTAGAACTCATCTACAAGATGATGGAGCTGCTGACTGGAGAGGTGACACTGCTGGGAATGCTGGGACATTATACAGTAACACTATGAAGGGATGGGGGGATGACGGTATCATTGTATGTGTCAGGTTCCTATAAGGTGTCAGGATGTTGCTGTCTATTTCTCCATGGAGGAGTGGGAGTATTTAGAAGAACACAGAGATCTGTACAAGGACGTCATAATGGAGGTTCCCCAGCCCCTCACATCTCCAGGTAATAGACAGGACTAAATACACACGGCCTATAATTATCTGTATGTAGAGAATTAATTCAGTCCCTGTATGTGTTTCCTCCAGATCTATCCAGTAAGAGGACAACACCAGAGAGATGTCCCCGTCCTCTTCTTCCACAGGACTGTAAACAAGAAGATCCCAGTGCTCCTCAGGATCATCAGGTAGATGGAGAGAAGGTGTCAGGAGATCTCCCCTATGATGTGTAGACGGCTGTGAAGGTCTTGTGCTCAGTCTTGTTTTATCCTCCAGTATTATATGTTTTATACTTGTGTAATGAGAACGGTGGAGATGGCAGGATTAGAGCTGGTCATAGATGGGACTTCTCCATCTGTCTGTGACTTTTACAATATTTGTTTCAGGGTGAAGATCTGACCCATATTAATACTACAGAGACATATGTGAGGGGTGATGAGTGGTGTAAAGCGGAGATTCCCACATATGACTACCCAGGTGAGTAGTAACCACTGAATGCAGAGAAGTCACAGATTCCTCTCAGTCACCGGCTGTGGCTGCTTTATCGGTGGTGTAGTCCGGCCGTATTACCATGATCACCATTTTGCCTCTAGACCACAACATTCTCCTCCACCCAAAACTGCTCAAATTTCTTTGGGCATTGAAAGCCCTTTTCTATAGAACTTAGAACCTGGAGGATCCATCCACCTCAAAATGCTGACCGTTACCTGCCCAGATCTGTAACTATAAAGCCAAATGACAGCGTACGTAGAATGTGCTGACAAGATAGAAAATCACTTGAAAAAAAAATTATGATGGGCCCTATGAGAAAGCGGAGGGTAATGATGCTGTTGGCTTCCTAGATCCCTGAGATCTTATCGGATGAATCTCCGTTCTCTCCCTCCTGTGCTGCTGAATGTCTCATGGTTCCTAGGGATGAGCGAGTATACTCGTTAGGATTTGGTACTCGCAGTACTCCAATCCTGGCGAGTATTTCACAACTCTCCTCTCTAAGCTGTGCGTGGCTGGTGGCTGTAATATACATTTATTCCCACCTGCAGGAGATGTGTTGGCTCCAGTCCTGGTGTCATGGAGTCACTCCACGTCATAAATTACATTGTTTTTGATCCTAAGGAATTCAGATTACTGCACAATCTCTCCTGAAATGGGGAGCAATATTATTTTCTCTAATCTTCTGCTCCGGATCCATAGTAGCTCCAATGGTCCACCATAAATGAGGGCAACTCTGGTTTACTGTTGTGTAATCTGTATTTGTAGTTTTCAGTTAATGATATTCTCGTGATCTGGGGTGGGGCTGTGGGCGGAGCTTTATGAGGTGTGCTAATTACATATTCCTCTGTATTGGCTTATGACAGGTCGCTGATCCCTCACTGACCTGCCCCCCATTATTACATAATGCATATAATAGCATTGATATTATTGGTGATAATGCCTATAGTATTGTGGCTATTGTGAGGCTTAGAAAAAAAATTACATCCAGCAAAATGTCACCAGCGGTGCCTGTCCAGTAACCTCTATCTCTTACTTTGCTGGTTGTCACTATCTTCTCTGCTTTCCATATCCCAAGGATTGCCTTGCTCATCGCCCTTTAACACCCTCACATGGAATCTGACCTTACACTGGGACCATGGTGTTGCCTGCTATTCTGTGGTGTTAGATGCCAAGAAGAATAGTCAGGTAGCTGGGTCAGAACCAGAAGGACAGAATACAGAATCAGAAGACACAAGAGTAGTCAGTAAACGGGCCACGGTCACAGCAGGAAACAAATACACAAGCCGCAAGCTGAGCACAGAGGACTGAACCAGAGGAGAACAGCGCTGTATCTGGCAGATTCCGGCCATGTGCTTTGAGCTTTAGTAGGGTGTGGTACTTTCCAATTGGCTGAAGTAGGGAGCAGATTACTCCAGCTGGACAGCAGGAACAGATCCCAGATGAGATTGGACACACCATATGCAGAAGCCTTAATATAACTAAATGACAGAAAACCAGAATAGTAGAAATCCCCATAAAGTGATTCCATGTTATAAACTAATTCACTGATGGTTGTAATCTCTACACACGTGGTCAAAATTGTTGGTACCCCTCGTTTAATGACAGAAAAACCCACAATGGTCACAGAAATAACTTGAATCTGACAAAAGTAATAATAAATAAATAATCTATGAAAATGAACAAATGAAAGTCAGACATTGCTTTTCCACCATGCTTCCACAGAATTTAAAAAAAAAAGAAACTCATGAAATAGGCCAGGACAGAAACGATGGAACCCCTGAAAATAATGTGACAAAAGGGACATGATAAATCCCGGTGTGTCCACTAATTATCATCACAGGTGTCTACAATCCTGGAATCAGTGAGTGGCCTGTATAGAGGCTACAGATCCTCACTGTGCTGTGTGGTGACATGGTGTGTATCACACTCAACATGGACCAGAGGAAGCGAAGGAAAGAGTTGTCTCAGGAGATTAGAAAGAAAGTTATAGACAAACATGTTACAGGTAAAAGTTATAAGACCATCTCCAAGCAGCTTCATGTTCCTGTGACTACGGCTGCACATATTATTCAGAAATTTAAGCTCCATGGGACTGTAGCCAACCTCCCTGGACGTGGCCGCAGGAGGAAAATTCATGGCAAATCAAAGAGATGAATAATATGAATGGTAACAAAAGAGCCCAGAAAAACTTCTAAACAAAAGGTGAACTTCAAGCTCAAGGAACATCAGTGTCAGATCCCACCATCACAAAAATTTTCCTTTAGACCTAATTTTTTTTTACTTTTGTAAGGGTAATAGGAGAAAATGGACTATACATTTTGTTTTGCAATTTCTCCTGAGCATGCCTATACCCCATATTTGGGGGAAATCTACTGTTTGGGCACACGGCAGGGCTCGGAAGGGAAGGCACGCCATTTGATTTTTTTAATGTAAAATATGCTGTAATAATTAGCGGTTGCCATGTCGCGTTTGGAGAGCCCCTGATCTGCCTAAACAGTGGAAACCCCCAATAAGTGACACCATTTTGGAGACTAGACAGCTTTAGGGAACTTATCCAGATGTGTATTGAGCACCTTGAATCCACAGGTGCTTCACAGAAGTTTATAACTTAGAGTCGTCGAAATAAAAAAAATAACATTTTTCACAAATAATTCATTTTTTGCCCCATATTTTGCATTTTGATAAGGGTAACAGGAGAAATTGCTCCATACAATTTGTTGTGTAATTTCTCCTGAGATCGCCTATACCCCACTTGTGGGAGAATACTACTGTTTGGGCGCATGGCAATGCTTGGAAGGGAAGAAGCGCCATATTGGAGAGCAGATTTTGCTGGAATTGTTTGTAGGTGACATGTCAAATTGTCAGAGCCCCAGACGTGTTTAAACAGTGAAAACCCCCAACATGTGACCCCATTTTTTAAACTAGACCCCCAAGGAGCTTATCTAGATGTGTGGTGGGCTCTTTGAACCCCCAAGTGCATCACAGAAGTTAATTACGTAGAAACGTGAAAATAAAAAATCATATTTTTAAAAAAAAAAAAAAAAGATCTTTTCGCCCTCCATTTTTTATCCAAAGGGTAACAGGAGAAATTGGACCGCAAAAGTTGTTGTGCAATTTGTCCTGAGTATTCTGACACCCCATATGTGGGGGTAAACCACTGTTTGGGCGCATGGCAGAGCTCAGAAGGGAAGGAGTGCCATATTGGAGAGCAGATTTTGCTGGAATTGTTTGTGGGTGACATGTCACATTGTCAGAGCCCCTGAGATGCCAGATAAGCATAAGCCCCCAAAAGTGACTGCATTTTACCAAATACTTCCCTGAATGAATTCTTCTAGTGGTGCAGTGAGCATACTGACACCACAGCTGTTCCATAGAAAATTATACCATTGGGCGGTGAAGAAAAATAATTACATTTTTACCACTAAAATGTTGTTTTAACCCCATATTTTACATTGGAAAATATATAGATAGGTAAATGGTCACTACACCCAGAGATGAATTCACAGAGGGGGGTCGTTTCCAATTCCCAGAAGGGTGTCATTTCCAAAATGGGGTCACTTCAGGGGGGATTCTGCTGTTAATGCACTTTGGAGAGCCGCTAAGTGCCAGAACAACAGAATCCCCCCTGAAGTGACCCCATGTTGGAAATGACACCCCTCTGGGAATTCATCTATGGATATAGTGACCATTTTCACTACATGGATGATTTCCAGAAACTCATAGTAGAAGTTTCACAGCAAAAATGTCATTGTAGTGCCCAATATATTGTGCCCAGCTTGTGTCTCTGGAGACCTCCCCCACCTACCCCCGGAAATTGTTACATCAGCTCTACTCAAACGTGTCTGTCACTAAATAAACCAAATGCTTGAATGTCAAAACAGTTCAAAAACGTGGTTCTGTGTGGAAGATTGTAAAGCCGTCATGGAGGCATAAGGCTGGCAGTGATGGGCATTGTGGGTAATAATAGCGGGTATCATGCCTTATTCCTCTCTAGGAACATACACGACATCTTCTCTGGGGGTTCTTTCTTGTTTCAGTTGCTGGGATGAGTGCAATAAAATGTCGCTCAGTGAGTCTTCTCACATCTTCACATTCTAAAGGATTGGCGGGGACAAAATTTTCAAAAACAAGATTTTCAGTGACCTTTTCCTGATAATCAAGGAAAGTATCTGCATTTCCGGCTTTTTTGTATAACGCAAAAGAATTATATGTGGCCACCTGAAACAAATACATGACTAACTTTTTATACCAGATATATGATTTTCTTGATACCTGGTATGGTTGTAGAACCTGATCTGCAAGGTCCACACCCCATATATTTGTTGTAGTCAATGACTAAAAACAGGTTTTGGAGTAGTGGATCCCTGTTGGTCTGCAGTGGCCCTTGTGGCATCTGTGTGGATCGAGCTCAGGATAAAAATATTTTATTTATCCTTAATATTAAGGGCAAGCAGCTCTCCATTGTGTAAAGCCCCTGACTGCCCCTTTCGGAACTTTTTGCTGACCAATGATTGTGGAAACCCCTGATGGTTTTTGCGAATGGTCCTACAAGCCCCTATGTTATGTTCAACTAGAGGTATGCTGGTGTAGTAGTTGTCAACATACAGATTGGAGCCTTTTTGGAAAAATTGAGTTATCAGCTCCCAAACCTTTTTTCCAGATGTCCCCAGATAAGTAGGGCATCCTGGTGGGTTTAGTTGGCTATCTTTCCCCTCTTAAATGTGAAATGCTGATGTGCATATGGTTGAACTCTCGCACATTTTATAGAGCTTTATTCCGAACCTTGCCCTCTTAGAAGGAATAAATTGCTTGAGGTGCAGACTTCCTTTGAATTTTACAAGGGACTCATCAATGGAAATGTTTTCTGTTGGGGTGTAGAGCTTTAAGAACTTTTCTGTCAAGTCTTCGATGATGGTTCTGATTTTGAATAGTCTGTCATGTTCTGGGGCATTTCTGGGCAGGCATTGACTATTGTCGTTAAAATGCCAAAATCTCATGAGCATTTCATAACGGGTCCTAGGAAGAACGGCAGAAAACATAGGGGTGGCTTGAACAGGGCGGTTGGACCAATAGGACCGAATGCTCGTTTTTTAAAAAGCCCCATAGCGAATGTCAGTCCTAAAAATGTTTTAATTTCTAGGACATTAGTTTGTCCATAAATTTGACCTAGCATAATAGGATCGTGGATTCTGGCTGATGAATTGGGACACATATAAATTTGTAGGACAATATGCTCTAGCAAGCTATCTGTCAGAAAGAAATTAAAAAAATAATTGTTCCAAAATTTTCCACCTCCACATTTATACCAGGAATGGCATTAAAATTAGGGATGAATGGAGTAGCCGAATCCGAATCTTTCCATCTAGGAAATGCTACATCAAGAGGCAAAGCCCCTTGGACATGGGTGTGCGCCAATTCTCGAGCACTAGGGACAGCGCTAGTACTGGGCATTGTTCCCTGAGTTGGAGACATTTCTCCAGAAGCGCTATTTGTCCTTCTTGTTGTACTGGTCCTTGTGTGTGAGGATGGACCGGAATCACTGCTCATTTCTGAGCTATCACTGTCGCTGCTACTAAAGCCCTCGAAATCCACATCGCCATCTGACACTGCACTTGCTTCGCTGTCAGAACATAAAAGTGTATAAGCCTCCTCTGCACCATAATACTAACGGGCCATTTCATTCATTTTTATTTTTTCCATAAATAGAAAACTATGACGTGACCAAATTATTGGGGAGACAATTGAGAAAAGCCTAATTCTTTAGCCTACCTCTAACTTTAGAATAAACCTTAAAATTAACCCTGACTTTAGCCCCAACACTAACCCTAACTATAGCACTAACCCTAACCTGCCTTATCTGTTTTTTTACTTTATACCACAATCGCTGACTGACACAGCTGTTGGCAGCAGCACTTGTAACACTGTTTCTCCTCTAATCTCTCACTGACAGGAGATCTGAGGAGAAACAATGTTTTTTATGAGGCAGATCACCCGGGAAAGTTCGCTGCTACAACAAACTCTCCTAGTGATTTGTCTCATTGGCTAGTGTGAGGCTGACGTCATCAGGACCTGAACCAATCAGGTCTCGATGCGCACGGGGTCACAGCAAGCGTTGTGTGGTGGAATCCCCTCGTTATATGGTATGTGGGGGTCCCGATGAGCATAAAACCGCTGACCGTAGACAAACATTGGCATTGCACAAAGCCCTGCTAGCGCCGATGTCTATCTACCGTTGGAGGTCATGAAGCGGGTACGTTAAGGGTACCATAGTTTCTGTCCAGGCCTATTTCATTAGTTTTATTTTTTTTTTGAAATTCTGTGGAATCATGGTTGGAAAGCAATGTCTGACTTTCATTTGTTCATTTTCATAGATTTTTGATTTATTATTACTTTTGTCAGATTCAAGTTATTTCTGTGACCATTGTGGGTTTTTCTGTCAGTAAATGAGGGGTACCAGCAATTTTGACCACATGTGTAGGAGGAGTGAATATTTTGACTCCACAGCAACTTTCCGTAAATTAACACGCAGTGGATGTTGGAGAGTGAAAATTACACATTTGCCATTTTCTTACCCAGCACATAGTGCCCAGATTGTGCTCCAGGAGACACCACAAATTAAGTGGATTCTTCTCACTATAATATTGCTAAATACAGGGATCCTAAATGTTGTTTGCGCACACTGCAAGACTCCGAAGTAAGAGCGGATTTTGCTGGATTGGTTTATAGAAACCCTGTTGCTTTTCAACAGCCTTTGAGCCACTAATAGTGTGGGAACCTCTGTTTTTCCATTGGCAGATGATGGACCTGAGTGGGGACTTGTTTTTGTGAGATGAGAATTGGTATTATTTTCACCTACATAACATTGATTGGTTTCTTTTTATTCGATATTTGGGAGGCAGAATGAACAAACAGTTGAACACCACACACTACTGGTTCATCCAACAAGGTTTTCTATTAGACGGTGAACTGTCATTGTCTTGGTAAATAATTAAAGTTTTTTACATAGCTTGCCATTTTTATGGACAGTTTAAGTAGAAATATTCAAAAATATAAAACTCAAGGATATTTTATAAAAAAAATTTTTTCTTATCTTAGCAGATTACTGTACCAGGAGATCAGAGGGACAGCTGACATCTTCAATTTTTAAATCTGATGATCTTGAAATCCTACAACGAACAACTGAAGTGATTGCTATTACTCCAGATATATCATCATCCATTCACAGAAAAGATCTGTCATCTGATCCTATGAAACAGGTCCCATCTTCTGATTCATTACTGACTACTAAGGAAAATCAAAGTCACAAAAGAGGCATTAAAAAAACAAACTGCTCCTAAAGCAAAGAAGTCATTTTCATGTTCAGAATGTGGGAAATGTTTTAACAAGAAATCACATTTTGTTACACACCAAAGAACTCACACAGGGGAGAAGCCTTTTTTATGTTCAGAATGTGGGAAATCTTTTAACACCAAATCACATTTTGTTACACACCAATTAACTCACACAGGAGAGAAGCCTTTTTCCTGTTCAGAATGTGGAAAATGTTTTAACCATAACGGGAATCTTGTTAAACACCAAAAAACTCACACAGGGGAGAAGCCTTTTTTATGTTCAGAATGTGGAAAATGTTTTAACCATAACGGGAATCTTGTTAAACACCAAAAAACTCACAAAGGAGAGAAGCCTTTTTCATGCTCAGAATGTGGGAAATGTTTTAACCAGAAAGGGAATCTTGATTAACACCAAAGAACTCACACAGGAGAGAAGTCTTTTTGATGTTCAGAATGTGAGAAATGTTTTACTCAGAATTCAAATCTTGTTACATGTGAGAGAATTCATACAGCAGAGAAGCCATATTCATGTTCAGAATGTGGGAAATGTTTTAAATGGAAAAATAAATCTTGATTCAAAGAACCCACATAGGGGAGAAGACTTTTTCCTGTTCAGAATGTGGGAAATGTTTTAACCGGAGATCACTTCTTCTTTGACATCAAGTCACACAGGGAGAAGCTTTTTTCATTTTCTTAATGTGGATAATATTTTACTTGGAAATCAACTGTTAATAAACATCAGAGGCATCACATAGGGGAGAAGGTTTTTTTATAATGTTGGAATAGTTTTAATCAAAATTGAATCTTCTTAAATAGGTTGTCTCTTGTCATTCCTCATGTTTGTTGACAAAAGGAAAAAAATAAACTTTATTACTTCCAAAAGTAAAACTATATTCCTAATTCACCCCCTGAAGGTTAGTCAATAGGTGACTAATAGAAAAAACATATATCCCACATCTCAGTATATAGGGTGAGGAGATGTATACACACTCACTCTCCAAGCCTCTCATTTCTACGACTCATCAGGAGACTATTTAATATTGACCTATATCCACGCCAGACTAGACAAAATAAAAACTAAAATCATGTATCATGTTATCTGAAACAGTCAGAAAACTAGCCACATATCGGCAGATCCCAGACCTCAAACTATATACTGTGTAAGTTTATAAGCCACTCCAGTGTCAGGAATAGATAGTATGTGAAAATACAGTATAATTCTTGTGTTTTTCTCCTATAGGGACTGCCCTAGTTTGGGATTGTAACAGCTGTTAATTAGTAGTGCAGACAAATTGTCCTAGACCAGTGATGGCGAACCTATGGCATGCAGAGCCCTCTCTGCTGGCACGTGGTATCACCTCATCTACAAGTGTCCTCGCTCCAGAGCTGCAGCTTCCTGCCTCACATGGCAGTCAGCGACGCAGCTGGATAACATCATCATTCAGCTCTGCAGCCGCTGTGCTAGTGAGAGGAAGCTTCCGGCGAGTGCACGGAGAGGTGTGTGTGTGTAATGATGGGGGAGAGGGCAATGATGGGAGTGATGGAGAAGGCAATGATGGGGAGAAGGCAATGATGGGAGTGATGGAGAAGGCAATGATGGGGAGAGGGCAATGATGGGAGTGATGGAGAAGGCAATGATGGGGAGAGGGCAATGATGGCAGTGATGAAGAAGGCAATGATGGGTGTGATGGCAATGATGGGAGTGATGGAGAAGGCAATGATGGGGAGAGGGCAATGATGGGAGTGATGGAGAAGGCAATGATGGGAGTGATGGAGAAGGCAATGATGCGGGTGATGGGGAGAGTGCAATGATGGCAGTGATGAAGAAGGCAATGATGGGGGTGATGGCAATGATGGGAGTGATGGAGAAGGCAATGATGGGAGTGATGGAGAAGGTAATGATGGGGAGAAGGCAATGATGGGAGTGAAGGAAAAGGCAATGATGCGGGTGATGGGGAGAGGGCAAAAATGGGTGTGATGGAGAGGGCAATGATGGGGTGGTGAGGAGGAAATGATGGAGGTGGTTGAATGAGCAATTTCTACAATAAGGGGATCAGGATGGGGCACATTTCTACATGAAGGGGATCATACAAAAAGCAAAAAACACAAATATCCTGAACTAAAAAGTAAAAAATACTGCAAATAATGCATAAAGGTGATAATAATAATAATAATAATAAGGGTATTTAGTAAACATAATTTTGATCAAAATAATGTACAAGCCATCTTGCCACGTCACGGCAACCCTTGTGGGACAGTCCCTACTCTAGTATTTAAAACCTTTTCACTTGCCAAGTGGCGTGAATGTGAATAAGGGTCTAGCTGCTGAACCACTAGTAACAGCTTAGGCCAGACTGGATGGCTTTCCCAGCTCAGAAAGAGGGCGGTCACACCCATATATGCACTGAATGCACAATGAAATGAATAAAAAACAAATCTGAACTGAGAAAAGTAAGTTAATGTGTATGCACAATGTAAGTGCATATTAGCACATGACCATTAACCAGAGAAAACCAGAGAGGTTTTAAATACTAGAGTAGGGACTGTCCCACAAGGGTTGCCGTGACGTGGCGGGATGGCTTGTACATTATTTTGATCAAAATTATGTTTACTAAATACCCTTATTATTATTACCTTTATGCATTATTTGCAGTATTATTAAAAGAATGGGGCACATTACTACAAGAAGTGGACAATGATGGGGCATATTACTACAAGAAGGGGACAATGATGGGGCATATTACTACAAGAAGGGGACAATGATGGGGCATATTACTACAAGAAGTGGACAATGATGGGGCATATTACTACAAGAAGGGGACAATGATGGGGCATATTACTACAAGAAGGGGACAATGATGGGGCATATTACTACAAGTAGTGGACAATGATGGGGCATATTACTACAAGAAGTGGACAATGATGGGGCATTAAAAACCATTCTGTTTGTTGCTGCCCACTTCTCCAGTTTATATCTTTTTGAATCCTCTCTCTCTCTTCTCTAGTATTAGCTATCCCTCCTAGCTACAGGACTGTGTGAGAAAGGGATTTATTCTACAAGAAAAGCTGGGGCCACAAATGAGAATAACATTTTTAACAGGGAAAAATGCAAAGTACTACATCTGGGCAATAAAAATGAAAAAAGCATATACAGAATGGGAGGAATAGGGCTAAGCAACAGCACATGTGAAAAAGACTTGGGTATACTAATAGATCACAGACTGAATATGAGTCAACAGTGTGATGCAGCAGCAAAAAAGGCAAATGCAATTCTAGGATGTATTAACAGAAGCATACAGTCTAGATCACGTGAAGTCATTATTTCCCTCTACTCCTCTTTGGTCAGACCTCATCTGGAATATTGTGTCCAGTTTTGGGCACCACATTTTAAAAAAGACATCAACAAACTGGAGCAAGTTCAGAAAAGAGCGACCAGAATGGTGACCGGTCTGCAAACCCTGTCTTATGAGGAAAGGTTGCAGGATTTGGGAATGTTTAGTTTGCAAAAGAGAAGACTGAGAGGAGACTTAATAGCTGTCTACAAATATCTAAAGGGCTGTCACATTGTAGAAGGATCAACTTTATTCTCATTTGCACAAGGAAAGACTAGAAGCAATGGGATGAAGCTGAATGGGAGGAGACACAGATTAGATATTAGAAAAAACTTTTTGACAGTTAGAGTGATCAATGAGTGGAACAGGCTGCCACGAGAAGTGGTGAGTTCTCCTTCAATGGAAGTCTTCAAACAGAGGCTGGACAGACATCTAACTGGGATGATTTAGCGAATCCTGCTTTGAGCAGGGGGTTGGACCAGATGGCCCAGGAGGTCCCTTCCAACTCTACCATTCTATGATTCTATGATACAGTTAATGCTATAGTTAGAGTTAGTGTTTGGGCTAAAGTTAGGGTTACTGTTAGGCTAAAGAATTAGGCTTTTCTCAATTGTCTCCCCAATAATTGGGTCACGTCAGAGTTTTCTTTTTCCAAAAAAACCCAAAAACGAATAAAATGGCCGGTCAGTATTATAGTGCAGAGGAGGTGTGATGTACAATGTCTGTGAGGTATGGGGTTTTGTCCACAAAATATGATGTTTTCTGTTGTAACTTTCCAGAAAGATCCGGCAGATATGACAATCCAGGCTGCTAGCTCTGCAGCTTCATCCCTCCTCCCTTCACACACACACACAGAGCAGTGCCACCCCCCTCCTCTACAGCCTGTGTTCGCACTAGTAATAGGAGACCCCCCTGCTGTTACAACCATTTGTTTCCTTCTCTCCTCTTCAGAGCGGGAAAAACTTCTTTGTTTGAAACGAATAAAACTATGAGAGACTATACCATAAGAACCAAATACCCCAGAGATATGAAAATCACATTTTTGTAATCCGGGCGGTCACAGCGTCGCTGCCGTGGTTCTGGCGAAGCGTAATCCTTTCAGAACCTGAGATATGTGTTCCAGCTAAACGGTGTATCAGAACTACTGCATATTTGGTCTTGAATTATTGTACTCAACAAATCACAACCAATGATGCCCTATATGTGTCAGTGCGGGCTGCCCCCACGGAGTTATGATTAGTATAAGTTTTCTAGTGTAATTCTAAATCCAAAAGGGAGAGGTGGGATTAACCCAGCATGCATCTCTCCGTGATGTCACATAGCAAGTCTATAAAGCACTTCCTGGACAAAACCAGGGCAGAACAGCTCAAGTCGTCGTGCTAGAAAGACCCAGATGAGCGGAGAAGTGCAGCTCCGCCTCCACCCACCTTAGCCGCATGGTCTGCCTAAGGAACAATATGGAACTGTGAGTGTACTCTCTTTGTTTTCTCCACTTTTATTTTATACCTGTACTGTACATATTTTATGTCTCAATTTTATAGCAACTTTTATCTGTAATCACTGTCCTCTTTCGGAAAATAAATGAAATAATTATTTAGATCTGTCTCTATGCTCTAAGACTCGAACTATACGCCTTTGATAGATAATCGCTACTAATTCAAGGGGTTTGCCACGGACCCTCTTAATTTAACACTGTGATTTAAGTAACCGTGACTGGTGGCAGCGCGTTGTGCACGGCTATTGCGGCTTGCTGGCAGTCTAGAAGGGTCTTATATAGCTGAATAAGGGTCTGCGGCACCAGCATTCATAATTCCCTTACTGCAGAAGCCTAATTGCCGGTTCACAACAGGCAGCCCGTCCGGCGACCAATTATCCTAGGTGCAGTTCCCTGACTGACCTGAGGGTAAGGGGGGCGCCGGAGAGCTGCAAGTTCCAAAGTGGAACTGAGAAAGTGGGATATACATAAATCCCCGCAGTACTTGGAAGATTGATAGCAGTGGTGGGGCATCCAAATTAAACTCCCCCTGCGGCAAATTGTAGAGCGAGATTAGCTTGCTGGATATTTTTGTCACATGGTGCCAGTGGTGGGATAACTAGGATAAGCCCCACTGCGCCTGTGATAGCCGTGTGCCGGCATTGTGTCTCGTCCCTCCGTCCGCTGATACACCCGTGTCAGTGGTTGGACTGTGACATAGTGGTGACACAGGGTCCGCTGTCCGTCGCGTTTTGGTGGCAGCGGGACCCCCGTTAGTCGCCTCCGTAAGTGGACGAATGGCCGTGGGCTGTTCGTCACAGGAGGCTTATGCACTTTTATGTTCTGACAGTGAAGAAAGTGCAGTGTCAGATGGCAATGTGGATTTCGAGGGCTTTAGTAGCAGCGATAGTGATAGCTCAGAAATGAGCAGTGATTCCGGTCCATCCTCACACACAAGGACCAGTACAACAAGAAGGACAAATAGCGCTTCTGGAGAAATGTCTCCAACTCAGGGAACAATGCCCAGTATTAGCGCTGTCCCTAGTGCTCGTGAATTGGCGCACACCAATGTCCAAGGGGCTTTGCCTCTTGATGTAGCATTTCCCAGATGGGAGGCTTCGGATTCGGCTACTCCATTCATCCCTAATTTTAATGCCATTCCTGGTATAAATGTGGAGGTGGAAAATTTTGCACCAATTATTTTTTTTTAATTTGTTTATGACAGATAGCTTGCTAGAGCATATTATCCTACAAATGTATATGCATCCCAATTCATCAGCCAGAATCCACGATCCTATTATGCTCGGTCAAATTTATGGAACCAACTAATGTCCTAGAAATGAAAACATTTTTAGGACTTACATTCACTATGAGGCTTGTTAAAAAAAAATGAGCATTCGGTCTTATTGGTCCAACCGCCCTGTTCAAGCCACCCCTATGTTTCCTGTCACTCTTCCTAGCACCTGTTATGAGATGCTCATGAGATTTTGGCATTTTAGCGACAATAGTCAATACCTGCCCGGAAATGCCCCAGAACATGACAGACTATTCAATATCAGACCCATCATCGAAGACTTGACAGAAAAGTTCTTAAAGCTCTACACCCCAACAGAAAACATTTCCATTGATGAGTCCCTTGTAAAATTCAAAGGAAGACTGCACCTCAAGCCATTTATTCCTTCTAAGAGGGCAAGGTTCGGAATAAAGCTCTATAAAATGTGTGAGAGTTCAACCGGATACACATCAGCTTTACACATTTATGAGGGGAAAGACAGCCAAGTAAACCCACCAGGACGCCCTACTTATCTGGGGACATCTGGAAAAATCGTTTGGGAGCTGATAACTCCATTTTTACAAAAAGGCTACAATCTGTATGTTGACAACTACTACACCAGCATACCCCTATTTAAAAGTCTGTTTGAACATAACATAGGGGCTTCTGGGACCATTCGAAAAAACCATCAGGGGTTTCCACAATCATTAGTCAGCAAAAAGTTCTGAAAGGGGCAGTCAGGGGCTTTACACAATGGAGAGCTGCTTGTCCTTAAGTATAAGGATAAAAAAGATATTTTTATCTTGAGCTCGATCCACACAGATGCCACAAGGGCCACTGCAGACCAACAGGGATCCACTACTCCAAAACCTGTGTCTGTCATTGACTACAACAAATATATGGGGGTGTGGACCTTGCAGATCAGGTTCTACAGCGATACCAGGTATCAAGAAAATCATAGATCTGGTATAAAGAGTTAGTCATGTATTTGTTTCAGGTGGCCACATATAATTCTTTTGTGTTATACAAAAAAGCCGGAAATGCAGATATTTTCCTTGATTATTATGAGGTCATGTAAATCTTGTTTTTGAGAATTTTGTCCCCGCCAATCCTTTAGAATCTGAAGATGTGAGAAGACTCACTGAGCGACATTTTATTGCACTCATCCCAGTAACTGAAACAAGAAAGAACCCCCAGAGAAGATGTCGTGTATGTTCCACGAGAGGAATGAGGCATGATACCCGCTATTATTACCCACAATGCCCATCATTGCCAGCCTTATGCCTCCATGACGACTTTACAATCTTCCACACAGAACCACGTTTTTCAACTGTTTTGAGATTCAAGCATTTGGATTATTTAGTGACAGACACATTTGAGTAGAGCTGACTTAACAATTTCCGGGGGTAGGTGGGGGGAGGTCTCCAGAGACACAAGCTGGGCACAATATATTGGGCACTACAATGACATTTTTGCAATTTTTGCTCTAAAACTTCCACTACAAGTTTCTGTAAATCATCCATGTAGTGAAAATGGTCACTATATCCATAGATGAAATCACAGAGGGGTGTCATTTCCAAAATGGGGTCACTTCAGGGGGGATTCTCTTGTTCTGGTACTTAGCGGCTCCCCAAAGTGCCGCAACAGCAGAATCCCCCCTGAAGTGACCCCATTTTGGAAATGACACCCCTCTGGGAATTCATCTATGGGTGTAGTGACCGTTTACCTATCTACCTATTTTCCACTGTAAAATCTGGGGTTAAAACAACATTTTAGTGGTAAAAATGTAATTATTTCGTCTTCACTGCCCAATGGTATAATTTTCTATGGAACAGCTGTGGTGTCAGTATGCTCACTGCACCATTAGAAGAATTCATTCAGGGAAGTATTTGGTAAAATGCAGTCACTTTTGGGGGCTTATGCAGTTCTGGCACCTCAGGGGCTCTGACAATGTGACATGTCACCCACAAACAATTCCAGCTAAATCTGCTCTCCAATATGGCCCTCACTCCCTTCCAAGCTCTGCCATGCTCACAAAGAGTGGATTACCCCCACATATGGGGTGTCAGAATACTCAGGACAAATTGCAAAACAACTTTTGGGGTCCAATTTCTCCTGTTACCCGTTGGAAAAAAACAATTGAGGGCGAAAAGTTCATTTTTTTGTGGAAAAAATATGTTTTTTTATTTTCACGGCTCTATGTAATTAACTTCTGTGAAGCACTTGGGAGTTCAAAGTGCCCACCTCATGTCTAGATAAGTTCCTTGGGGAGGCGTTTAGTTTCCAAAATGGGGTCACTTGTTGGGGATTTCCACTGTTTAGACACGTTAGTGTCTCTGACAATGTGACATGTGAGCCACAAACAATTCCAGCAAAATCTGCTCTCCAATATGGCGCTCCTTCCCTTCCAAGCTCTGCCATGTGCCCAAACAGTAGTATTCTCCCACATATGGGGTATCTACGTGTTCAGGAGAAATTGTATGGAGCAATTTCTCCTGTTACCCTTATGAAAATGAAAAATATGGAGCTAAAAAGATTTGTGAAAAATTGTATTTTTTTTATTTCCACGGCTCTACGTTATAAACTTCTGCGAAGCACCTGTGGGTTCAAGGTGCTCAATACACATCTGGATAAGTTCCCTAAGTGGTCTAGTTTCCAAAATGGTGACACTTGTTGGTGGTTTACACTGTTTAGGCACATCAGGGGCTCTCGAAACATGACATGGCAACCGGCTAATTATTCCAGCATATTTTACATTCAAAAAGTCAAATGGCGCTCCTTCCCTTCCGAGCCCTGCTGTGTGCCCAAACAGTAGATTTCCCCCACATATGGGGTATCAGCATGCTCAGGAGAAATTGCAAAACAAAATGTATAGTCCATTTTCACCTATTACCCTTGAGAAAGTAAAAAAAAAATTAGGTCTAAAGGAAAATTTTTGTGATGGTGGGATCTGACACTGATGTTCCTTGAGCTTGAAGTTCACCTTTAATCTGTTTAGAAGTTTTTCTGGGCTCTCTTGTTACCATTCATATTATCCATCTCTTTGATTTGCCATGAATTTTCCTCCTGTGGCCACGTCCAGGGAGGTTGGCTACAGTCACATGGAGCTTAAATTTCTGAATAATGTGTGCAGCTGTAGTCACAGGAACATCAAGCTGCTTGGAGATGGTCTTATAACTTTTACCTGTAACATGTTTGTCTATAACTTTCTTTCTAATCTCCTGAGACAACTCTTTCCTTCGCTTCCTCTGGTCCATGTTGAGTGTGATACACACCATGTCACCACACAGCACAGTGAGTATCTGTAGCCTCTATACAGGCCACTCACTGATTCCAGGATTTTAGACTCCTGTGATGCTAATTAGTGGACACATCGCGATTTATCATGTCCCTTCTGTTACATTATTTTCAGGGAACCATCATTTCTGTCCAGGCCTATTTCATGAGTTTAATTTTTTTTTTTAATTCTGTGGAAGCATGGTTGAAAAGCAATGTCTGACTTTCATTTGTTCATTTTCATAGATTTTTATTTATTATTACTTTTGTCAGATTCAAGTTATTTCTGTGACCATTGTGGGTTTTTCTGTCATTAAACGAGGGGTACCAACAATTTTGACCCCGTGTGTAGAGATTATAACCATCAGTGAATTAATTAATAACATGGAATCACTTTATGGGGATTTCTACTGTTTTGGTTTTCTGTCATTTAGTTATATTAGGGCTTCTGCATATGGTGTGTCCAATCTCATCTGGGATCTGTTCCTGCTGTCCAGCTGGAGTAATCTGCTCCCTACTTCAGCCAATTGGAAAGTACCACACCCTACTAAAGCTCAAAGCACATGGCCGGGATCTGCCAGATACAGCGCTGTTCTCCTCTGGTTCAGACCTCTGTGCTCAGCTTGCGGCTTGTGTATTTGTTTCCTGTTGTGACCGTGGCCCGTTTACTGACTACTCTTGTGTCTTCTGATTCTGTATTCTGTCCTTCTGGTTCTGACCCAGCTACCTGACTATTCTTCTTGCCATCTAACACCACAGAATAGCAGGTAACACCATGGTCCAAGCCTAGTGGTCCCAGTGTAGGTCCAGATCCATCTGAGGGTGTTATAGGGCGATGAGCAAGGCAATCCTTGGGATATGGAAAGCAGAGAAGATAGTGACAACCAGCAAAATGTCACCGGTGATAGCGGTGCCTGCACAGTAGCATCTATAAGTAAGAGACAGAGGCTACTGCGCAGGCGCCGCTGGTGTCATTTTGCTGGATGTAATTTTTTTTTCTAAGCCTCACAATAGCCACAATATTATAGGCATTATCACCAATAATATCAATGCTATTATATGCATTATGTAATAATGGGGGCAGGTCAGTGAGGGATCAGCGACCTGTCATAAGCCAATACAGATGAATATGTAATTAGAGCTCCACATAAAGCCCCGCCCACAGCCCAGCCCACAGCCCCGCCCCAGAGCACGAGAATCTCATTAACTGAAAACTACAAATACAGATTAAACAACAGTAAACCAGAGTTGCCCTCATTTATGGTGGACCATTGGAGCTACTATGAATCCTGAGCAGAAGATTAGAGATAATAATATTGCTCCCCATTTCAGGAGAGATTGTGCAATAATCTGAATTCCTTAGGATCAAAAACAATGTAATTTATGACGTGGAGTGAATCCATGACACCAGGGCTGGAGCCAACACATCTCCTGCAGGCGGGAATAAATGTATATTACAGCCCTCAGCCACGCACACCTTAGAGAGGTGAGTTGTGAAATACTCGCCAGGATTTGAGTATTGTGAGTACCGCATTACTCGCCGAGTACCAAATCCTAACGAGTATACTTGCTCATCCCTAGTGACCATGAGACATTCAGCAGCACAGAAGGGAGAGAAGATTCATCCGATAAGATCTCAGGGATCTAGGAAGCCAACAGCACCATTACCCTCCGCTTTCTCTTACAGGCCCAGCATAAGATTTTTCTTCAAGTGATTTTCTATCTTGTCAGCACATTCTACGTACGCTGTCATTTGGCTTTATAGTTACAGATCTGGGCAGGTAACGGTCAGCGTCTCCTAATGTGAAGGAGAGAATGGCTGATTCCTGTCTCTTTGTCTTGAGAATAAACTTCAGGATCTCTAAGCAGCCGCAGCTCCAGTCCCGAGTAGCGGCGGAAGCGACGGGTGTTGATGCGAGAGACTCGTGCAAGTTTCTTGCATCACACACAGTATTGTGATCCCGGCCTAACTCTGTGTTCAGTGTGACTCTTTAAGCGCGCACTCGGCCTATATTGGGTCAGGTACAAGCAATCATACTGAAAGATCTTGCTTTAAGGGATCACCCTCACACTAATCCCAGGGGGTAGGTGGATCCTCCAGGTTGTAAGTTCTATAGAAAAGGGCTTTCAATGCCCAAAGTCATTTGAACAGTTTTGGGTGGAGGAGAATGTTGTGGTCTAGAGGCAAAATGGTGATCATGGTAATACGGCCGGACTACACCACCGATAAAGCAGCTACAGCCGGTGACTGAGAGGAATCTGTGACTTCTCTGCATTCAGTGGTTACTACTCACCTGGGTAGTCATATGTGGGAATCTCCTCTTTACACCACTCATCACCCCTCACATATGTCTCTGTAGTATTAATATGGGTCAGATCTTCACCCTGAAACAAATATTGTAAAAGTCACCGACAGATGGAGAAGTCCCATCTATGATCAGCTCTAATCCTGCCATCTCCACCGCTCTCATTACACAAGTATAAAACATATAATACTGGTGGATAAAACAAGACTGAGCACAAGACCTTCACAGCCGTCTACACATCATAGGGGAGATCTCCTGACACCTTCTCTCCATCTACCTGATGATCCTGAGGAGCACTGGGATATTCTTGGTTACAGTCCTGTGGAAGAAGAGGACGGGGACATCTCTCTGGTGTTGTCCTCTTACTGGATAGATCTGGAGGAAACACATACAGGGACTGAATTCATTCTCTACGTACAGATACATAGTAACATAGTAACATAGTTTTGAAGGCTGAAGGAAGACCTTATGTCCATCTAGCTCAGCCTATTTTTAGTGCAGCTGTTCTGCATTGTTGATCCTGGGGAAGGCAAAAAACCCACAGAGTAGAAGCCGATTTTTTCCATAGGGAAAAAAATTCCTTCCCCTAAGCTGGGTCAACCATCTACCTATAATATTCTGTTATTCGTAACCTATACTGTTATTCACAAGAAAAGCATCCATACCTTTCTTACATTCATTCAGTGAGTTGGCCATCACCACTTCCTCAGGAAGAGAATTCCAGAGCCTCACTGCTCTTACCGTGAAGAACCCTCTTCTATGCTGGTGCAGAAATTGTCTTTCATCCAAACGAAGAGAATGCCCCCTTGTTCTTGTCACAGTGCTTGGTAGAAACAGTTCATTGGAGAGATCTCTGTATTGCCCTCTGATATACTTGTACATATATATTATGTCGCCCCTAAGTCTTCTCTTTTATAGAGTAAATAGACATAATTTTGATAACCTTTCTGGGTATTGTAGTGAACCAACTCCCATTTATCATTTTAGATAATTATAGGCCGTGTGTATTTAGTCCTGTCTATTACCTGGTGATGTGCGGGGCTGGGGAACCTCCATTATGACGTCCTTGTACAGATCTCTGTGTCCTTCTAAATACTCCCACTCCTCCATGGAGAAATAGACAGCGACATCCTGACACCTTATAGGAACCTGACACATACAATGATACCGTCATCCCCCGATCCCTTCATAGTGTTACTGTATAATGTCCCAGCATTCCCAGCAGTGTCACCTCTCCAGTCAGCAGCTCAATCATCTTGTAGATGAGTTCTAGGATCTTCTGGTCATTGATGTCCTCATGGATCAGGGGGTGAGGTGGAGGCCCCGTTATTGGGCTCAGGGGTCTTCCCCATCCCTCAGACACAGGGTCCTGACAGCGATCACTAGAGGTCTTCTTCACCACTGTGTAATCCTGGTTATGGAGAGACACATGAATAAATCTCACTCCAGACATTTCCAGAGTCCTCACCTCTCCAGTTCTGTCCATCTGTTATTCCCATAGATAAGAATGATGTAATGTGACGTCATCAGAATCTCTCACCTCTCCAGTGAGACGGAAGAGGATCTCTAGGGTGAGGTGTAATATCCTCTCCGCCATCTTGTCTCTGTCCATATCCGTCCTTGATGGGTAAATCAGGAAAACTCTCTTCTGTAGAAGATCTTCACTGAGAGGATCCGATATTGTAGAGACCTGAATGAGAAGAAGATGATCCGATGTAACATCATAAGAATCCTGTGTAATAATACAATTACTGGAGATAATAAGGGAAACATATGAGGAGATTTATTATCTTACAGGGTTTAGTTTTCTTCCCTGACATCTACTAATAAAACCTATATATTTAGGCCACAGACAACAAGCAGTTTCCTCCTCGGAGTCGGCAGCTGAACACGTTCCTCATAGACTCATCTTCCATAACGCTAATTCTCGTCTCATTACCGACACTGGAATCGGCATTAGCAATACTGCAGGAGATATTCATTACACACGACATGAGAAATAACTCCTTCATGATGAGGACGACATCTTCATCTTCTACTGCGGCTCTAGAGACAGATTTGGCCAGAGTCGGTCACTGCCTCCATCCCCACCGGCCGTCTATATGAAGGTTTCCCGTCTTCCCCGCACTGGAATCTTCCATCACGTTAGATCTCAGCTCTGAGTCACACACAGAAGTTTGAGGCTTTTCTGGAAGAACAGGACAGGAGAGATCTGAGGCCGATGTCTCCATGTACAGGGTTTCCCCTCGGGATAAGAGGCTTTTCTATCCCTTTCCCCCAATTAGAGGGGACACCTGTGGATATCGGGGTCTTTACCGGCTGCAGTCCTGGGGGGATTTACTCGGTAACGTGGACGCTGGACAAACGTCACCATCAATTCCCATCAGAGTGAAGGAACATCGCTCCTCTATTCAGCTCTATGGATCCAGGATGAAATCCACTGCGGCCCCTGCAAGAAAAGAGCGAAGTCTGGTGAGACCCCCGAGGCCGGAGATTTCTACAGCTGCTCTGTGCGCACAGGACCTGTGATGAGGTCACAGGAGGGGAGGAGTCAGGGGTCACATGATCAGGGGCCTCAGTGTGGGCAGGACTCTGCTGTGCTGGTTGTCATGGTGCTGGATGAGGGGAAGTTTCTGTGTGGGGTCAGGAGGGGTGTACAGGGTGGATGTAGCAGAGCCGCGTGTGTGCGAGGTGTACGGAGCGGAGCCGTGTGTGTGCGAGGTGTATGGAGCGGAGCGGAGCCGCGTGTGTACTAGGTGTGCGGAGCGGAGCTGTGTGTGTGCGAGGTGTACGGAGCGGAGCCACGTGTGTGCGAGGTGTACGGAGCGGAGCCGCGTGTTTGCGAGGTGTACGGAGCGGAGCTGCGTGTGTGCGAGGTGTACGGAGCGGAGCCGAATGTGGGAAATGTTTTGCAGATGAATCAAATTTTGTTACCCACAAGAGAACTCACACAGGGGAGAAGCCTTTTTCTTGTTCAGAATTTTGGTAATGTTTTAGCAATAAATAAAATTGTGTTAAGCACCAGAGAACTCACACAGGGGAGAAGCCTATTTCCTGTTCAGAATGTGGGAAATGTTTTAACCAGAAAGTGCTTCTTGATCGCCATCAGAGCAGTCACACAGAGGAGAAGCCTTTTTCATTTTCTTAATGTGGGAAATATTTTACTTGGAAATCAACTGTTAATAAACATCAGAGATGTCACATAGGGGAGAAGACTTTTTTATGTTCATGTTTGAATAATTTTAACCAAAATTGAATCTTCTTAAATGGGTTTTCTCTTGTCATTCCTCATGTTTGCTGACAAAAGGATAAAACTAAACCTTATTAATTCCAGATATAAAGCTATACCCGTAATACACCCCCTGAAGGTTAGTCAGAAGATGACTAATAGAAAAAACATATATCCCACATCTCAGTATATAGGGTGAGGTGACGTATACACACTCACTCTCCAAGCCTCTCATTTCTACGGGTTTCATCGTCCTCACCAAAGGCGACTCATCAAGAGACTATTTAATATTGACCTATATTCAAATGAGACTAAATTAAAAAGAAAACTAAAATCATGTATCATGTTATCCGAAACAGTCAGAAAACTAGCCACATATTGGCAGATCCCAGACCTCAAACTATATACTTTGGAAGTGTATAAGCCCCTCCAGTGTCAGGAATAGATAGTATGAATTTGAATTTACCAAATGGCTGCAATGAAACAAAGAGTGAAAAATTTAAAGCGGTCTGAATACTTTCCATACCCACTGTATCAGTAAAAATAACTCCTCTTTATTAGGTAAAGTATAAAAGAATTGCACCATTTTCCGATACCCGTCGCGTCTCCATTTTTCATGATCTCGGGTTGGGTGAAGGCTTATTTTTTGTGTGCCGAGCTGACGTTATTAATGGATACCATTTTGGTGCAGATACGATCTTTTGGTCATCCTTTATTGCATTTTAATGCAATGTTGAGGCGACCAAAAAAAGTGATTCTGGCGTTTTGACATTTTTTCTCGTTACGCCATTTAGCGATCGGGTTAATTCTTTTTTATATTGATAGATCAGGCGATTCTGAACGCGGCTATAACAAATATATGTATGTTTGATTTTTTTATTGTTTTATTTTGAAAGGGGGGTGATTTGAACTTTTATATTTTTTTAATATTTTTTAAAACTTTTTTTACTTTTGGCATTGTGAAGACATTCAGCATTGTATCTTAATTAACCAGATGACTATTTTTAGCAAATGAAGAATAATAGAATGTTATCTGTATGTTGGCTTTAAATTTAAGTGTTGATTTCTGGTTGGTCAAGAAAACAGACTTTTGTTTGTGTCAGCCGGTAATATTGACATCCATACATCCAAAGGACAAGAGACAGGACAGCAGCCACAACATCATCACGAGGGACACGGATCTATTGTTCTACAGGAAACCTCCTAGGGGTTTTCAGCCTCGGTTGGAAGAATACAGATCTGCTCCATTGACCATCGCTGAACCATGGATACGTTTGCAGATGCCAGATTGTGATCTTTGTACCAACTGGCCTTGTACCTTGTATGGACTGTCATCTTCCTACGCTTGTCGTTACCTCCTCTCTGTGTGTGTGCCACAGCTGGGTAGTGACCCTGGAAGATCTGAAGTCACAGCTGCTATTATCCCGGCGGGTCAGTGGAGGGTGAGACTCTGTAATGTGCCCCATCTTGGGTACTGTGCTGGGACTGTTCTATGTGTTATCTGCCTGTTCTGTGGTACAATAAAGCATTGCCACACTGTTTTACCCTCACCGTGTGTTGTCTGAGTAGCGTTTTGCCCATGCTAATAGGAGAGCGGGAGTTCGGCGGGACGATCACTGGTTCATGTGGTTTTGTCTAGCAGGTGGCGCGCAGCATTCCGGCAGTGACAAGCATAGAGGTCTGCTGGAGACCTCTGGTTGTCATGCTAACCCATCGGTGACCCATGATCATGTGATGGGGTAACAAATGGGCGGGATTTCCAGCGCACTTGCTGGAAGTGTGCTTTAAATGCAGCGGTCAGAGGCTGTTAGGGTCAAATGGCAGGTGTTCAGTACAGCTGACGTGCCGGAAAATATGTAAGCTCACCGCCGGAGCCCACATCAAAGGGAGGAAGTACATTTACACCCGAGGTCAGAAAGGGGTTAAAGGGGATTGTTTTTACTGAGACAGAAGTGGTAATCAATCATGTATACATACAGATAATTACAGAAATACACAGCTTCTAATGGTAAATAGTATAGAGTTACCACAAGAAAATATAATTTGTGTAAACCATGTGTAGATATAAAAATTCAGGCAAATGTCAAATGTTAGAAATATCAGACAAAAGAAGCGATCAAAGAGTCCAAAACCACATATATAGGAAAATATAAAATACAATTTTATTGTGATATATCAGGAAACAGGAAAACAATGGGACACACCAAGGGTAAGAAAGACCAAAGGGATAAAGGTAGTGTAACATTGCCATAATGGCATAGTTCAAAGGTGTATTGCACTTATCCCTAATCCAAGTAGCCAGAAAGGATATACAAACATATAATAGTCAATAAGCTTAGCAATAGAATAAAAATTATTACCCGTCCAGGTATAAGGTAGAGGTCCACCCTGGCTTTATAATCAATTTGTTACAATTGTTTTAATGGGTTTTCTCTCCATGAAATGGTTATGGTAAATGTCAGATGTTGTAGCGCCATCTAGTGGCCATGTGCAGAAGTGCCATCATAGTATCCTAAGAGAGAGTCACTATCAAGGTGGGGATGAGATAAGTGCACCGTATTTATTGAGTGTAAGATAAATCCATACATAGATATATGTAACCGGATTGTAGATCTATCACTGGATATCAGTGTATAAGGGGAATAGATCCTGTGCACTTATAGATGAATAGCTTATATAATGAGGACACAGAGCAAAGGGTATAAATAGTGAGAGAATAAAGAGCTGACAGCGCATTACATCCCTGGGATACAGATAGGAGATATAAAGTGCAGCCAGTGCTATATGGGATATCCCAGGAATACAGCACAGCCCATATAGTGTAAAGGAGGAACCATCCTAACAAGAGATGGAGATTACAGATCCTACAGACGACATGCCGGGAGTGTACAGAGAAAGATGGCAGAGTCACCACTATTCCCTCTTACGGGTGTTTCGCCCCGTCAGCTTCCTCAGAGGGTACAGATAAGTGTTTCCAACACACCAAGGTCCTGCACTAATCCAGGCAAGGGGAGTAACTCTGGGGTAAAGTGGGGTGTTTCTAAAGGAATTGGGGCTGTTCCCCGGTCACATCTTCCCCAGTGAAGCAGGAGGTTCAGGATGAAAACCTGTTGGTAAGACCAAGATGAATAATGCTGCATCTGGTAGCGATCAGTCAGGTAAAGTGATAGTGAGGGGGGTCCGGAAACAAAACAATGCAGGTGAAAAGAGCCAAATGTGACCCCACCAAGTGACCAGTGAGAGTGCAACTGTGCAACGGGTAAGAAAAGAGAATAAACAGTGATATGGTAAAGATATAAAGAGAAAAGCAGCTTAATAACAGTGATGATAATAAAATCTATGGGAAGTGTTTGTGGTGAAGTGTATACACTCCTAGAAATGTTTCCTCTACAATATAGAGATATAAATGATCAGTATTAGGACGTGTAACAAAGAGGAATCTGTTATTATATAGAGAGAATGTAATGAGCAATAAATGACGGGAATAATCGGGAATGAAATTGTTATTAATACTATAATGAGATCCCAGCACCTGACACTTCCCGGGATATATGGGCTTATATTAGAATCCCAATTACCAACTGGAAAGATAAAAACAAAGGGAAAAGGGCGGAACAAAAAACAAGCCCCAAACACCTCATAACCCACAATGTAAGGGCAGAAAAATACCGGAAATATAAGTGTCTATTCACACTGCAATATTAGTCACCTGTGATCTGTGTCTCTCCCAGAAGAGAAGTCATCACAGCGTCATTCCCCGTAATAACCGTATAGAGGAGGAAATGATCGCGGAGAGAGCGTCCATTGTTAGAATAGTGGGGAGACACAGATGGGGTCCAATGCTCCTGACTGTCCGGATGTCTAGAGGATCGTCACCATCGGAGAGTAAAGTGCAGATCGGCGATCTTGTGACCGTTGTATTATGGGGAAATAAGAAACAAATAAGACACATTGAGATCAGAGAAAACTGTTCTATGTAATAAAGAGTGTAGAGAACGAATTCCACCAAACCCCCTATAGGAAAGGGGAGAAGCGGAGAACTTCATCTACACCATTGGGATGTCAGGGATTTAATCGCCGGATCCATTTAGTCTCTAATTGTGACCAGATCTTTTTCCAGTCGCCCCCTATTGGTAACCAGGACCCTATCGGTGCCAGAGACACAGAGGAAACCAACTACAGCAAAAGAAACCCTAAAAAATAACTTTTCATAATTATTTAAAAACTATCAAATTTTACAAGAAAAAAACAAGAAAAATATTTCCAATGTAAAGGAGTAATAGGGGGTCTGGTGGTAGTAATGGGGGGGTCTTGTAGTAGTGATGGGGGTCTGGTGGTGGTAATGGGGGTCTGGTGGTGGTAATGGGGGTCTGGTGGTAGTAATGGGGGGTCTGGCGGTGGTAATGGGGGTCTGGTGGTAATAATGGGGGTCTGGTGGTGGTAATGGGTGGTCTGGTAGTAGTAATGGGGGTCTGGTGGTAGTAATGGGGGTATGGTGGTGGTAATGGGGGGTCTGGTGGTAGTAATGGGGGTCTGGTGGTGGTAATGGGGGGTCTGATGGTAGTAATAGGGGGTCTGGTGGTGGTAATGGGGGTCTGGTAGTAGTAATGGGGGTCTGGTGGTAGTAATGGGGGTCTGGTGGTGGTAATGGGTGGTCTGGTGGTGGTAATGGGGGGTCTGGTGGTAGTAATAGGGGGTCTGGTGGTAGTAATGGGGGGTCTGGTGGTGGTAATGGGGGGTCTGGTGGTAGTAATGGGGGGTCTGGTGGTAGTAATGGGGGGTCTGGTGGTGGTAATGGGCGGTCTGGTGATTGTAATGGGGGTCTGGTGGTAGTTATGGGGTGTCTGGTGGTGGTAATGGGGGGTCTGGTGGTGGTAATGGGGGGTCTGGTGGTAGTAATAGGGGGTCTGGTGGTAGTTATGGGGTGTCTGGTGGCAGTAATGGGGGTCTGGTGGTAGTAATGGGGGGTCTGGTGGTGGTAATGGGGGTCTGGTAGTAGTAATGGGGTCTGGTGGTAGTAATGGGGGTCTGGTGATGGTAATGGGTGGTCTGGTGGTGGTAATGGGGGGTCTGGTGGTAGTAATGGGGGGTCTGGTGGAGGTAATGGGGGGTCTGGTGGTAGTAATGGGGGGTCTGGTGGTGGTAATGGGGGTCTGGTAGTAGTAATGGGGGTCTGGTGGTAGTAATGGGGGTCTGGTGGTGGTAATGGGTGGTCTGGTGGTGGTAATGGGGGGTCTGGTGGTAGTAATAGGGGGTCTGGTGGTAGTAATGGGGGGTCTGGTGGTGGTAATGGGGGGTCTGGTGGTAGTAATGGGGGGTCTGGTGGTAGTAATGGGGGTCTGGTGGTGGTAATGGGCGGTCTGGTGATTGTAATGGGGGTCTGGTGGTAGTTATGGGGTGTCTGGTGGTGGTAATGGGGGGTCTGGTGGTAGTAATGGGGTCTGGTGGTGGTAATGGGGGTCTGGTGGTAGTAATGCCGGTAAAGTGGAATTACCAAGATACAATAATAACGTATTGGTTTAGCACTAATTAAATAACACAGAGGAAATATCTCGGGAAGATAGATTGTGCATGACCCTACGTAGATATCCCTTCCTTACAGCGGAGGGTGGCACCCTGAGTAGTGATTTGGCGCCTCCGATCCACGTCCAATGACCCTTATTCACCCTCAACAGGACTCCTTACCAAAAGTTTGCGACCTTGTGACCGAATACTATGTGTTCGGTACGGGTCCAGATCTTTACAGATCAGGTTCGCCCATCCATAGTGACTAGGTCTTTTTCCAGTCGCCACCCCTATTGGTAACCAGGACCCTATCTGTGCCAGAGACACGTAGTAAGCTGGAATCACAGTTATGTTTTGTCTTGAAATGTCTTGGCAAGGGTTTTAACCCCTTTCTGACCACTGATGGCATAGTATGTCAGCAGTCAGTATCCCCTGCTCTGGCGGTGAGCCCACCTCAAAGCTGCGACATGTCAGCTGTTATAAACAGCTGACATGGGGGCGTGGCCTGCATGCAGACCAGAGAGGCCACATAACTCACAGGCTCCTGCGTCTCCGGACTTAAACCGGATAATAACAGCACTCTATATTACCTCTCCTCCTCCCTGTGCACAGTAACGGCTCCTGGAAGGTCCTGGGCACATGATGACCCGAGGGAGAGCGCAGAAATACAGTTCCCCGCCGAAGCTCCCAGACTTCTTCCCCCGAGGACAAACTGCACATGCTGCAGGTAAAATGGCTGCGGCTTCCCCCTCAGCTTCCTCCCACTCATTGGGTGGCTCTGGGGGGAGGGGGACATCTGAGACTCACAGCAACCTGTCTCCTATTACTAAAGGAGACATGAGAGACTTTCTGGCCTCCATTCATGCTTCCCTAAAGGAAGACATGCAGTCCATGCTGCAGGAGATTAGAGGGGAAGTCTCGTCCCTGGGGGAGAGAACTGCTCATGTCGAGAGCAAGATGGCTGAATATGCCAAGACTATAAATGCACTAGTGTATGAGAACGAAGCTGTGACAGAGGATATGGCTGTGGTCCAGTATAAGATGTATGATCTAGAAGATAGATCACTGAGGAATAATGTGCGTGTCGGGCATACCGGAGGACATTCCAGATAAGGAGCTGGCTGACTTTTTGCTTAAATTCATGCAAACTGTACTCCCAACCTTGCTCCCCAGGGATTTCCTGATTGACAGGATACATAGACTCCCCAAACCCCGGCATGTGGACCCAGCCTTGCCCAGAGACACTTTGGCGCGTGTCCACTTCTATACTACCAAAGACGCCTTCATGCAGAGGATGAGGAAACCCCCTGAGCTCCCTGCTGAATACCAAGGCTTACAGGTGTTCCCAGATTTATCAGCGTCCACGCTGGCAAGGAGGCGAGAATTCGCTCATGTTTGTAAAGCTCTACATGATGTTCATATCCGATACAAATGGGGATTCAATCCTGTCACGCTGATAATATCTTATGAAGGTCGTGGTGTGGTCTGCCAATCTCCCAAACAGGCTGAGAACAAGCTAACCGATTGGAAGATTTCCTCTGCTCCCCGCCAGAACCCGATGGGAAAGAAAATTGTTCAGGACTGGATTCAAACTTGAAGAGGAGGATGAGATGCTGTCCGGATGCAGGACTCTGCTGTGAGGGTGCTACGGATTTTGTCACCGTTTTTTTCTTTTTGCTCCAGCACCTCGTCCAAGATAACTCCCGGTTATTTTCCATCTTTTTGGGAGTGAACCTTGGAACTGCCCTGAGCTGGCATTTACCTGCGGTCTAGGACTGACCACTCAGGCATTTCACTGCCTGACTAGCCTGGCCTTTAGCCTAGTGGCTGCATGACTTTGTGTTTAGAATTTTTTTTAGTTTTCTCTGTGTTTTGTTTCCCTTGTCTCCTGTTTTTTAGGTACACTCCGAGATGGGTCTTTTTAATGTGGTTACTGTGGTTCTCTATGTTGCCAACACACAAGCCCAGATGCAGGTGATAAGGGTTCATGAAGATGTATGTGTGATAGCAAGTTTTATAATGTAGAATTATGAGTGTTACCATTATGTTTTTAAGTGTTAGGGGGTTGAACTCCCCCAATAAGAGGTCCATCCTATGGAAAGAGGTGAAAAAATCAGGTGCGGAGATTATCTGCCTGCAGGAGACGCATCTGATAGAAGCTGATAATTTTAGGCTGCGTCACCCACAATTCTCTAATATTTACTTAGCTAATAATAACACTAAAAAGGCTGGGGTGTGCATCATCTTTAAAAATACATTAGCCATCAAATGTATTCGGAAGGTAGCGGATCCTGTGGGCAGATTTCTGTCCCTCATATGCACATTGAATGGCGAGTTGCACACAATCACAGTCATTTACGCCCCAAATCATTCGCAACAGACATTTATCCGCAAAGTACTACATAGAGTGGGTGGTCTGGCGCAGGGTGAAAAGATATACTGTGGAGACTTTAATCTTCCCATGGACAGGGATCTAGACTGCTCACGAGGTGGCATTCAGCCTAGGGGGGTGTTGAAAGGCATAGCCAAAGAATATCATCTACACGATTTCTGGAGGTACTCCCACGCAAGTGAAAAAGATTATACCTTTTATTCCTTCCGACACCGTACATATACTAGGATAAACCATATTCTGGTGGATACTTCGGTTCTTCCTAGATGCATCTCCTCCAGCATAGGATTAATTACCTGGTCTGACCATGCTCCCATTGTGTTACAGTTAGCGTTAAAACATCATGCGAACCCTGCTTTTCGGTGGCGTCTGAACCCTTTTACTAAATGAGAAGGTGACGTGTGGTAACTCTACTGAGTTGACTCACTACTTCCATATTAATGATAATGGGGAAGTTTCAGATGAAACGCTATGGGCTGCGCATAAAGTAGTTATACGGGGATATCTCATACAACAAGCCTCCATACTGAAGCGTAATAGAGGGATAGGGGATGACCTCTTAGCTAGACTTTACCAGTTGGAATCACTGAATAAAACCTCACCCTCGCAGGCGGTGTCGGATGAGATATACAGGGTACGCTTTCAGTTGTGGGAGATTTTGCTTTCTGCCTATGCCCGTAATTTACATAAGCTTAAAACTCACTTTTACGCCACTGGAGATAGAACGGGAGCAATACTGGCATGTAGGGTACGTAAGCGAGAGGCTAAATCCAGAAAAGATGGTTTACAAGATCAGAATGGGTGTCTGGTTAGGAATCCGATTGACATTACGGAGACATTTGTAAAGTACTACTCCCATTTATATAACTTACATTCTGACCCGCAGACCCGTCAACCCACTCAGGTAGCAATCGATTCATATCTGCAATCAGTTAATTTACCACGTGTTTCCCAAGAACAATTATTATTGTTAAACACCCCATTTACAGAAGAGGAGATCAAAAAAATTATTAAAAGCAGTAGGCTACACACTGCGCCTGGTCCGGATGGACTATCAAATGAACATTATCGCACTTTTCAGGAACTTCTGGCCCCATATCTATTGAGGATGTTTTCATGTTGGTGGGATTCAGGCAAAGTTGCTGCCCCTAATTTGGAAGCTACTATTACCACTCTCCCTAAGCCAGGTAAGACCCCTCATAGTCCTGGGAATTTTAGACCCATTGCTTTATTGAATTATGATTTAAAGATATATACCAAATTGCTAGCCTCCCGCCTTCATTTGATAATCCCCTCTCTTGTCTCTCCTGACCAGGTCGGTTTTGTGGCTGGCCAGGAAACCAAGGATGGTACCCACCGAATTTGAATCTCATTTGGGTGGCGGAACTTTTGGGCCTTCCCAGTGCATTCCTGCCCTTGGACGCTGAGAAGGCCTTTTCTCTAGGAGCCAAGTCACATGTGATGCCCCTATCACCGACTCTATTGTCTCTGCGCTGACTGTAGGACTTGTAGCTGTTTGAAATTTAATAAAAATTCATTGGTTATAAAGAAGCTGTCCGGTTGAGTTATGAAACAAGCCATGTCCTCATGATTCTCCCCTTCTGAATTCAGATCTGACAATGACAATTTTACTTGTCCCTTGTTTTTTCCTTTTACCGCTACATGTTATTGATACATAATAGTTTCAGTACTCGGAAACATTACTTTTGCAAATATAAAAATGCATAATATTTTGTTAGGCCAATTGTCTGATACTTAGGCTACTTTCACACTTGCTTTTTTTTTTGCAGCGCGTTTTTCCCGCAAAAAACGCATTGAAAAAACGCATACAAACGCATACAAATGCTGCGTTTTTTTCAAGCATTTTTATGAGCATGCATGAAAAAAACGCAGCGTTTTTATGCGTTTGTATGCGTTTTAACCGCGTTTGCGTTTTTTTCCAACATTAGGTGGCCCCTCACACTAACCCAAACCATGACTTTACTAACCCTAACCCTGACCCTAACCCTGACCCTAACCCTTAACCAAACCATACCCTGATCCTAACCCTAACCCTGACCATAACCCTAACCCTGACCCTAACCCTAACCCTGACCCTAACCCTTAACCAAACCATACCCTGACCCTAACCCTAACTCTGACCCTAACCCTGACCCTAACCCTAACCCTTAACCAAACCATACTAACCCTAACCCTTAACCAAACCCTAGTAACCCTAACCCAAACCCTAACCCTAAACCCTAGCTAACCCTAACCCTAGCCCTAAACCCCCTTAACTAACCCTAACTCTAACCCAAACCCCTAAATTCCATTGTCCAACTAATGGTTAAAAAAAAAACGCATGCGCAAAAAAAGCATACATAAGCATGCCAATGCGCACATATGCGCACCCATAGACTTATAATGGGTATCTTGCTGTAAAAAAACACATTGCGCGCGCATGCGTTTTTTTGAGGCAAGTCGGACGCCCAAAAAATGCAACAGGATGCACTTTGTGCGCCCGAGCGCATACCGCAAAAAAACGCATGCGCGGAAAAATGCATACAAACGCATGTGTATGCGCACATAAGCGCATCCCATGCAAAATATAGGGAAAAAAAGCATGCGTTTTTTAGCGCTAAAATCCAGCGCGAAAAAACGCAAGTGTGAAACCAGCCTTAGAGGAAGCTTAGCAGCAATTCCAATATCTAAGACATATCTAAACACTATTACGGATTACACACTGTCACAGAAATTGCATTATGAAATGTGGCCCTCATTCAGTGACAGCTGTTTTTGCTCGTCTCTTGTACTCCTGCACCGGGTCATCTCTTACAATGGTCCAACGTTATCTACAAGCATTGATGGATTCCATTGTCCCTGATCTCTTTTTTCCATAGGTGCAATATCTTGGTGAAATCTCTCACCGTGCTCATCGCTCACGACTTCACAGTTTGGTTGAAAAATGTCTTGATGCGAATGTAAGAAATGAATCTTTAAGGACATGTACAGCCAAGATCCTGACACAGTGCGGAAAATAAGTATTTGATACGCTGCCGATTTTACAAGTTTTCCCTCCTACAAAGAATGGAGAAGTCTGTAATATTTATCACAGGTACACTTCAACGGTGACAGAAAATCTAAAAATAAAAAAAACAGAAAATCACACTGTATGATTTTAAAATAATGAAATTGCATTTTATTGCATGAAATAAGTGTATGATCACCGACCAACCACCAAGAATTCAGACTCTCACAGACCTGTTAGTTTTTCTTTAAAAAGCCCTTCTACTCTGCTGTGACCTGTATTAATTGCAACCAGTTTGAACTTGTTATCTGTATAAAAGACACCTTTCCAGATAATCAGTCACACGCCAACCTCTCCACCATGGCCAAGACCAAAGAGCTGTCTAAGGACACCAGGGACAAAATTGCAGACCTGTACAAGGCTGGGGTGGGCTGCAGCACAATAGGCAAGCAGCTTGGTGAAAAGGCAACAATTGTTGACAAAATTATTAGAAAATGGAAGAAAAACAAGTTGACTGTCAGTCTTCTTCGGTCTGGGGCTACATGCAAGATCTCGTCTCGTGGAGTAAGGAAGATTCTGAGAAAGGTCAGAAAGCCCAGAACTACATGGTAAGACTTGGTCAATGACCTGAAGAGAGCTGGGATCACAGGACTGGGCCTGCTCAGGAAGTGTGCATAGCTACCTAGTGTTCACTGGTGGATACAGACTGACCTGCAGGTAGCCGCCAGGTACCACTCCTGGGCAGAACCCAATATTGCAGCTGCAGACCCCAGGGGTCAGGTTCGCTGACACTGAATAGGGATAGGTCTCTTTTCAGACTAGTAAGTTCTGGTACCTCTACAGAATGGTTACTGACACTGATTAGGGCAAGGTTAAGACACTCTGGTCTATGATACTGGAACAGGGTTTGGGCGAACACAGACCAGATGACAATGTTCAGGCACTGGCCACTCATGGACAAGCTTCAAGCACTGGCCGCTCCGGGAATGAGATTCAAGCCATGGCCTTTCTGGATCCAGGGGACTACGGATACAGGACTTGCCACACCGGAATGAGTTTCAGACACTGGCTGCTCTGGGACCAGGGGATGACGTATTCAGGACTGGCCACACTGGGGCAAGGAATACAGGTTTAGGACACTAGCCAAACCAGGACCAGGGAACCTCATAACTCACTAGTAGTACACCTTACTGACTAATGATTCTACACGTTGCATGGCGAATCCCTAAGGGAGAGGGAGTCTTTTATATAGGATGACTCCCAGCAATTAGCTGGAAGCCATCTTCCAGGTGTAGTAATTATACTAAATATCTCTGAGCAACAAGCTAAGAGTATTTAGTATATACTTGCTCTGCCCCTTTAAGAATGGGGGAGTGCGTGCATGTGTGTACTAGGTGCACTGCTGGGAGCTGCGGCGCTCACACAGCCAGGAAGCAGGAGAACGCTGGGGATTGTGCCGAGGGTCTGAGGCAGTAAACTGGCATCCCACCATGCAGGGGTGCCGGTAATAGAGCTACAAGCACACTAAGCCATCATGGATTAAAATCTTTCCGGGCACGCAAGGTCCTGCTACTCACACCAGCATATGTCAAGGCCCATTAGAAGTTTGCCAATAGCCATCTGGATGATCCGGGGGAGGCAAGGGAGAATGTCATTTGGTCAGATAAGACCAAAATAGAACTTTTTGCTATCATCACCACCCGCCATGTTTGGAGGAAGAAGGATGAGTGCAAATCCAAGAACACCGTCCCAACCATGAAGCACGGTGGGGGAAAACATCATACTTTAGGGGTGTCTTTCTGCAAAACAGACAAGATGACTTCACCGTATTTAAGGGAGGATGGATGGGTCAAGGATCGCGAGATTTTAGCCAAACACCTCCTTCCCTCAGTTGGAACATAGAAAATGGGTCGTGGCTGGGACTTCCAGCATGGCAATCACCCAAAACACACAACAGGAACTAAGAAGCATTTCAAGGTCCTGGAGTGGCCTAGCCAGTCGCTAATCCTGAACCCAATAGAAAATTTTTGGAGGGAGCTTAAAATCAATGTTGCCCAGCGACAGCCCTGAAACCTGAAGGATTAGGAGAAGATCTGTATGGAAGTATGGGCCAAAATCCCTGCTGCAGTGTGTGCAAACTTGGTCAAGAACTACAGGAAACGTCTGACCTCTGTAATTACAAACAAAGGTTTCTGTACCAAATATTAAAACAGTTATCCACTACCCTAATTTGTTTAATTTTGTATTCATTAATCTTACTATTATGTGCCAGTAATGCCTCCATACTCTTATTATAGTAAGATATACCTTTATAAGGCAGATAGCATCACTTGGTGTCTGCCAGATGCAGCTCTGATGTTTATCAATCACTTCTTGTCCCCCGGCGTACTGCGCTCTAATACTACAAGCTCCGCTATGCGTTGCAGTGGCCTGTGAGCCAGCACTTAGCACGCCTTCTCCATTTTCCACACAAACTCCTCCCTGCCTCCTCACCATCACCATATGTATATACACACACACTGTATATATGTATACATAGACATATGCATACACATTTCCTATTCTTTGGCATGTTTGTCACACATGTATCAGATCACCAAACAAATGTAAATATTAGCCAAAGATAACACAAAATGCAGTTTTTTAATGAAGATCTATATTATATAGGGAAAAAGAAATCCAAACCTTCAGGGCCCTGTGTGAAAAAGTGATTGCCCCTAAACCTTATAACTGGTTGGGCCACTCTTAGCAGCAACAACTGCAATCAAGCGCTTGCAATAACTGGCAGTGAGTTTCTGGAGGAATTTTGGCCACTCATCTTAGTAGAATTTCTGAGCATGGACCGCCTTTTTAAGACACAACAGCATCTCAATTGCATAGCTCCCTGCATGACATCCTGGAGAATGGGGGTCTGGCAAGCTGCTTACTAGGGTATCTGTCTCCTGGTATTTCCAGGAGTCCTTGTGTGGAGTAGATTGTGTACAAAAGAATGAGCTTTGAGGCTTAAAAGATGATGATGATAATTATGTCCCCTCACCATATAACGATAAATAATATAGATTATCAGTCTGAGCTATTTATTCTCCGGTTCTGTTTAATTATATACCTCCATGTCATATTCATCTTTTTCTTCATTATTCTTTTCATAAACAACATTAATAAATAAAACTATAATGGATGCTGGACAGGATGCAGCATAAGACGTGCCGTCTATATAAATAGTTGGAAAGAAGGTACGGCTCTTTGGGTTGGTCATCTGACAGTCAGAACAGGTCTCACGATATTCTGCATTCTGCGTTTGACAGCTGGCACACGTCCAGTCATCGGGAATGTATATAGAAGTATAAATGAATGTAATGCAGATATTGCAACTGACATCTTCCTGTGTAAATATTTGTTTTGCACAAAATTCAGCAATCTTGTTATATTCCTCTCCTCATGCCCTTTTTTCCTAACTTCCTCTGCCATCTTATAAAATGCTTCCGGGTCCTGTAACACCTCATAATACCTGAGGCTGGGACGCTGCTCTCCACTCAGTAACACATTCTTCTATCCCTTCTTATCTAATGCTCCTCCCCTCGGGATCGGAGGGTTTCTTAACGTACATTTTCTTCCTCACTCCACTATGGGTCATATCTGTCTTATAGATATCGACTGACTGCTCCCACCCATTCTATCATCTGAACGCATCTGAGGGACATGTGTGTGCGTCTTGAAACAAATTCTCACGGGGTTATGAACAGTGGGATATGTGACAGTAAAGGCTGTATGTACTCCTTATGTCTGAGTAAAGGGGTCTTCAGTGAACATAGTGATGTCTAGCTATCTTGAACACAGTAATATAGGGAATTAACCCACAACTAACACCAGAGTATTTCACAAATCTCGTGTATCCAGAAACTGCGTAGTCTAAAAGTACTAAATAAATTGTTAAAATTTCTGTTTCCTCAAAACTTTTGCTTTAAAACATTTCAAAGAAAACCATCTCATAGAGAAATGTAGTGACATTAGTAAAACAATAACTAAAAAGTAACAATAGACCTCGGATCTCACAGAGATATCTGTACAAATCAAGCAATTACCATTCAAGTAATTCTCTTTCTACCTGAACAAATTTTAACAACTATCCTTATAATTATAGTATGCAGAACAAAACTAGTTTATCCAATTCTCTAATTTCACAACATATACATATACATAGAATGCATTCAAAAAATTTTAACCACATGCTAGTACGCCTCCTGCCGGCAAATCATACACGCTACAAAAGAAAAAAGATAATGAATAGAGTTGAGCGACTTTTGTTTTTTTAGGGTCGCGTTTCGTTTCGTGAAACCCGACTTTTCCAAAAGTCGGGTCGAGCAAGATCGTCCGATTATAGGGAAAAGTCGCGGTCGTCCCGAAACACGAAACCCAATGTAAGTCAATGTGGAATAAAAGTCGGCAGTGAGAGGAGGACAGGAAACACACCTACAGTGCCCATTGAATGCCAAAAGCATCAATTCTTCTTACTTAAGCTTGTCAACCTTAATTAACTTCACAATACAAGTTACGCACTGAAAAATGGGCGTTATTTGGCTAAAGTTGTGGGGGGGGAGGGCTGGCTCCAGGTTTTCATGTGCCCTGGGCAAAAGAGCGCCCCTTTAACACATACCACAACTCATCATGCTCCGATACGGCAGAGAAATAGCGGTATAGTACAATGAAAAATACTTCACTTTTTACATCTCGTGACAAGGCCCATCTATTTCTCCATACAGAATCATTGGTCCCATATAATGTTTGAAACAGTATATGATGAGCTCCACATAATGCTACAGTATATGTTGGTCCCCATGGATGAAGCTCCACTGTCTTATGGGCCCAAATAATGCTCCAAACATAATGGGCCCCATTTCTAATGCTCTAGTGTATAATGGGCCCTGTAAATGCTGCTCCAGTGTCTGATGTCCACCTTGGGAATGTTCCAGTGTATAGTGGGCCCCATCTATCATTCTCCAGAGTATAGTGCTCCCCAAAAATTGCTGTCCCAACATTGAAAACAATCAAATAAGTCTCCTCGCTAGGGAATCCCTGTACTAGTCTGGACTCCTCGTCGTTCCCATCTTCCATCTCACTGCACAGTATTTCAACCTTGCAAGTGCTGTGATCCTGAGCAAGCAGGGGGGGCCCACTTGTTGGCGACGGCACTGGCACAGGGCCCCTGATAGTACGGTGGTGTGTCTGATGGCGGGTGGGCCGAACCTGCACTTTCATCTGCAGCTTCCTCTTTGTCACCGTGTAAGATGGAACTGTATATGGGAAGGGTAACCTGAGTTTCATCAGGGTCAGATTCAGGCCGTGTAGCATGCGAGGGGAATGTAGTGGTCTGGGTCAATGTACCAGCAGATTCATCGAGCAGTGGCTGGGCATCAGTGCACTTGTGTCGCCCCCAGGAGTACGGTCACCACAGTGGCATTACCTTCCTCCTAGAGAGTGTGATGTCATGCTTGGGAGCAACGAAGGATCTCTCTAGCAGGTTAACTGATTGGGCGGCGTTATTCCCATGAGTCATGACCCTCCAAACAGCGTTCATGAAGGCAAAGTGTTTGTTTTACGTGGGCAGTATGGTTGCAAAGCTGAACCTTAAAGGAATGTCCAGAAGGGCACCACCAGGAGTGGAGCCTACGGTTTAATTCGACTCCACCTGGGAAACCTCAACCATGCAAGCTACAGAACAGATGCACACATTGCAAGCTTAATTCCGTTAACGAACGAGACTCCGTCATGCCCCGCGGTCCGAGTCTGGCTTACTAGAGGGACACGTGAGGCTCTGGCACATGAGATTGGCCAATAACTGGTGTGTCATGCCCTTACATGTCCGTGGCTGCATGTGCGCTACACTGAAAAGGCCAGCGTTTGTCGCTTACAGGTGCAGATAACCCGCTGAACAACGTTAGTGATGGGGATCTGTGATTACAATTATTACCCGCGAACGATGATTTCCCAGTAAGTGCAGGTCAACCGCAGTTCCGGAATTAGGCCTAACCGTCATTCCTGAAAAAATGAAAAACTTACGTGTGCAAACCACAGGTGCTGTAGCTTGCTTAACAGCTCGCCAGCCGTTCTCACGCCCAGTATGGATTACACGTGATTGCACAAAGGTTAGAAAGGGTACCGTATCCCCGGATAACATGTATGGATAGCATAGTGTACACATTCAAAATATATGTCTATACATCAGGAGGCAGGCTCATACGGTGTTAGGCCCAGTATGGATTGCACGTGATTGCACAAAGGTGAGAAAGGGTTCCGTATCCCCAGATAACATGTATGGATAGCGTACACATTCAAAATATATGTCTATACATCAGGAGGCAGGCTCAGACGGTGTCAGGCCCAGTATGGATTGCACGTGATTGCACAAAGGTGAGAAAGGGTTCCGTATCCCCAGATAACATGTATGGATAGCGTACACATTCAAAATATATGTCTATACATCAGGAGGCAGGCTCATACGGTGTTAGGCCCAGTATGGATTGCACGTGATTGCACAAAGGTGAGAAAGGGTTCCGTATCCCCAGATAACATGTATGGATAGCGTACACATTCAAAATATATGTCTATACATCAGGAGGCAGGCTCAAACGGTGTCAGGCCCAGTATGGATTTGACGGCCCAGACTACACAGCGGAGGAGCAGGGAGAGGTAAAGATTGCAAATGTTGGGGCCCTGCCCAAGCAAGGGGGGCCCACTCGTGGGCGTCGGTACTGGCACTGGGCCCCTCATAGTACGGCGGTGTGTCTGACGGCGGGTGTGCACCACCACCGTCAGAGACACTTGATTGCACTATGAGGGACCCTGTGTCAGTGCCCGCGCCCAAGAGTCGGCCTACCCACCTGTCCAGGGCAATGGCACTCGCACGGTGTCGTGCGCTAGGTGGTGACCCCGGCCATGGGGGGGAGGCAGCACAGTTAGGGAGTTTTAGAAAGTGGCATATGTTGATGTTGGACATTCAGCTGATGCAAAAGGTGAAATAGGTCAAGTCCCAGGAAGAGGTGGACCAAAGCAAGCCATTTTTCTGTCACCCTATGTGTCATCAGGGGAAGGTGGGACAAAATCCTTGGAAACCCATGCGTGGTTCATTTTAATGAAGGTTAGATCATCCACATTTTGGGTTGACAGACGGGTCCTTTTTTCTGTCAGGACTGATCCAGCTGCACTGAAGACTCTTTCCGATAGCACACTTGCAGCTGGGCAAGCGAGCTCCTGTAAGGCATATTGTGCCAATTCAGGCCAGGTGTCCAGTTTAGCGGCCCAATAGTCAAAGGGGAATCACCTGTGTGGGAGAACATCGATATGGGAGGAAAAGTAGTTTGTAACCATAGTTGACAACTGCTGTCTCCTGTCACTTTCCATCGATGCAATATTACCAGTTGTGTGAGCGGTACTTGAAAAATCAGTCCACAACATTGTCATGAAACCCCTGTCTCCAATGCCACTTCTGCTGTGTGCACCACGAACACCTCTGCCAAGCTGACCCCGGCCCGTACGGCTCGTGTGAGAACCATCACCGCTGCTGTGTGCTGGGAATGCCTCAAGCAACCGATTTACCAGAGTTGCTTGTTTATTAGCCAATATTTGGTCATGGTTCTCCTGTGGCATGATGTTTTGTAATTTGCCTTTATAGCGTGGATCCAGGATGCTGGCCAACCAGTAGTCGTCATCGTTCATCATTTTGGCAATGCGGGGGTCCCTTTTTAGGATCTGCAAGGCATAATCTGACATGTGGGCCAATATTCCCGGTGTCAATGATGCACTGCGAGTGCTGGTTGGAGGAGCACTTTCTGGCAAATCCACATCCCTCCAGTCACGCACAAACCCTGTACCAGACCTTGCCACGCCAACATTTTCACTTGCCCCACGAGATGCATCCTCCTCCCCTAAGTAATCATCCCCATCATCCTCCTCCTCCTCCTCTTCTTCCTCCACCTCGTCCAGGAGAGGTCCCTGAGCAGACAATGGCTGAATGTCATCAAGGATTCCCTCCTCCTCTTCCTCCTCATCAACATTGGCTGCAGAAGCCTGCTCCTTAAGGTGCGTCAAAGTTTGCAAGTGGGAGGCTCATGCTTAGGATTGCGTCATCTGCACTTACCAGCCGTGTGCATTCCTCAAAACACTGAAGGACTTTACAGAGGTCTTTCAGCTTCGACCACTGCACACCGGTCAACTCCATGTCTGCTCTCAAAGTGCCTGGCCGTGTATCCTCCCACAAATGCATTATGGCCTGCCTCTGCTCGCACAGCCGCTCCACCATGTGCAGGGTGGAGTTCCACCTTGTTGCAATGTCGATAATGAGGCGGTGGTTGGGAAGGTGGAGCAATCGCTGCAGCTTCTGCATACGAACGGAGTGTACAGGCGACCGGCGGATGTGCGCGCACAGTCTTCGCACCTTCTGGAGCAGGGCTGTTAACTCCGGATAATTTTTGAGGAAGCACTGCACCACCAGGTTCAAGGTGTGAGCCAAGCAAGGTATGTGTCTGAGTTTTGAAAGGGCTATGGCTGCCACAAAATTACGGCCGTTATCACTAACTACCTTGCCTGCCTCAAGATGTACACTGCCCAGCCATGACTCAGTTTGTCGCTGAAAGTACTCGGCCAGCACCTCGGCGGTGTGTCTGTCGCCCAAACACATCATCTGCAACACAGCCTGCTGACACTTTCCACTAGCTGCTCGATAGGGGGACACCTCGTGTGCAACAGTGGCAGCTGCAGATGGAGTGCTCGTACGACTGCGCTCTGTGGACGAGCTTTCGCTTCTGGTGGAGGAGGAGGGTCGAACGCCTACAGCCAACTGTTTACTATACCGTGGGCTAGGCAGCACTGTCCCACCACCGCTGTCCCCTGTGGACCCTGCATCCACCACATTAACCCAGTGCACAGTGATGGACACGTAACGGCCCTGGCCATGGCGACTGGACCATGCATCAGTTGTGAGGTGCACCTTTCCGCTCACTGACTGCTTGAGTGCATGGACAATGCGGTCTTTCACATGATGGTGGAGGGCTGGGATGGCTTTGCGAGAGAAGAAGTGGTGACTGGGTAGGTCATAGCGTGGTACTGCATAGGCCATGAGTTCGCGGAAAGCTGCGCTTTCCACCAACCGAAAGGGCATCATCTCAAACGAGATTAGTTTGGCAATGTGGGCGCTCAAACCCAGTGTACGCGGATAAGAGACTGAGTACTTTCTTGACCTACTCATAGTGTCTGGGAGGGTGAGCTGGACTTGAGAGCTGCATATGGGGGAAGTAGCGGTGGACAGGGCGGACTGAGAGAGGGTTGATGATGGTGATGGAGTTGGTGTTCTTTCTGATGGCCTAGAATCAGTCTTTCGTTGATATAACAGTGGGATTCCCTGACTGCTGTGGCCTTGCAACGACACCTCAACATTTGCTGCTGTGCTAACCGGTGGGCTTATAGTGGGGGAAACAATGTAGCATTGCTGACTACCTTCGTTGTGATCAGTTGCACATGTGGCACTTGAGGTTTGGTGTTGTGTCCACGCTTGCAAGTGCATGCTGGTTAAATGTCTAAGCATGCAACTGGTATTCAAATTTTTCAGATTTTTCCCTCGGCTAAAGGTCTTTGCGCACTTCTTACAGATAACCTTGGCCTGATCATGAGGATTTTGTTCAAAAAAGTGCCACACTGCACTCTTCCTACTTTGGCAGACATTTTGCGGCCTAGCACGCTGTGATCTTTTGACCCTCTGGACAAGCTGTCCAGCAACTCTTTTGATTTTTGGAACCTGTCTTTGGAGTTCTCCGGGCCTGCCGGATAACAGCTGTTGCGATGTCGATGTCTGCTGTGGATGCTCCTCATCTGAGCTATTGGAAGCAGCACCCTCTTCCCCCAATGGATGCCAATCTGGGTCAACAACTGGGTCATCCATCACCTCCTCTTCAATGTCATGTGCACCTTCCTCTGTGTCACCATGTATGGTGGTATAGTGTGCGGGAAGGGGCACCTGAGTCTCATCAGGGTCAGAATCTGGCTCTGTACACTGCGAGGACAATGTAGTACTCTGAGTGAATGTACCAGCAGAATCATCCATCAGCGGCTGTGCATCAGTGCACTCCATGTCAGATTCATCTTGGCCTGGGTAATTCACCATTTCACTTGATAATCCAGGCATGGTATGTGAAAACAGCTCCATGGAGTAATCAGTAGTATGGCCTGCGTCATCCTTCAATCTTGGTTGGGTTGGTTGGGGTGAAGGACACAAGGAAAGGTGTGGTTCATGAACATGAGCCTCCAATGACGACTCAGTGCTTTTACTTTTTACAACTGAAGAAGAGGAGGCGATAGAGCTGGAGGCTGAGTCAGCAATGTAAGACAAAACTTTTTCCTGATGCTCTGGCTTTAAAAGCGGTTTACAAAACACAACAGCAATGGTATAGTATTGCATCCTGTATGTCATAAATTGACACACAGGTGCAACAGAGACCGGACCATCAAGGATCAATCGCTAAAAAGTTTACAATGTGAGAAATGTGGAAAACCACAAAGAAAATGCGACTATAGATCCATAGTATTAAAGTATTAAACATCTTTATTAGACAAAGGACAAAGGAGGACAACTGGAGGACATATGCAAGTAGCAACCAAAGTGCAAATAGCGCAAAGTGCAAATCAAGCAGTCTAGCCCCAGTCAAACCCAGTTCCAGAATAAACCATTACTTATATTCATAATTTATAGAAGATAAGGAGGTAAATAGAGCGCCTAAAAGGACCTATCAATGAGAGGTAAGAGAGGCTGTTCATAAGGAAACACAGGGAAAATTCCCAACACTGTCAGGCATACATATATACCCAACCCTGAAAGGGTTACTTCACAGCGTAATATTACCTCACTAATTCAGGATGACCGGGCGGACTGCTCGACTCCCCGACGCGCGTTTCGGAGCTCTAGGGCTCCTTCCTCAGGGGGCATGAGTAAGACAAGCATGGTGCACACTTTTATGCGTGCTCACCGGAAGTGCCACGGACACGCCGCCCGCAGCTCCACTGCAGAAGCGCCTCCCACCACTGACGCGGCCGGAAACACGCGGGCCCACGTGATCCGATGCCCGACACTGGCTGGGCACGTCATACAGAGGAGCTGCGGGTGCGCATGCGCGGCACTTGTAACCCCGGCGGACATATTACATTAGGGCAAAAGACCCAAATGGAACAACTACAAACAAACAACATCACAAAATAAATTAAAAAGGGAAGGGAATAGGGGAAAAGAAAAGGGTAACATTGGATCTTCATTTTAAACGGATGATCTTCCTAATATTCCTATAATGGAAGAAAGAAAGAAAAAAGAGGAAAAGGGGGAAAGGAAAAAGAAGGAAAGAAGAGGAAAGAAGGGGAAGGGGGGGGGAAAGAAGGAGGAAGTGGGAGGAGTGAAAAGAAAAGGAAAAAGAAAAGAAAATGGAAGGGAAGGAAAGGGGACCAAGGGTAAAAGAAGGGAGGGGGAGGGGGAACAAAAAAAAGGAAAAAAGAAAAAAAGAGAAAAACCCCAATAGAACATGACAATAGAGTCCATGGTGCTACATATATAGCCAACATATAACCCATGTATAATATAATACTTGATCAGAATTGCCATTTTATTAAGCATTTATACTATCATTGTGAGGATATAAACTGGCAACAATATACTTTTACAATCTCGTTGAATACATATGTAGCCCTTATAAAAGTATACACTGGCCACAATGTGATAATAGATAAAACCCTATGGAATCAATATAGATATATGATACCACAAAGAATTAAATCACTCAGTAGATGCAATATACTCCACACATATATATATAGGCAAATCATGCCAAAGGGGGGGAGGGAAGAGAAAGAACAAGGGGGGGGGGGAAGGGGGGGAAGGGGAAAGGGGAAGCAGAAAAAAAAAACCCCAAAAAAAAAACAGACTACATATAAAAAAAGGCCATATCATTGACAGTCCATGCGGAGTCTTCAAAGAAGAGAGCCAGCGAACACATCATCCGTCTCCCGGGCGTCTGCGGCCCACAATTCGTGTCCAAAATGGATAAAATCAGAACTCTTCTCAAGGTTCTTCCGTGAGTGCCATAGGATGCCTTCTTTATAATCAGGAGCAATAGATTTATGTCCCAAAACGACCCCGTACACCCGACCCTAGTAGTAAACTTAAAAGAAAACAAAATTAAAACCAATGCATAAAAACTACCGCATCATGGTATACCAAAGCACAGTCCCAAAACACGAGACTGAAATCATAAGAATGGAACATAAGACAGACTTTCATTTAATCCATTGGGATGTACCGTATTTAGCGTCCAAATCCAACGCGTTTCTTTTTGAGCTAGGCGTTGGGAAATTCTGCCACCCCGAATCCCCATATCTATCATGTCAATGCCCTTGAATTTAAGGCCACTGCTGTCGCAATTATGGTGCAGCTTGAAGTGTCTCGGCAGAGTCTTCAGCAACTGCACCTCCTCTTCATTGGCTGCGGCCTGTATGCCCAGCACATGCTCCCTGATCCTAACCTTTAATTGTCTGGTCGTAAGACCTACATAGATCAGGGAGCATGGGCATGTGGCATAATATATCACATTACGGGATAGGCAATTGATATTTTTCTCAATCTTTAATTGTTTCTGCCCTGTAGAATCCGTAAATTTGTTATCACTGATCATATTCACACACGCCACACAATGACCACAGGCCGCACTACCACCCTTCTTGCTACGAGTGAAATTATCCAAAAAGGTCTTAGGTGGATCTCCAACGTAATGACTACGTACAAGATGGTCTCGTAGATTCCTCGCTCTCCTGAAAGTAATTTGTGGTTTATCTGGGATGATCCTTGCTAGAATGGGGTCAGTCTGCAGGATATTCCAAGATTTCTTCAAGATCTCGCGTACCTGATCAGACCGGGCATTAAAGGTCGTAATAAATCTCGCTACCTCTGGTTTCCTAACCACATCGTCAATTTTGTACAGAAGAGTGTCTCTATTACTATGTTTGGCCCGTAAATAGGCCCTCTTAATTGACCTATTACTGTATCCCCTTTCAGCAAAACGACCCCTCAGATCCTTTGCTTGAACCTCAAACTCCTCTTCTGTTGAGCATAGGCGTCTGAGGCGTAAAAACTGGCCTATCGGTACAGAACGTACCATGTGGGTGGGGTGTGAAGAGGATGCATGTAGGACCATGTTTGTGGCAGTAGGCTTTCTGTAAATAGTGGTCTGTATGATCCCTTCAGGGCCCCTCCTCAGTAATACATCCAAAAATTCTGCCCTACCTTGATCGTACGAGGCCGTAAGATGAATGTTGAGGTCATTCCCATTTAGTTCTCGAATGAACTTTTCTAATGACCCTGTGTCCCCCTGCCAGATCAATAAAATGTCATCTATGTAGCGCGTCCAAAGGGGGACGTGTTCCATAGATGACAAATGATCTGACATCAGGAGGTCTCTCTCCCACAGCCCCAGGAACAAATTAGCGTACGAAGGCGCGAAGGCCGCCCCCATCGCTGTCCCTTGGAGCTGCAGGAAGAAAGACCCCCTGAACGTAAAGAAATTATGCGTGAGGGCAAATTCTAAAATTTCCAAGACAAAAGTCCTGAAACATAAAGAAAAATTGGATGTGGAGAGAAAGAAGTCAACTGCACGTAGTCCGTCACTATGGCGGATATTCGTGTATAACGACTCAACGTCCATAGTGACCAGAAATGTATCAGCCTCCAAGGTAAGACCATCCATTTTCCGTAGCAGTTGATTTGTGTCTCTGAGGTGAGATGGTAAATCCTCCACAAGTGGTTGGAGAAGAGAATCCAACCACTGATTGATACACTCCAAGTAGCCCCCCCCGCCCAGAAACTATGGGTCTGCCCGGGGGACACTGTATGTTTTTGTGAATCTTGGGGAGGAGATAAAACGTTGGTATCATAGGTTCAACTACTATTAGTGCTGTGAAGAGTTCCCCCGAGATAATATCGGCATCCCTAGCTCTTGTAAGGATCCCCTTCAGCTGTGCACAGTAGGCGGACAAGGGGTTGAAAGTCAGTCTCTTATAGCAAGTGGTGTTAGAGAGCTGACGCATGGCTTCCCTTTCATACATTGGTCTGGGCCATAGCACGATGTTTCCCCCCTAAAAGCGGTTTGCCAACTCCTAGAAAACTAAGCCTTCGAAGCCTTATGGAGCCAGACGATGACGCAGGCTCAACACCTCCTGCATTCGGTCCTATTTTGCTCTTGCCACTACCATCAGATCCACCACCAACACCATCATTACCAGCTGGAAACCCCCGCCTTCCTCATTTTTGGTAAAAATGTAGACAAAATCCAACAAACTATATAGTAATGTAAAACAAGGTACAAGCTGTCTATAGGACAGGGGAGATTTTGAATTTCTTCTCACACTAGTGGACACTGGACACTTTTGGATTGTGTGAGGCCCAATGAATATCTGAGTGCTATGTGACAGACTCGATGGCACTGCTGTGACCAAAGTGACAAGAGGATAAGTGAGATTTTGAATTTCTTCTCACACTAGTGGACACTGGACACTTTTGGATTGTGTGAGGCCCAATGAATATCTGAGCGCTATGTGACAGGCTCGATGGCACTGCTGTGACCAAAGTGACTAGAGGATAAGTGAGATTTTGAATTTCTTCTCACACTAGTGGACACTGGACACTTTTGGATTGTGTGAGGCCCAATGAATATCTGAGCGCTATGTGACAGGCTCGATGGCACGGCTGTGAGCAAAGTGACTAGAGGATAAGTGAGATTTTGAATTTCTTCTCACACTAGTGGACACTGGACACTTTTGGATTGTGTGAGGCCCAATGAATATCTGAGCGCTATGTGACAGGCTCGATGGCACAGCTGTGACCAAAGTGACTAGAGGATAAGTGAGATTTTGAATTTCAGCAGACACTTGTGGACACTGGACACTTTTGGATTGTGTGAGGCCCAATGAATATCTGAGCGCCATGTGACAGGCTCGATGGCACTGCTGTGACCAAAGTGACTAGAGGATAAGTGAGATTTTGAATTTCTTCTCACACTAGTGGACACTGGACACTTTTGGATTGTGTGAGGCCCAATGAATATCTGAGCGCTATGTGACAGGCTCGATGGCACAGCTGTGACCAAAGTGACTAGAGGATAAGTGAGATTTTGAATTTCTTCTCACACTAGTGGACACTGGACACTTTTGGATTGTGTGAGGCCCAATGAATATCTGAGCGCTATGTGACAGGCTCGATGGCACAGCTGTGACCAAAGTGACTAGAGGATAAGTGAGATTTTGAATTTGAGCAGACACTTGTGGACACTGGACACTTTTGGATTGTGTGAGGCCCAATGAATATCTGAGCGCTATGTGACAGGCTCGATGGCACTGCTGTGACCAAAGTGACTAGAGGATAAGTGAGATTTTGAATTTCTTCTCACACTAGTGGACACTGGACACTTTTGGATTGTGTGAGGCCCAATGAATATCTGAGCGCTATGTGACCGGCTCGATGGCACTGCTGTGAGCAAAGTGACTAGAGGATAAGTGAGATTTTGAATTTCTTCTCACACTAGTGGACACTGGACACTTTTGGATTGTGTGAGGCCCAATGAATATCTGAGCGCTATGTGACAGGCTCGATGGCACAGCTGTGACCAAAGTGACTAGAGGATAAGGGAGATTTTGAATTTCTGCAGACACTTGTGGACACTGGACACTTTTGGATTGTGTGAGGCCCACTGATATCTGAGCGCTATGTCACAGGCTCGATGGCACAGCTGTGACAAAAGTGACTAGAGGATAAGGGAGATTGGATTGCTTTTAAAAAAGCAGTGTGCAGAGCAGTGGGTAAACAGCAATGCCAGCCTGTCAGGAAGCCTTAAAAGGCAGCCCAACAACCAACACCACTGATACACCACAATATAGCCTCCCCTTGCACTGCACACACAGTGACTGGTGTGTTGTGCAGGCCAAATCGCTAGCAGCAGAAGCAGTTTTTTTGTCTTCTTCCCTGCCTAACGCTCTCCCTACAGAATCAGCAGCAACCTCTCCCTATACTGAGATCGGCAGAAGTAAGATGGCGGTCGGCGTGCACGCCCTTTTATGCCCCCTGTGACGCCCACCAAAGCAAGCCAATCACTTGCATGCCCTTCTGAAAGATGGTGGTGACCCGTGCCTATGTCATCACGTTGCCCACAGTGTCCGTGGATCCTGATTGGCTGAAAAAGAGCGCAAAACAAACTTTTGAAACGCGACTTTGGCGCGTAAGTCGCCGACCTCGTGGCCGACCTCATCCTAGGGATGATTATTAGAGTTGAGGAAACGGGTCGAAAAATTTCAAAAGTCGCCGACTTTTGGCAAAGTCGGGTTTCATGAAACGAAACCCGACTTTGCCAAAAGTCGGCGACTTTTGAAATTTTTCGACCCGTTTCGCTCAACTCTAATAATGAATTTAAAACTGGCACTGACATCAAATCACTGTCACATCAACACGGTAATTGTAATTAGTATAATTACCCTTCCACCCGTATATGCTGCAGCTAAAACACCATCACCTTAGCCAGGTGATGTCCGGTGGGAACCCCGCAAGAAGTCACCAACCACTTAGAGGTTGGAAACTCACTCAGAGTAATCAAGCCCCTACTCCCACTTGCCCACTGGGAGAGACACAGTTCAGACTTCTGCGATCATCGGTCAAGCCGAGAGCAGGACCGGAACCAGAGTGACAGTGAATTTGCTCAGTACGTCTCCCTATCTACTCGTATATTTTTTCCTTTTCAGGCTGGCTGAGGTAACAATCATGTATGCAAACAACCAAATCAGCAAAGCAGAGAGGCAAGGCAGATAAGGCAGACAATTAAGGAAATCGTGACCAGGGTGGGTTTTTGGTGCTAGGTCTTGTAGTAAGGAGATGGACTCTGTCTGAGCTTCTGTCAGAGTGTTAGCACAGAGGAGGAGGTAGATTTGCGTGGGCGTGGTGCCCCACAAACGGCACATGTGTCCCTCCAATCTGGGTTCTGATTTTGTCAGACTGCACATGTCCACCCCTCTGGAGAATACGGAGGTAGTTTGTGCGGTGCAGGTGCTATTATGAATAGCAATACAATAATCAATGTATTCCTTATCCCTTTCACTGTTCTTTTGTTACCAAGGCAACTAGGGCTGGGCTTTTTGTCACTTTAGGTGTAGCAAATAGTGGTAATCACCTCTAGATAGGTGGTTGATATTTCAGCAGAAGGGGAAAATAGTAATCACCTCTTTCCTTAAAAATATATATATCCCGTGTCATTCACGTCACCGGGCCCAGTTTATCCCGTGGGCGTATGGCCGGACGTGAGCACCTATATGTGTATATATATAAATATAACTTCTTCGACCGACTAAGGTCAGTACCAGGGTGATAACCCAGTGTGAACACCCCCTTTGTACTCTGCTCTGTTTTGTTTCTAGTAGCCCTAGTGCAGTATGAAATAGTTTTTATCAGATACTTGACAGATTCTAGATACACCCTCCGAATTGGTTAGACCGGACAATACACACAGACAATTAAGGAATTATATACCTGACCGGGTCCGTAGGCTCAGGACTTTCAAACGTGGTCAGTTAAGGGTTCAGAGAAGACAGCCAGCTATCTCCTCCCAGCCGGACGTGAATACAGAGGGGTAGGTAAGATGATATATTTTCTCACCTGGTCTCGAGCTGCAGCCTCGTCCTGCTGGAAAGACGTCCGTCCTGGGGGAGATTTTGTTGCGGCTGTGATCGTCTGGTATCGTCCTGAGCCCCACTGTTTGAGCGCCAACTGTTGATTTCTATGGATTCTGCCGCACTAGGGTGTGGCCCGTCTTAATTGTCTGTGGCCGAATTGGATCTCTGGCAGAGATTATACGTGCACGGAGAAAAGAATACACAAGACAAGGTGTATCATGTCAATATGATTCTTCTCTATCTTTAATCCAAGGTGTACAGTTTTTATAACAGAAATCGCGCTGTCTCATTGTGTTACATCATGGGTGCATTTCCAAATTACTGTTTACCCCAAATAGTAAATTAGTATTGCTCTCGTGGGATCTCATATGTTCCCATATCGCTACATAGTCATTATGTACATAATTATCGTCTTCTAGCCCGATCCACCCTAGTCCACCCAGTATTACATGAAGCCTAGGTGGGTTATACAATACAGAAACAATTCTCAGAAAATCGGAAGTATCTTAAAGTTACATGAGCCCAATATTCAGCAAAGCGTCTATATAGTGGTGCAGTTTTGATTCTTGTATATATTCATATGCCATATATTTTCCCCTTAACAGTGTGGGTTGAGGTGGGCCCGCAGAGTGAAGTCAAAATGGCCAACAAGTGCTAAGCATCTTTGGAAACTCCTTCAAGACAGGTGGAAGACAATTTCCAAGGAGTAACTGGAACCATCAGTGTGCTAAGCATTTCATAAAATTAAAAGATGTCAAATTTCTATATCCGAGAAGTAATGCAAATAAAGAAAACTGTTTGAATGCGGTATTTTTTTGGGGGGTCAACCTACCTTCGCAATGTCCAGCTGGAGATGAGAAATTGAAGCTCTTGAAAGTATGGAAATGTTCTGCTGGTTGGGGATGCGCCACTTTTTTGACAGCTGACAAGGAATTTGTTAAATCTGTCCCGAACCGAACGCCATCGTTGTTTTACATCACTGTCTACAAAAGAAAGACAACAACATTTTTACCACCTTTTTTGCTTTATTAACACGTGATAACAAAAATAATCCTGAAAAAGTTAGTTACCAATTTGTGACTGTGTGGCTTTTGGAAAGCAGTGCCAGTCAGGGTACAGATCACTCAAAACTTTGCTCCAGCAACGATCCCTGTTGCCACGGTCTTTGTGCAGCCTGTCTGCTGGGTCCCAAAGGGCTGGGAAATCACGCACCTACACACAAATAGAAAATGGAATTAGGAACTATATCAGTTACACTAATAAAAATCTAAAAAACAAACATTTACATATAAGCCCTACCCATGGCCTAACCATAATCACATGCCTAACCCAAAGTCAACCTAATCCCCAGACATAATTATCTTTGTAACATAATGTGTTAAAATCATGTAATTTTTTAGTTACAAGTGTAGAATTCTGTTATATTTGTTTTTAATAGCCAAAGTAAAATGTGTAACAACTAATTTAGGTAGTGAGCACTGATATTGTATAGCTACAAAAACTAGCCATACGTTAGCGGCTTCATATTTTTAGAATGTGAGTGAGGGGATAATACTCATTGCCTTTTCATAGGCTATTAATATCAGCCCGCAGTTGTCTGCGTTTCCTTTCTGAGTGCAAACTTGTATGTAGATGCAACGTCCCCCCTATATTTTGGTGCCAGAAAGGCAAAGCAGACAACTATGGGATGGTAAATGGAGGCTGGGTTGGGGTTCATAAACATGGCCTGTTTCGAGGCTCTGATTGGCCACAGTTGTATGCATTTCTTTTCTGGCTGTAAAATTCATGGGAGGCCTAAAAAACTATTGACGTGGGGTCCCCCTATATTTTCGGCTCAGAAAGGCAAAGCAGACAGCTGTGGCCTAGGCCCCATCACACTAAGCGACTTACCAGCAATCCCGACACCGATATCAAGGTGTCAGGATCGCTAGTAAGTCGCTATGTGATCGCTGGTGAGCTGTCACACAGGCAGCTTCACCAGCGATCAGCACAGCAATGCCGAGCGTACGGCATCGCTGGCCACCCGTTAAAAATTGAATTAAAATAAAAAATATTGTTATTCTCACCTTCCGATGTCCCGCGCAGTCTTCCGGCCTCTCTTGACGCTCCGGTCCCAGTGATCCTTTGCGAGAATGACCGCGAGATGTCACGGTCTCGCGGCAGCGACGTCTCGCGGTCATTCGTGCAAAGGATCACTGGGACCGGAGCGTGGAGAGAGGCCGGAAGACTGCGCGGGACGTCGGAAGGTGAGAATAACAATATTTTTTCGGGTTTTTTTTTTTTAAACCTGATCGCTGGTCTCCCGCCTGTCACACACAGCGATGCGTGCTGGCCAGCGGGAGACCAGCGACCAAAGAAATGTCCAGAGGTTTCTTGCAGCGATCAGCGATACCAGCAGGGGGGCCGCTCGCTGATCGCTGTCACACACAGCGATCTCGCTGGTGAGATCGCTGTTACGTCACAAAAGTTGTGACTCTGCAGCGATCTCGCTACCGAGATCACTTAGTGAGACGGGGCCTTAATATCTCAAGCCAGGGAACAGGGTATTTGTGAGTAGCTTATCTTGCTATTTAAAAAAATAACCAAAAACGAAACTAAATACATGCTGTTCCCCCTATTTTTTTGGGCCACAAAGCCTATGCAGACAGCTGCAGGCTGATTACCAGGTGGTACATATATGGCCGCAGATGTCTGCGTAGCCATTCAGGCTTTAAAAAAAAGGGTGACCCCCCCAAAAAAATAATAACGTCGGGGTCCCCCTTATTTTAGGGCCAGAAAGACTAAGCAGACAACTGCAAACTGATATTTCCAACCTGGGAAGGGGTTAATATCCATGTCCCCTTTCCCAGGCTATGAAGATCAGCCCACAGCTGTCTGCGTTGCCTTTCTGGCTCTAAAAAAAAGGGGGACCCCCCCAAAAAAATGACGTTGGGGTCCCCCATATTTTAGGGCCAGAAAGACTAAGCAGACAACTGCAAACTGATATTTCCAACCTGGGAAGAGGTTAATATCCATGTCCCCTTTCCCAGGCTATGAAGATCAGCCCACAGCTGTCTGCGTTGCCTTTCTGGCTCTAAAAAAAAGGGGGACCCCCCAAAAAAAATGACGTGGGGGTCACCCATATTTTAGAGCCAGAAAGGCTACGCAGACAGGTGCGGGCTGATATTCATAGCCGAAGAAGGGGTCATGGATATTGCCCCCCCTGGCTACAAATATCAGGTCGCAGCGGCCCCAGAAATGGCGCATCAATAAGATGCACCAATTCTGGCACTTAGCCCCTCTCTTCCCACTCCCGCACTGCGTCGGCGGGATGTGGGGTAATAAAGGGGTTAATGTCACCTTTGATCGGTGACATTAAGCCCGGTTAATAATGGAGAGGCGTCAATTAGACGCCGATCCATTATTAATCCAATTATAAAGAATAGAAAAAAACACACAGACACATTAATATTAATTTTTAATCAAATAAAAACCACTGTTTTTGACAAAATTTTATTGCACGCTCATTCCATTTGCGATGCCATCGATCACCTAGAGAAAGATAAAATAACAAACCAATTAGATACCTACCGTTCCATCGCAGTCCATTTAAACGAGTGTCCCACGTCGATCAATCATGGAGAACAGTCACATCAGCAGATGTGACCATTCTCCATGTCACCAGAAACACACTGACAGGAGCTCTGCTCCTGCAGTGTGTAACTGCGCATGTGCCTACAGTTTACCAGAGTTCAGTGACTCCGGTAACCTCATTTACGGCACTGCTGCGTGGGAAAGGTCACACGCAGCAGAAGAGCCGTAAAGCGAGGTCCCGGAGCGGCCAAACAATGGGAAACTCGCCCGAACGGCGGTGTATCGCCAGAAAACTTCCGAGATCGCCATGGGACCTTTGTTTTTTGTTTATTTTCGGCGGACATCATTTTTTGTTGGGGAAAGGATTTTTTTTTTACTTTATTCAACAACGAGGGGAGCGAGGGCTTCTGGGAACAAGATGGCCGGGCCTGGATGGTGAGTATATAGTATATGTTTTGTGTTGTATGTCATGTCTGTTACATGTATGTTGTATGTAATGTCTGTTACATGTATGTTATGTGTTTTGTTACGTGTTTAGCACTGTACAATTGTGCTCGGTGGCCGCAGGGCCTACTCTCCCATCACATGGCCGGATGGGAGTCGCAGGCCCATGTTGCGATTGAGCACAATTGTCGCACTACCATCGCATGGAGACGCACACAGACAGACACATACATATATACATACATACAAACATACATACATACCAAGTCTATCAAACGCCCCACGTCCATCTCCATGCGACGGTAGCTGTCCATCTTACCAGAAATCTTGTCACTGCACACTATACTCCGCCCACACACTACACTTCCTCCCGCCTTGACATCATTTCCCCCCATTCTGCTGCGGTTTTTTACACCCAAGCCGCACGAAAAACCGCAGATCTTTTTAGATCTGCGGTTTTTATGCGGATTTTACAAAGTCCATGAAGTCCTATGGGTGCGGAACCGCGGCAGAAACGCAGAAAGAATTGACATGCTGCGGAAAATAAACCGCAGCTTTTCCGCGCGTTTTTTTCCGCAGCATGTGCACAGCGGTTTTTAATTCTCATAGAAAACAATTGTACTGTATACCGCAGCAGAAACTGCAGCGATTCCGCAGGACAAAAACCGCTGCGGAACCGCAGCAGAATCCGCAGCGTGTGCACACAGCCTCAAGATGATTTTCATCATGCGGTAATTATTTAGTTTCAAATGCAGCGTAATACAATAAATAAGAGGGGTGGTATTGTGTTTAACCCTTTTCTGACATCAGACGTACTATTCCGTCCATGTGCCCTGGGCCAATTTGACCATTGACGGAATAGTATCGGCGATCGGCCGCGCACACGGGTGGTGTGTGGCCGATCGCGGCCAGGTGCCACCTGATTCTCACAGCTGACACCCAGCACTAAGTGCCAGGAGCAGTCACAGACCGCTCCCGGCATTTTAACCCCCAAAATACTGCAATCGAACACGATCACAGCATTCCAGGAGCAGGCAGAGGGTTGACAGTCACTCTGCCTTTGGATCGGAGACCCCACAACGTGATGCGAGGTCGCGATCACTGCCATGGTAACCTGATGTTGCCATGAACAGAGCTAAGAAACTTCCTGGTCATGCGCAGTGCAAGTCAGGCAGTCTCTCAGTGTCAGGGCACTGAGTGCAGCGCTGACAGCTTCTATAGCAGGGGTGGGGAACCTCAGGCCCCAGGGCCATTTACGGCCCTCGATGACCTTTTATCAGGCCCCCGAGCAGATTCTCAGGGACTGCATTCTTGGGCAGGGAGCTGTATTTTGATTGCCACAAGCTCATTAATTTCTTCTTGCTCTGTTAGCACACACACGCAGTGTTCACTACTGAACATTGAAGGGCATGCAATAAAAGATTAAGTCATGAAACCAGTGCCAGAGTCAGGATGTATTTTGTGGGCGGAGCTTGTACGGCCCCCGAAGGATGGTATAAATAGCCAAATGGCCCTTGGAAGAAAGAAGATTCCCACCCCTGTTCTATAGCATGGGGATGCTGCTTCATCTGCCTGCCATAGAAGCGATCAGTCTGCAAAAAATGACTGTCCCATAGTGGGACAAAGTGTAAAAGATAGAATGAAATAAAAAAAACATGTAACTAATTGTAAAAATATAAAAAAATCATAATACAAAAGTCAATATTTATTCTAACATTAAATAAATATTTGAATTTAAAAAAATGTAAACAGTAAAAGTACACATATTTGGTATTGCCACGTCTATAACAACCTAACCTATAAAACTGTTCCACTAGGTAACCCCTTTAGTGAACACCATAAAAACAAAGGCAAAAAACAACGCTTTGTCATCATACCGCCAAACAAAAAGTGGAAAAACACGTGATCAATAAATAAACATGGTACCGCTGAAAACATCATCTTCTCCCGCAAAAAAAGCCCCCATACAGTGTCATTAGCAGAAAAATAAAAAAGTTATAGCTCTCAGAAAAAAGCGATGAAAAAATAATTATTTTTTATATAAAATAGTTTTTATTGCATAAACATGAAAAATGATATAAATGAGGTATTGCTGTAATCGTACTGACCCGAAGAATAAAACTGCTTTATCAATTTTACCACACCTGGAACGGTATAAACGCCCCCCCCAAAAAAGAAATTCATGAATTGATGGTTTTTGGTCATTCTGCATCCAAAAATCAGAATAAAAAGTGATCAAAAAATGTCAAAAAATTATAGCTCTCAAAATGTGGTGATGCAAAAACTATTTTTACAATGAAAAGCATCTTTTAGTGTGTGACAGCTGCCAAACGTAAAAACCCGCTATAACACCTCATTCACGTGTCCTGATATTTCTGGTACTGGTACTGTGGCGGCGATTGGCACAAGCAGGGGAGAATGATGAGAGTCGTGTTCAGCACCTGGCGCTGGGGAACAGCGCTTACTGTAACGCTTCTTCCCCGGTGCCAATGCGTGTCACATGAATGACATCCATGTGTTTTATGTGTGCCCGTATGCTGGCTGTTTTGTGGCCCACGCTGACATTCAAAATCGACGTCAGCGTGTTTTGCTCATGGACACACGGTCCGTGGAAACACACTGACATGTGCACAGACCCATTCACTTGAATAGGCAAATAGCACTCCGTTCCTCCCGAGTCTCTCCGCATGGCTGCCCAATGGTATAAAATTCTGTGACACACCTATGATGTCTATATGATCACTGCAAACCCTAGATGAATTCATTGAGAGGTGTAATTCATAAAATGGAGTCACTTATAGGGGGTTCTGCTGTTCTGGCACCTCATGGGCTCTCCCAGTGTGTCATGGCACCTGCAAACCATAATAGTAAAGTCTAGCGCTTCTGAGCTCTGCCATGCACCTAAACAGTGGTTTACCCCCACATATGGGGTATCAGCATACTCAGGACAATTTGCATAATAACTTTTGGGGTCCAATTTCTTCTGTTACCCTTGAGAAAATAAAAAATTGGCTTAGAAAATATCATTTTTGTGGAAAAAAATATTTTTTACTTTTATGGCTCTACATTATAAACTTCTGTGAAGCATTTGAGGTTCAAAGTGCTCACCACACATCTAGATAAGTTCCCTGGGGGGGTCTAGTTTCCAAAATGGGGTCACTTGTGGGGGGTTTCAACTGTTTAGGCACATCAGGGGCTCTCCAAACGCGACATGACACGGGCAGACCATTCCATCAAAGTCTGCATTCTTAAACATCACTACTTCCCTTCCGAGCCCCAATGTGCACCCATACAGTAGTTTTCTGCCACATATGGTGCATCAGTGTACTCAGGACAAATTGGACAACAACTTTTGGGGTCCAATTTCTACTGTTGCCCTTGGGAAAATAAAATATTGGGGACTAAAAATGTTTTTAGAAAAAATTATTTTTATATTTTCACGCCCAGACGCTATAAACTTTAGTGAAACACCTGGGCGTTCAAAGTTCATATCACACATTTAGATAAGTTCCTTGGGGGGTGTATTTTCCAAAAAGGGGTCACTTGTGGGGGTTTCCACTGTTTAGGCACATCAGGGGCTATCCAAATGCAACATGGCGTCCAATCTCAATTCCAGCCAATTTTGTGTTGAAAAAGTCAAACGGCGCTCCTTCCCTTCCGAGCTCTACCATGCGCACAAACAGTGGTTTACCCCCACATATCAGGTATCAGTGTACTCAGGACAAATTGCACAATAACTTTTGCAGTCCAAATTTTCCTGTTACCCTTGGGGAAAAAACATAATTGGATCTGAAGTAATGTTTTTATGAATAAAAGTTAAATGTTCATTTTTTTTTTAAAACATTCCAAAAATTCCTGTGAAGCACCAGAAGGGTTATTAAACTTCTGACATGTGGTTTTGAGCACCTTGAGGGGTGCAGTTTTCAAAATGGTATCACTTTTGGGTATTTTCTATCATATAGACCCCTCAAAGTGACTTCAAATGTGATGTGGTCCCTAAAAAAAATGGTGTTGTAGAAATGAGAAATCGCTGGTCAACTTCTAACCCTTATAACTTCCTAAACCTTATGGTTCCAAAATTGTGTTGATGTAAAGTAGACATGTGGGAAATGTTATTAAGTCTTTTGTGTGACATATCTGTGTGATTAAAGGGCATGAAAATTCAAAATTGGAAAATTGCTAAATTTTCCACCAAATTTCCATTTTTTTCACAAATAAATGCAAGTCATGTCAAAGAAATGTTACCACTAACATGAAGTAAAATATGTCATGAGAAAACAATGTCAGATTCACCGGGATCCATGGAAGCGTTCCAGAGTTATTATCTCATAATGGGACAGTGGTCAGAATTGTAAAAATTGGCCCGGGCATTAACGTGCAAACCACCCTTGGGGGTAAAGGGGTTAATGGCTAACTTAAAATATGGTAACACATTGCAAGCTTTCCAGACTACTCAGGTCTCTTCAGGCATAGAATAATACAAAATCTGAAGAATCACATAGCACAGACATAATGCAATAGGTAAGACAAATGACGTGAAGTAGAACTATCATTATGGGAGAGGGATAAAAGTGGTGGCCACAAATATTGGAACAGTTCATAGATTAGGAGTGTGAAAGTTTTATTGTCCCCTGATAGGGGTCTGGTTCTGTGTTGTGATGCCCCACAAGGTCTGAGGAGAAAATTCCTTGATATAAAAAGACATGATTCCATGCGACACATTCATTTCTGTATTGAGAGTGTCAAAGGCTGTCATGAGTTTATACTTCCAGATCCTTCTGTTTCTCTGAGATTTGAAGTTACCTTTTTAATACAAGTAATTTCATGTCCATGGTGCTGTGATCAGGGCTGCAAAAATGTTTTGCCACAGGTAGATCTATTCTTTTTTCTCTTATTGTGTAGTTGTGAGAATTCATCCTTGTTCTAAGTTTTTGCCCTGTCTCTCCCACATACAGACCCCAGTTGGTACAAATAATTAAGTGCACCACACTTTCATACCTTACACCATTCTTAATTATTTGTGGAGCTAAAACATTTGACATTTGCCTGCATTTTTATATCTACACATGGTTTACACAAATTATATTTTCTTGTCTTAACTCTATACTATTTACCATTAGAAGCTGTGTATTTTTGTAATTATCTGTATGTATACATGATTGATTACCACTTCTGTCTCTGTAAAAACAATCCCTTTTAATCCCTTTCCGACATTTGGCATAAATGTATTCCAATGTTGGACTCCCTTCCTTTGAAGTGGGCTCCGTCACTGAGCCCACATCTTTTCCGGCACATGTCAGCTGTCAACTACTCCACCTGTGGCATGCACACAGAGATGGGGTAACAACAAGTGTAGGAAGATGACAGTCCATTGAGTCCATACAAGGTGCAAGGCCACTTGATCCGAGAATCACAACCTGGCTTCCCCAAACGTATCCATGGTTCAGCGATGGTCAATGGAGCAGATCTGTTTTCTTCCAACCAAGGCTGAAAACCCCTAGGTTGTTTCCTATAGAATGATAGATCCGTGACCTTCGTGATGGAGCCATGATGTAAATGGCTGCCGTCCTGTCTCTGGTCCTTTTGGGATGTATGGATGTCTTGGCAGAATCTCTCTGGCTGTTTCTCTCTCTGTCTCTTTATACAGAGGCCTGTAACCTATTTGTACACTTAATAAGTGTCCCTCATTCAGTATTTACATAAAGGGTAAGAATGGAGATGAGAACAAGTAGCATTAAATGATTATTTAAACTATTTGCATCATTTTTCTCTCTCTGCTTTAGAAGTCAACAAACTGGCTCCATAACACAATGCATAATTAGCATATCAGCAAACATCACCAGTGATCAAGGATAAGCGCACAATAAAAGTCAATATCACCGGGTTACACAAACAAAAGTCTGTTTTCTTGACCAACTAGAAATCAACACTTAAATTTAAAGCCAACATACAGATAACATTCTATTATTCTTCGTTTGCTAAAAAATAGTCATCTGGTTAATTAAGGAACAATGCTCTATATCTTCACAATGCCAAAAGTAAAAAAAAAAAATTGTTTTTAAAAATATTAAAAAAGTAAAAAAAAATATAAAAGTTCAAATTCCCCCTTTTGCCCCATTTAAAATAAAACAATAAAAAAATACATATTTGGTATTGCTGCATTCAAAATCACCCGATCTATCAAAATAAAAAAAGAATTAACCCGATCACTAAACGGCATAATGAGAAAAAACGTAAAAAAATGCCAGAATTAAGTTTTTTTGGTTCCCACACTATTGCATTAAAATACAATAACAGGCGATCAGAAGATCATATCTGCACCAAAATTGTATCATTAAAAACGTCAGCTCGGCCCACAAAATATAAGCCTTCACCCAACCCAAGATCATGAAAAATGAAGATGTGACGGGTATCGGAATATGGAGCAATTCTTTCATACTTTACCTAATAAAGAGTTATTTTTACTGATAAATGTTTGTTTTGGGTCGTTTATTTTCTGTTGGTATTTGGTTTATCCTATAAAACTCCCATATAATATTCTCACCTTGAATTTATCCTATAAAACTCCCATATAATATTCTCACCTTGAATTTATCCTATAAAACTCCCATATAATATTCTCACCTTGAATTTATCCTATAAAACTCCCATATAATATTCTCACCTTGAATTTATTCTATAAAACTCCCATATAATATTCTCACCTTGAATTTATCCTATAAAACTCCCATATAATATTCTCACCTTGAATTTATCCTATAAAACTCCCATATAATATTCTCACCTTGAATTTATCCTATAAAACTCCCATATAATATTCCATCTTGAACGCACGCCGCGTGCATCATGTTTTTGTACAATTTGTGAATAATATATATAGGTTCTCCTCGTCTGAGTTATTTTTCATTGTCAACAAAATACGATTTTCCTGTAATTCATTTCTCACACTCTAGGTATAATAATGACTTTTCCCTGTGTTGGATTTTTGATGTTTAAAAAGGTTGTCGGTATCTGCTTTCTTGGGTCTCTTGAGGTTGCTACATGATGTGAGCCCTGTGCCCAATCAGCACTGACGTCACTGTCCCCACCTTCGGACAAATCAAGCATCATGAAGCCGTCAGAGAGCAGCTGCAGCCCTGGCTTCCTGTTCATGTTCAATATGTCCAAAGGAAGGAGCAGTGAAGCTGATGCTGATTGGGCGCAGGGCTCGTGTGATGTGAGAACCTCACATAAGCCTCGGGACAGTGAGTCTCAACACCACTGAAGTGGAGCCGGCACGCCAGCGGAGTATGAGTGTTTTTATTTTAATGAGGCCAAACATAAGGAATGAGTTCACGGAGAAAAAAAATATATATACCGTGTTTTTTGGACTATAAGACGCACCTAGATTTAGAGGAAATTAGGAAAAAAAAATTGAAGCAAAAAATGTGGTTAATTCTGTACTTAATATCCCTTATCCTGGTATATATGGTCCCCTCATCCCTATTCTGATACACATGGCCCCCTCATCCCTACCCTGGTATACATAGATCCCTCATCCCTATCCTAGTATGCATGGCCCCATCCTTATCCTAGTATGCAGGGTCCCATCCTACTGTGGCATGATTGGCCCCATCCTACTCATGGTATGCAGTGCCCCATCTCATCGTAGTATGCATGGCCCCATCCTTATCCTAGTATGCAGGGTCCCATCCTATTGTGGCATGATTGGCCCCATCCCGCTCCTGGTATGCAGTGCCCCATCTCATCGTAGTATGCATGGCCCCCATCCTTATCCTGGTATGCAGGTCCCCATCTCTTCCTAGTATGCAGGGCACCATCACTATTCGGGTATGACTGGCCCCCCATTCCAGTCCTGGTATGCATAGCCCAATCCTTATAATTGGCCCCCATCCTGGTATCCATGGCCCCATCACAAAACATTTTAAAAAAAGCATTACACTTACCTACCCGGCGCTCCCTTGCTGAATCCTGCTCTGATACCAGCAACTGGTTCATGCTTGTAAGCAGCACATGGCAGGGACATAATGCGTTGCTCACAAGCAGAGCACAGCTGCCGGAGTACTCGCCGTTAAAACTATTTCAACATTATGAACATAAAAAAGTCTTCTCCCCTATGTGACGTCTCTGATGTTTATTAACAGTTGATTTCCAAGTAAAATATTTCCCACATTAAGAAAATGAAAAAGGCTTCTCCTCTGTGTGACTGCTCTGATGTCTAACAAGATTCCCTTTCCGGTTAAAATATTTCCCACAATCTGAACAGGAAAAAGGCTTCTCCCCTGTGTGAGTTCTATGGTGAGTAACCAAATCTGATTTCTGGTTAAAACATTTCCCACATTCTGAACAGGAAAAAGGCTTCTCTCCTGTGTGAGTTCTTTGGTGTATATCAAGATTCCCTTTCTGGTTAAAACATTTCCCACATTCTGAACATGAAAAAGGCTTCTCTCCTGTGTGAGTTCTTTGGTGTTCATTAAGGTTCCCTTTCTGGTTAAAACATTTCCCACATTTTGAACAGGAAAAAGGCTTCTCCCCTGTGTGACTGCTCTGATGGCGATCAAGATGCCATTTTTGGTTAAAACATTTCCCACATTCTGAACAGGAAAATGGCTTCTCCCCCGTGTGAGTTCTCTGGTGACTAACAAGATGCCATTTCTGGTTAAAACATTTCCCACATTCTGAACAGGAAAAAGGCTTCTCTCCTGTGTGAGTTCTTTGGTGTTCATTAAGATTCCTTTTCTGGTTAAAACATTTCCCACATTCTGAACAGGAAAATGGCTTCTCCCCCGTGTGAGTTCTCTGGTGACTAACAAGATGCCATTTCTGGTTAAAACATTTCCCACATTCTGAACAGGAAAAAGCCTTCTCTCCTGTGTGAGTTCTATGGTGAATAATAAAAAGTGATTTTTTGTGAAAACATTTCCCACATTCTGAACATGAAAAAGGCTTCTCTCCTGTGTGCGTTCTATGGTGTGTAACAAAATCTGATTTATGTGTAAAACATTTCCCACATTCTGAACAGGAAAAAGGCTTCTCCCCTGTGTGAGCTCTCTGGTGTCTATCAAGAACCGATTTCTGATTAAAACATTTCCCACATTCTGAACAGGAAAAAGGCTTCTCCCCTGTGTGAGTTCTATGGTGAGCAACAAGCAGTGATTTACGTGCAAAACATTTCCCACATTCTGAACATGAAAAAAGCTTCTTTGCTAAAGGAGCAGTTTGTTTTGTAATGCCTCTTTTGTGACTTTGATTTTTCTTAGTAGTCAGTAATGAATCAGAAGATGGGACCTGTTTCATAGGATCAGATGACAGATCTTTGCTGTGAATGGATGATACTATATCTGGAGTAATAGCAATCACTTCAGTTGTATCTTGTAGGATCTCAAGATCATCAGATTTAAAACTTGAAGATGTCAGCTGTCCCTCTGATCTCCTGGTACAGTCATCTGCTAAAATAAAATAAAATAAAACAATTATTTTTAATAAAATATCCTTGAGTTTTATATTTTTGAACATTTCTACTTAAACTGTCCATAAAAATGGCAAGCTATGTAAAAACTTTAATTATTTACCAAGACAATGACAGTTCACAGTCTAATAGAAAACCTTGTTGGATGAACCAGTAGTGTGCGGTGTTCAACTGTTTGGTTTCTTTTTATTCAATATTTGGGAGGCAGAATGAACAATCAATGTTATGTGGGAGAAAATAATACCAATTCTCATCTCACAAAAACAAGTCCCCACTCAGGTCCATCATCTGTCATTGGAAAGACAGAGGTTCCCACACTATTAGTGGATCAAAGGTTGTTGAAAAGCAACAAGGTTTCTATAAACCAATCCAGCAAAATCCGCTCTCACTTCGGAGTCTTGCAGTGTGCGCAAACAACATTTAGGATCCCTGTATTTAGCAATACTATAGTGAGAAGAATCCACTTAATTTGCGGTGTCTCCTGGAGCACAATCTGGGCACTATGTGCTGGGTAAGAGAATGGCAAATGTGTAATTTTCACTCTCCAACATCCACTGCGTGTTAATTTCCGGGAAGTTGCTGTGGAGTCAAAATATTCACTCCTCCTACACACGTGGTTAAAATTGTTGGTACCCCTCGTTTGATGACAGAAAAACCCACAATGGTCACAGAAATAACTTGAATCTGACAAAAGTAATAATAAATAAAAAATCTATGAAAATGAGCAAATGAAAGTCAGACATTGCTTTTCAACCATGCTTCCACAGAATTAAAAAAAAAATAAAACTCATGAAATAGGCCTGGACAGAATTGATTGTACCCTTAACTTAACCGCTTCATGACCACCAACGTTAGATAAACATCGGCGCTAGCAGGGCTTTGTGCAGCGCGGACGTTTGTCTACGGTCGGCGGTTTTGTGCTCATCGGGACCCCACATACCTTATAACTAGGGGATTCCACCGCACAACGCTTCCTGTGATCCATGACCTCATCGAGACCTGATTTGTTCAGGTCCTGATGACATCAGCGTCACACCAGCCAATGAGTCAAATCACTAGGAAAGTTTGCTGCAGCAATCAACTTTCCCGGGCTATCTGCCCCATAAAAACGCTGTTTCTCCTCAGATCTCCTGTCAGTGAGAGATTAGAGGAGAAACAGTGTTACAATTGCTGCTGCCAACAGCTGTGTCAGTCAGCGATTGTGCTATAAAGTAACAATACAGATAAGGCAGGTTAGGGTTAGTGCTATAGTTAGGGTTAGTGTTGGGACTAAAGCTAGGGTTTCATCTAAAGTTAGGGTTAGGCTAAAGAATTAGGCTTTACTCAAATGCTTCCCCAATTATTTGGTCACGTCGTAGTTTTCAATTTTCGGTAAAAAAATAAAAATGAATAAAATGGCCCGTCAGTATTATAGTACAGAGGAGGCTTATGCACTTTTATGTTCTGACAGTGAAGAAAGTGCAGTGTCAGATGGCGATGTGGATATCGAGGGCTTTAGTAGCAGCGACAGTGATAGCTCAGAAATGAGCAGTGATTCTGGTCCATCCTCACACACAAGGACCAGTACAACAAGAAGGACAAATAGCGCTTCTGGAGAAATGTCTCCAACTCAGGGAACAATGCCCAGTACTAGCGCTGTCCCTAGTGCTCGGGAATTGCCACACACCAATGTCCAAGGGGCTTTGCCTCTTGATGTAGCATTTCCCAGATGGGAGGCTTCGGATTCGGCTACTCCATTCATCCCTAATTTTAATGCCATTCCTGGTATAAATGTGGAGGTGGAAAATTTTGGACCAATTATTTTTTTAAATTTGTTTCTGACAGATAGCTTGCTAGAGCATATTGTCCTACAAATTTATATGTGTCCCAATTCATCAGCCAGAATCCACCATCCTATTATGCTAGGTCAAATTTATGGACACCAACTAATGTCCTAGAAATGAAAAAATTTTTAGGACTTACATTCATTATGAGGCTTGTTAAAAAAACGAGCATTCGGTCCTATTGGTCCAACCGCCCTGTTCAAGCCACCCCTATGTTTCCTGCCGTTCTTCCTAGGACCCATTATGAAATGCTCATGAGATTTTGGCATTTTAATGACAATAGTCAATGCCTGCCCAGAGATGCCCCAGAACATGACAGACTATTCAAAATCAGACCCATCATCGAAGACTTGACAGAAAAGTTCTTAAAGCTCTACACCCCAACAGAAAACATTTCCATTGATGAGTCACTTGTAAAATTCAAAGGAAGACTGCACCTCAAGCAATTTATTCCTTCTAAGAGGGCAAGGTTCGGAATAAAGCTCTATAAAATGTGCGAGAGTTCAATCGGATACACATCAGCTTTTCACATTTATGAGGGGAAAGACAGCGAACTAAACCCACCAGGATGCCCTACTTATCTGGGGACATCTGGAAAAATGGTTTGGGAGCTGATAACTCCATTTTTACAAAAAGGCTACAATCTGTATGTTGACAACTACTACACCAGCATACCCCTATTTAAAAGTCTGGTTGAACATAACATAGGGGCTTGTGGGACCATTCGCAAAAACCTTCAGGAGTTTCCACAATCATTGGTCAGCAAAAAGTTCTGAAAGGGGCAGTCAGGGGCTTTACACAATGGAGAGCTGCTTGTCCTTAAGTATAAGGATAAAGATATTTTTATCCTGAGCTCGATCCACACAGATGCCACAAGGGCCACTGCAGACCAACAGGGATCCACTACTCCAAAACCTGTGTCTGTCATTGACTACAACAAATATATGGGGTGTGGACCTTGCAGATCAGGTTCTACAGCCATACCAGGTATCAAGAAAATCATAGATCTGGTATAAAAAGTTAGTCATGTATTTGTTTCAGGTGGCCACATATAATTCTTTTGTGTTATACAAAAAAGCCGGAAATGCAGATACTTTCCTTGATTATCAGGAAAAGGTCACTGAAAATCTTGTTTTTGAAAATTTTGTCCCCGCCAATCCTTTAGAATGTGAAGATGTCAGAAGACTCACTGAGCGACATTTTATTGCACTCATCCCAGTAACTGAAACAAGAAAGAACCCCCAGAGAAGATGTTGTGTATGTTCCTAGAGAGGAATGAGGCATGATCCCCGCTATTATTACCCACAATGCCCATCATTGCCAGCCTTATGCCTCCATGACGGCTTTACAATCTCCCACACAGAACCACGTTTTTGAACTGTTTTGACATTCAAGCATTTGGTTTATTTAGTGACAGACACATTTGAGTAGAGCTGACGTAACAATTTCCGGGGGTAGGTGGGGGGAGGTCTCCAGAGACACAAGCTGGGCACAATATATTGGGCACTACAATGACATTTTGGCAATTTTTGCTCTGAAACTTCTACGAGTTTCTGGAAATCATCCATGTAGTGAAAATGGTCACTATATCCATAGATGAATTCCCAGAGGGGTGTCATTTCCAAAATGGGGTCACTTCAGGGGGGAATTCATCTATGGATATAGTGACCCTTTACCTATCTACCTATTTTCCAATGTAAAATCTGGGGTTAAAACAACATTTTAGTGGTAAAAATGTAATTATTTCTTCTTCACTGCCCAATGGTATAATTTTCTATGGAACAGCTGTGGGGTCAGTATGCTCACTGCACCACGAGAAGAATTCATTCAGGGAAGTATTTGGTAAAATGCAGTCACTTTTAGGGCTTATGCTGTTCTGGCACCTCAGGGGCTCTGACAATGTGACATGTCACCCACAAACAATTCCAGCAAAATCTGCTCTCCAATATGGCGCTCCTTCCCTTCCAAGCTCTGCCATGCGCCCAAGCAGTGGTTTACCCCCACATATGGGGTATCGGCGTGCTCAGGAGAAATTGCACAACAAACTGTATGGAGCAATTTCTCGTGTTACCCTTATGAAAATGCAAAATATGGAGCCAAAAAGATTTGTGAAAAATCTTCTTTTTTTTTTTTTTATTTGCATGGCGCCATGTTATAAACGTCTGTGAAGCACCTGTGGGTTCAAGGTGCTCAATACACAACTGGATAAGTTCCCTAAGGGGTCTAGTTTAAAAAATGGGGTCCCTTTTTGGGAGTTTCCACTGTTTAGGCACATCAGGGGCTCTCCAAAAGCGACATGGCAACCGCTAATTATTCCAGCATATTTTACATTCAAAAAGTGAAATGGCGCTCCTTCCATTCTGAGCCCTGCCGTGCACCCAAACAGTAGATTTCCCCCACATATGGGGTATCGGCATGCTCAGGAGAAATTGCAAAACAAAATGTATAGTCCATTTTCTCCTGTTACCCTTCTGAAAGTAAAAAAAATTAGGTGTAAAGGAAAATTTGTGTGAAAGAAAAGTAAATGTTTATTTTTTCCTTCCACATTCCATTCATTCCTGTGAAGCACCTGAAGGGTTAATAAACTTCTTAAATGTGGTTTTGAGCCCCTTGAGGGGTGCACTCTTTAGAATGGTGTCACTTTTAGGTATTTTCTGTCATATTGACCCCCCAAACTCACATCAAATGTGAGGTGGTCCCTAAAAAATGGTTTTGTAAATTTTGTTGTAAAAATGAGAAATCGCTGTTTAACTTTTAACCCTTATAACTTCCTAACAAAAAAAATTGATATAGTTGATATAGATGCTACTGCGCAGGCGCCGCCATCGCCGGTGACATTTTGCTGGATGTAATTTTTTTCTAAGCCTCACAATAGCCACAATATTATAGGCATTATCACCAATAATATCAATGCTATTATATGCATTATGTAATAATGGGGGCAGGTCAGTGAGGGGTCAGCGACCTGTCATAAGCCAATACAGATGAATATGTAATCAGAGCACCACATAAAGCCCCGCCCACAGCCCCACCCACAGCCCCGCCCCAGAGAATGAGAATCTCATTAACAGGAAAACTACAAATACAGATTACACAACAGTAAACCAGAGTTGCCCTCATTTATGGTGGACCATTGGAGCTACTATGGATCCTGAGCAGAAGATTAGAGAAAATAATATTGCTCCCCATTTCAGGAGAGATTGTGCAGTAATCTGAATTCCTTAGGACCAAAAACAATGTAATTGGTTATAAGTTCTATAGAAAAGGGCTTTCAATGCCCAAAGTCATTTGAACAGTTTTGGGTGGAGGAGAATGTTGTGGTCTAGAGGCAAAATGGTGATCATGGTAATACGGCAGGACTACACCACCGATAAAGCAGCCACAGCCGGTGACTGAGAGGAATCTGTGACTTCTCTGCATTCAGTGGTTACTACTCACCTGGGTAGTCATATGTGGGAATCTCCTCTTTACACCACTCATCATCTCTCACATATGTCTCTGTAGTATTAATATGGGTCAGATCTTCACCCTGAAACAAATATTGTAAAAGTCACCGACAGATGGAGAAGTCCCATCTATGATCAGCTCTAATCCTGCCATCTCCACCGTTCTCATTACACAAGTATAAAACATATAATACTGGTGGATAAAACAAGACTGAGCACAAGACCTTCACAGCCGTCTACACATCATAGGGGAGATCTCCTGACACCTCTCCATCTACCTGATGATCCTGAGGAGCACTGGGATCTTCTTGGTTACAGTCCTGTGGAAGAAGAGGACGGGGACATCTCTCTGGTGTTGTCCTCTTACTGGATAGATCTGGAGGAAACACATACAGGGACTAAATTAATTCTCTACATACAGATAATTATAGGCCGTGTGTATTTAGTCGTGTCTGTTACCTGGTGATGTGAGGGGCTGGGGAACCTCCATTATGACGTCATTGTACAGATCTCTGTGTCCTTCTAAATACTCCCACTCCTCCATGGAGAAATAGACAGCGACATCCTGACACCTTATAGGAACCTGACACATACAATGATACAGTCATCCCCCCGATCCCTTTATAGTGTTAGTGTATAATGTCCCAGCATTCCCAGCAGTGTCTCCTCTCCAGTCAGCAGCTCAATCATCTTGTAGATGAGTTCTAGGATCTTCTGGTCATTGATGTCCTCATGGATCAGGGGGTGAGGTGGAGACCCGTGATTGGGCTCAGGGGTCTTCCCCATCCCTCAGACACAGGGTCCTGACAGCGATCACTAGAGGTCTTCTTCACCACTGTGTAATCCTGGTTATGGAGAGACACATTAATAAATCTCACTACAGACATTTCCAGAGTCCTCACCTCTCCAGTTCTGTCCATCTGTTATTCCCATAGATAAGAATGATGTAATGTGACGTCATCAGAATCTCTCACCTCTCCAGTGAGACGGAAGAGGATCTCTAGGGTGAGGTGTAACATCCTCTCCGCCATCTTGTCTCTGTCCATATCAATCCTTGATGGGTAAATCAGGAAAATTCTCTTCTGTAGAAGATCTTCACTGAGAGGATCCGATATTGTAGAGACCTGAATGAGAAGATGATCCGATGTAACATCATAAGAATCCTGTGTAATAATACAATTACTGGAGATAATAAGGGAAACATATGAGGAGATTTATTATCTTACAGGGTTTAGTTTTCTTCCCTGACATCTACTAATAAAACCTATATATTTAGGCCACAGACAACAAGCAGTTTCCTCCTCGGAGTCGTCAGCTGAACATGTTCCTCATAGACTCATCTTCCATAACGCTAATTCTCGTCTCATTACCGACACTGGAATCGGCATTAGCAATACTGCAGGAGAGATTCATTACACGCGACATGAGAAATAACTCCTTCATGATGAGGACGACATCTTCATCTTCTACTACGGCTCTAGAGACAGATTTGACCAGAGTCGGTCACTGCCTCCATCCCCACCGGCCGTCTATATGAAGGTTTCCCGTCTTCCCCGCACTGGAATCTTCTATCCCGTTAGATCTCAGCTCTGAGTCACACACAGAAGTTTGAGGCTTTTAGAAAAGATTTTTTGTTTCCACAAACACAACGGACAGAAATGATCTGATCCCAAAGTCTCCATGTACAGTGATTTATGGGGTTTATTTCTGGCCTTAGGCTTTCCTATATTACAAGAAAAACTCCAGAAAAAGCCGATATTAACACCTTTCCTACATTAGACTTACTATTCCGTCCATGTGACCTGGGACCTAAGTCCCAAGGACGGGATAGTACGTCTAGCGCGATCAGCTGCACTCACGGGGGGGAACGCAGCTGATCACGGCCGGGTGTCAGCTGATTATCACAGCTGACACCCGACAGTATGTATCAGGGGCGGTCACGAACTGCCCCGACACGTTAACTCCTGGCACACTGCGATCAAACACGTTCGCAGTGTATCTGGGGTTTAGGGATGCATCGGCAAGGAGGGGGCTCCCTCCGTGCTTCCCTGAGACCCCCAGAGCAGCGCGATGTGCATCACTGCCTGCTGCGGGGGCCTCCTTCCCTGAAGGTCCCCGAATCCAAAATGGCGGCGGGGACCTTCGGGGCCTGCAGGGAGGCGGCTTCCTCATGCCTGCAAAGCGCCAGCATGAGGAAGCCTGCAGCACTGTCTGTGACAGATCGCTGATCTCTCACAACGATCTGTGATGTGACAGATCAGCGATCTGTCACATGACATTTATGTCCCCCCTGGGACAATGTAATAAAGTTAAAAAAAAAAAAAAAAAGTTTAAAAATAATTTATAAAAAAATCACTAAATAAATTTAAAAAAAATATATATATATATATATATTCCCTAATAAATTCATTTTTTGAAAAAAAAATAAATAAAAGTACACATATTTGGTATCTCTGCATCCGTAACTACCCGCCCTATAAAACTGTCCCACTAATTAACCCCTTTGTTGAACCTCTTAAAAAATAAAAATAAAAAACGAAGCAAAAAATAATGCTTTATCATCATACCGCCGAACAAAAAGTGCAATAACGCGCGATCAAAAAGACGGATATAAATAACCATGGTACCGCTGAAAACGTCATCTTGTCCCGCAAAAAACGAGCCGCCATACAGCATCATCAGCAAAAAAATATAAAAGTTATAAAAGTTATAGCTCACAGAATAATTATTTTTTATATAAAATTGTTTTCAGTGCATAAAAGCGCCAAAACATAAAAAAAGAGATAAATGAGGTATCGCTGTAACTGTACTGACCCGAAGAATAAAACTGCTTCATCAATTTTACCGCATGCGGAACGGTGCAAACGCACCCCCAAAAGAAATTCAGGAAACGCTAGTTTTTGTTCATTCTGCGTCCCAATAATCGGAATAAAAAGCGATCAAAAAAGTCACGTGACCGAAAATGGTACCAATAAAAACGTCAACTCGTCCCGCAAAACATAAGACCTCACATGACTCAGTGGGTCAAAATATGGAAAAATTATAGCTCTCAATATGTGGTGATGCAAAAACTATTTTTACAATAAAAAGGGTCTTTTAGCGTCTGACAGCTGCCAAACATAAAAACCGCCATAAATAGTAAATCAAACCCCCCGTTATCACCCCCTTACTTAGGGAAAAATAATAAAATAAAAAAAAAATATTTCCATTTTCCCATTAGGGCTAGGGTTATGGTTAGGGGTGTGTTGGGGTTAGGGATGAAGTTAGAATAGGGGGGTTTCCACTGTTTAGGTACATCAGGGGCTCTCCAAACGTGACATGGCGTCCGATCTGAATTCCAGCCAATTTTGCATTGAAAAAGTCAAACAGCGCTCCTTCCCTTCTGAGTTCTGCCATGCGCCGAAACAGTGGTACCCCCCACATATCAGGTATCAGCGTACTCAGGACAAATTGCACAATAACTTTTGCAGTCCAATTTCTCCTGTTACCCTTGGTAAAATAAAAAAAATGGACCTGAAGTAATTTTTTTGTGAAAAAAAGTTAAATGTTCTTTTTTTTTAAAAAAATATTCAATAAATTCCTGTGAAACACCTGAAGGGTTAATAAACTTCTTGAATGTGGTTTTGAGCACCTTGAGGGGTGCAGTTTTTAGAATGGTGTCACTTTTGGGTATTTTCCATCATATAGACCCCTCAAAGTGGCTTCAAATGTGATGTGGACGGAAGAGGATCTCTAGGGTGAGGTGTAACATCCTCTCCGCCATCTTGTCTCTGTCCATATCCATCCTTGATGGGTAAATCAGGAAAATTGTCTTCTGTAGAAGATCTTCACTGAGAGGATCCGATATTGTAGAGACCTGAATGAGAAGAAGATGATCCGATGTAACATCATAAGAATCCTGTGTAATAATACAATTACTGGAGATAATAAGGGAAACATATGAGGAGATTTATTATCTTACAGGGTTTAGTTTTCTTCCCTGACATCTACTAATAAAACCTATATATTTAGGCCACAGACAACAAGCAGTTTCCTCCTCGGAGTCGGCAGCTGAACACGTTCCTCATAGACTCATCTTCCATAACGCTAATTCTCGTCTCATTACCGACACTGGAATCGGCATTAGCAATACTGCAGGAGAGATTCATTACACGCGACATGAGAAATAACTCCTTCATGATGAGGACTAGAGTTGAGCGAAACAGGTCGAAAAATTTCAAAAGTCGCCGACTTTTGGCAAAGTCGGGTTTCATGAAACGAAACCCGACCCTAGGATGAGGTCGGCCACGAGGTCGGCGACTTACGCGCCAAAGTCGCGTTTCAAAAGTTTGTTTTGCGCTCTTTTACAGCCAATCAGGATCCACGGACACTGTGGGCAACGTGATGACATAGGCAGGGGTCACCACCATCTTTCAGAAGGGCATGCAAGAGATTGGCTTGCTTTGGTGGGCGTCACAGGGGGTATAAAAGGGCGTGCACGCCGACCGCCATCTTACTTCTGCCGATCTCAGTATAGGGAGAGGTTGCTGCTGATTCTGTAGGGAGAGCGTTAGGCAGGGAAGAAGACAAAAAAACTGCTTCTGCTGCTAGCGATTTGGCCTGCACAACACACAAGTCACTGTGTGTGCAGTGCAAGGGGAGGCTATATTGTGGTGTATCAGTGGTGTTGGTTGTTGGGCTGCCTTTTAAGGCTTCCTGACAGGCTGGCATTGCTGTTTACCCACTGCTCCGCAAACTGCTTTTTTAAAAGCAATCCAATCTCCCTTATCCTGTAGTCACTTTGGTCACAGCTGTGCCATCAAGCCTGTCACATAGCGCTCAGATATTCATTGGGCCTCACACAATCCACAAGTGTCCAGTGTCCAAAAGTGTGCGCAGAGATTCAAAATCTCCCTTATCCTCTCGTCACTTTGGTCACAGCTGTGCCATCGAGCCTGTCACATAGCGCTCAGATATTCATTGGGCCTCACACAATCCACAAGTGTCCAGTGTCCAAAAGTGTGCGCAGAGATTCAAAATCTCCCTTATCCTCTCGTCACTTTGGTCACAGCTGTGCCATCGAGCCTGTCACATAGCGCTCAGATATTCATTGGGCCTCACACAATCCACAAGTGTCCAGTGTCCAAAAGTGTGTGCAGAGATTCAAAATCTCCCTTATCCTCTCGTCACTTTGGTCACAGCTGTGCCATCGAGCCTGTCACATAGCGCTCAGATATTCACTGGGCCTCACACAATCCACAAGTGCCCAGTGTCCAAAAGTGTGTGCAGAGATTCAAAATCTCCCTTATCCTCTCGTCACTTTGGTCACAGCTGTGCCATCGAGCCTGTCACATAGCGCTCAGATATTCATTGGGCCTCACACAATCCACAAGTGTCCAGTGTCCAAAAGTGTGTGCAGAGATTCAAAATCTCCCTTATCCTCTCGTCACTTTGGTCACAGCTGTGCCATCGAGCCTGTCACATAGCGCTCAGATATTCATTGGGCCTCACACAATCCACAAGTGTCCAGTGTCCAAAAGTGTGTGCAGAGATTCAAAATCTCCCTTATCCTCTCGTCACTTTGGTCACAGCTGTGCCATCGAGCCTGTCACATAGCGCTCAGATATTCATTGGGCCTCACACGATCCACAAGTGTCCAGTGTCCACAAGTGTCTGCAGAAATTCAAAATCTCCCCTGTCCTATAGACACCTTGTACCTTGTTTTACATTACTATATAGTTTGTTGGATTTTGTCTACATTTCTACCAAAAATGAGGAAGGCTGGTGGAAGAGGCCGTGGAATTGGGCGGGGGTTGGCAGCTGGTAATGATGGTGTTGGTGGTGGATCTGATGGTAGTGGCAAGAGCAAAATAGGACCGAATGCAGGAGGTGTTGAGCCTGCGTCATCGTCTGGCTACATAAGGCCTCGAACGCTTAGTTTTCTAGGAGTTGGCAAACCGCTTTTAAAGGCAGAGCATCAGGAAAAAGTTTTGTCTTACATTGCTGACTCAGCCTCCAGCTCTATCGCCTCCTCTTCTTCAGTTGTAAAAAGTAAAAGCACTGAGTCGTCATTGGAGGCTCATGTTCATGAACCACACCTTTCCTTGTGTCCTTCACCCCAACCAAGATTGAAGGATGACGCAGGCCATACTACTGATTACTCCATGGAGCTGTTTTCACATACCATGCCTGGATTATCAAGTCAAATGGTGAATTACCCAGGCCAAGATGAATCTGACATGGAGTGCACTGATGCACAGCCGCTGATGGATGATTCTGCTGGTACATTCACTCAGAGCACTACATTTTCCTCGCAGTGTACAGAGCCAGATTCTGACCCTGATGAGACTCAGGTGCCCCTTCCCGCACACTATACCACCATACACGGTGACACAGAGGAAGGTGCACATGACATAGAAGAGGAGGTGATGGATGACCCAGTTGTTGACCCAGATTGGCATCCATTGGGGGAAGAGGGTGCTGCTTCCAATAGCTCAGATGAGGAGCATCCACAGCAGACATCGACATCGCAACAGCTGTTATCTGGCAGGCCCGTAGCACTCCAAAGACAGGTTCCAAACATAAAAAGAGTTGCTGGACAGCTTGTCCAGAGGGTCAAAAGATGACAGCGTGCTAGGCCGCAAAATGTCTGCCAAAGTAGGAAGAGTGCAGTGTGGCACTTTTTTGAACAAAATCCTCCTGATCAGGCCAAGGTTATCTGTAAGAAGTGCGCAAAGACCTTTAGCCGAGGGAAAAATCTGAAAAATTTGAATACCAGTTGCATGCTTAGACATTTAACCAGCATGCACTTGCAAGCGTGGACACAACACCAAACCTCAAGTGCCACATGTGCAACTGATCACAACGAAGGTAGTCAGCAACGCTACATTGTTTCCCCCACTGTAAGCCCACCGGTTAGCACAGCAGCAAATGTTGAGGTGTCGTTGCAAGGCCACAGCAGTCAGGGAATCCCACTGTTATATCAACGAAAGACTGATTCTAGGCCATCAGAAAGAACACCAACTCCATCACCATCATCAACCCTCTCTCAGTCCGCCCTGCCCACCGCTACTTCCACCATATGCAGCTCTCAAGTCCAGCTCACCCTCCCAGACACTATGAGTAGGTCAAGAAAGTACTCAGTCTCTCATCCGCGTACACTGGGTTTGAACGCCCACATTGCCAAACTAATCTCGTTTGAGATGATGCCCTTTCGGTTGGTGGAAAGCACAGCTTTCCGCGAACTCATGGCCTATGCAGTACCACGCTATGACCTACCCAGTCGCCACTTCTTCTCTCGCAAAGCCATCCCAGCCCTCCACCATCATGTGAAAGACCGCATTGTCCATGCACTCAAGCAGTCAGTGAGCGGAAAGGTGCACCTCACAACTGATGCATGGTCCAGTCGGCATGGCCAGGGCCGTTACGTGTCCATCACTGCGTACTGGGTTAATATGGTGGATGCAGGGTCCACAGGGGACAGCGGTGGTGGGACAGTGCTGCCTAGCCCACGGTATAGGAAACAGTTGGCTGTAGGCGTTCGACCCTCCTCCTCCTCCTCCTCCTCCTCCAGAAGTGAAAGCTCGTCCACAGAGCGCAGTCGTACGAGCACTCCATCTGCAGCTGCCACTGTTGCACACGATGTGTCCCCCTATCGAGCAGGTAGTGGAAAGCGTCAGCAGGCTGTGTTGCAGATGATGTGTTTGGGCGACAGACACACCGCCGAGGTGCTGGCCGAGTACTTGAAGCGACAAACTGAGTCATGGCTGGGCAGTGTACATCTTGAGGCAGGCAAGGTAGTTAGTGATAACGGCCGTAATTTTGTGGCAGCCATAGCCCTTTCAAAACTCAGCCACATACCTTGCTTGGCTCACACCTTGAACCTGGTGGTGCAGTGCTTCCTCAAAAATTATCCGGAGTTAACAGCCCTGCTCCAGAAGGTGCGAAGACTGTGCGCGCACATCCGCCGGTCGCCTGTACACTCCGTTCGTATGCAGAAGCTGCAGCGATTGCTCCACCTTCCCAACCACCGCCTCATTATCGACATTGCAACAAGGTGGAACTCCACCCTGCACATGGTGGAGCGGCTGTGCGAGCAGAGGCAGGCCATAATGCATTTGTGGGAGGATACACGGCCAGGCACTTTGAGAGCAGACATGGAGTTGACAGGTGTGCAGTGGTCGAAGCTGAAAGACCTCTGTAAAGTCCTTCAGTTTTTTGAGGAATGCACACGGCTGGTAAGCGCAGACGACGCCATCCTAAGCATGAGCATCCCACTTATGCGTCTGCTCATGCAAACTTTGACGCACCTTAAGGAGCAGGCGTCTGCAGCCAATGTTGATGAGGAGGAAGAGGAGGAGGGAATCCTTGATGACATTCAGCCATTGTCTGCTCAGGGACCTCTCCTGGACGAGGTGGAGGAAGAAGAGGAGGAGGAGGATGATGATGGGGATGATTACTTAGGGGAGGAGGATGCATCTCGTGGGGCAAGTGAAAATGTTGGCGTGGCAAGGTCTGGTACAGGGTTTGTGCGTGACTGGAGGGATGTGGATTTGCCAGAAAGTGCTCCTCCACCCAGCACTCGCAGTGCATCATTGACACCGGGAACATTGGCCAACATGTCAGATTATGCCTTGCAGATCCTAAAAAGGGACCCCCGCATTGCCAAAATGATGAACGATGACGACTACTGGTTGGCCAGCATCCTGGATCCACGCTATAAAGGCAAATTACAAAACATCATGCCACAGGAGAACCTTGACCTAATATTGGCTAATAAACAAGCAACTCTGGTAAATCGGTTGCTTGAGGCATTCCCAGCACACAGCAGCGGTGATGGTTCTCACACGAGCCGTACGGGCCGGGGGCAGCTTGGCAGAGGTGTTCGTGGTGCACACAGCAGAAGTGGCGTTGGAGACAGGGGTTTCATGACAATGTTGTGGACTGATTTTTCAAATACCGCTCACACAACTGGTAATACTGCATCGATGGAAAGTGACAGGAGACAGCAGTTGTCAACTATGGTAACAAACTACTTTTCCTCCCATATCGATGTTCTCCCACACAGGTCATTCCCCTTTGACTATTGGGCCGCTAAACTGGACACTTGGCCTGAATTGGCCCAATATGCCTTACAGGAGCTCGCTTGCCCAGCTGCAAGTGTGCTATCGGAAAGAGTCTTCAGTGCAGCTGGATCAATCCTGACAGAAAAAAGGACCCGTCTGTCAACCCAAAATGTGGATGATCTAACCTTCATTAAAATGAACCATGCATGGGTTTCCAAGGATTTTGTCCCACCTTCCCCTGATGACACATAGGGTGACAGAAAAATGGCTTGCTTTGGTCCGCCTCTTCCTGGGACTTGACCTATTTCGCCTTTTGCATCAGCTGAATGTCCAACATCAACATATGCCACTTTCTAAAACTCCCTAACTGTGCTGCCTCCCCCCCATGGCCGGGGTCACCACCTAGCGCACGACACCGTGCGAGTGCCGTTGCCCTGGACAGGTGGGTATGCCGACTCTTGGGCGCGGGCACTGGCACAGGGTCCCTCATAGTGCAATCAAGTGTCTCTGACGGTGGTGGTGCACACCCGCCGTCAGACACACCGCTGTACTATGAGGGGCCCAGTGCCAGTACCGACGCCCACGAGTGGGCCCCCCTTGCTTGGGCAGGGCCCCAGCATTTGCAATCTTTACCTCTCCCTGCTCCTCCGCTGTGTAATCTGGGCCGTCAAATCCATACTGTGCCTGACACCGTCTGAGCCTGCCTCCTGAGACATATATTTTGAATGTGTACGCTATCCATACATGTTATCTGGGGATACGGTACCCTTTCTAACCTTTGTGCAATCACGTGCAATCCATACTGGGCCTAACACCGTCTGAGCCTGCCTCCTGAGACATATATTTTGAATGTGTACGCTATCCATACATGTTATCTGGGGATACGGTACCCTTTCTAACCTTTGTGCAATCACGTGCAATCCATACTGGGCCTAACACCGTCTGAGCCTGCCTCCTGAGACATATATTTTGAATGTGTATGCTATCCATACATGTTATCCGGGGATACGGTACCCTTTCTAACCTTTGTGCAATCACGTGCAATCCATACTGGGCCTGACACCGTCTGAGCCTGCCTCCTGATGTATAGACATATATTTTGAATGTGTACGCTATCCATACATGTTATCTGGGGATACGGTACCCTTTCTAACCTTTGTGCAATCACGTGCAATCCATACTGGGCCTAACACCGTCTGAGCCTGCCTCCTGATGTATAGACATACACTCACTGGCCACTTTATTAGGTACACCATGCTAGTAACGGGTTGGACCCCCTTTTGCCTTCAGAACTGCCTCAATTCTTCGTGGCAGAGATTCAACAAGGTGCTGGAAGCATTCCTCAGAGATTTTGGACCATATTGACATGATGGCATCACACAGTTGGCGCAGATTTGTCGGCTGCACATCCCTGATGCGAATCTCCCGTTCCACCACATCCCAAAGATGCTCTATTGGATTGAGATCTGGTGACTGAGGAGGCCATTTGAGTACAGTGAACTCATTGTCATGTTCAAGAAACCAATCTGAGATGATTCGAGCTTTATGACATGGCGCATTATCCTGCTGAAAGTAGCCATCAGATGTTGGGTACATTGTGGTCATAAAGGGATGGACATGGTCAGCAACAATACTCAGGTAGGCTGTGGCGTTGCAACGATGCTCAATTGGTACCAAGGGGCCCAAAGAGTGCCAAGAAAAAATTCCCCACACCATGACACCACCACCACCAGCCTGAACCGTTGATACAAGGCAGGATGGATCCATGCTTTCATGTTGTTTACGCCAAATTCTGACCCTACCATCCGAATGTCGCAGCAGAAATCGAGACTCATCAGACCAGGCAACGTTTTTCCAATCTTCTACTGTCCAATTTCGATGAGCTTGTGCAAATTGTAGCCTCAGTTTCCTGTTCTTAGCTGAGAGGAGTGGTACCCAGTGTGGTCTTCTGCTGCTGTAGCCCATCTGCCTCAAAGTTCGACGCACTGTGCGTTCAGAGATGCTCTTCTGCCTACCTTGGTTGTAACGGGTGGCAATTTGAGTCACTGTTGCCTTTCTATCAGCTCGAACCAGTCTGCCCATTCTCCTCTGACCTCTGGCATCAACAAGGCATTTCCGGCCACAGAACTGCCGCTCACTGGATTTTTTTTCTTTTTCGGACCATTCTCTGTAAACCCTAGAGATGGTTGTGCGTGAAAATCCCAGTAGATCAGTAGTTTCTGAAATACTCAGACCAGCCCTTCTGGCACCAACAATCATGCCACGTTCAAAGGCACTCAAATCACCTTTCTTCCCCATACTGATGCTCGGTTTGAACTGCAGGAGATTGTCTTGACCATGTCTACATGCCTAAATGCACTGAGTTGCCGCCATGTGATTGGCTGATTAGAAATTAAGTCTTAACACACAGTTGGACAGGTGTACCTAATAAAGTGGCCAGTGAGTGTATATTTTGAATGTGTACGCTATCCATACATGTTATCCGGGAATACGGTACCCTTTCTCACCTTTGTGCAATCACGTGCAAGCCATACTGGGCCTAACACCGTCTGAGCCTGCCTCTTGATGTATTGACATATATTTTGAATGTGTACGCTATCCATACATGTTATCCAGGGATACGGTACCCTTTCTCACCTTTGTGCAATCACGTGCAATCCATACTGGGCCTGACACCGTTTGAGCCAGCCTCCTGATGTATAGACATATATTTTGAATGTGTACGCTATCCATACATGTTATCTGGGGATACGGTACCCTTTCTCACCTTTGTGCAATCACGTGTAATCCATACTGGGCGTGAGAACGGCTGGCGAGCTGTTAAGCAAGCTACAGCACCTGTGGTTTGCACACGTAAGTTTTTCATTTTTTCAGGAATGACGGTTAGGCCTAATTCCGGAACTGCAGTTGACCTGCACTTACTGGGAAATCATCGTTCGTGGGTAATAATTGTAATCAGTGATCCCCATCACTAACGTTGTTCAGCGGGTTATCTGCACCTGTAAGCGACAAACGCTGGCCTTTTCAGTGTAGCGCACATGCAGCCACGGACATGTAAGGGCATGACACACCAGTTATTGGCCAATCTCATGTGCCAGAGCCTCACGTGTCCCTCTAGTAAGCCGGACTCGGACCGCGGGGCATGACGGAGTCTCGTTCGTTAACGGAATTAAGCTTGCAATGTGTGCATCTTTTCTGTAGCTGGCATGGTTGAGGTTTCCCAGGTGGAGTCGAATTTAACCGTAGGCTCCACTCCTGGTGGTGCCCTTCTGGACATTCCTTTAAGGTTCAGCTTTGCAACCATACTGCCCACGTAAAACAAACACTTTCCCTTCATGAACGCTGTTTGGAGGGTCATGACTCGTGGGAATAACGCCGCCCAATCAGTTAACCTGCTAGAGAGATCCTTCGTTGCTCCCAAGCATGACATCACACTCCCTAGGAGGAAGGTAATGCCACTGTGGCGACCGTACTCCTGGGGGCGACACAAGTGCACTGATGCCCAGCCACTGCTCGATGAATCTGCTGGTACATTGACCCAGACCACTACATTCCCCTCGCACGCTACACGGCCTGAATCTGACCCTGATGAAACTCAGGTTACCCTTTCCATATACAGTTCCATCTTACACGGTGACAAAGAGGAAGCTGCAGATGAAAGTGCAGGTTCGGCCCACCCGCCATCAGACACACCACCGTACTATCATGGGCCCTGTGCCAGTGCCGTCGCCAACAAGTGGGCCCCCCCTGCTTGCCCAGGATCACAGCACTTGCAAAGTTGAAATACTGTGCAGTGAGATGGAAGATGGGGACGACGAGGAATCCAGAGAAGTACAGGGATTCCCTAGCGAGGAGACTTATTTGATTGTTTTCAATGTTGGGACAGCAATTTTTGGGGAGCACTATACTCTGGAGAATGATAGATGGGGCCCACCATACACTGGAACATTCCAAAGGTGGACATCAGACACTGGAGCAGCATTTACAGGGCCCATTATACACTAGAGCATTAGAAATGGGGCCCATTATATATGGAGCATTATTTGGGCCCATAAGACAGTGGAGCTTCATCCATGGGGACCAACATATACTGTAGCATTATGTGGAGCTCATCATATACTGTTTCAAACATTATATGGGACCAATGATTCTGTATGGAGAAATAGATGGGCCTCGTCATGAGATGTAAAAAGTGAAGTATTTTTCATTGTACTATACCGCTATTTCTCTGCCGTATCGGAGCATGATGAGTTGTGGTATGTGTTAAAGGGGCGCTCTTTCGCCCAGGGCACATGAAAACCTGCAGCCAGCCCTCCCCCCCACAACTTTAGCCAAATAACCCCCATTTTTCAGTGCGTAACTTGTATTATGAAGTTAATTAAGGTTGACAAGCTTAAGTAAGAAGAATTGATGCTTTTGGCATTCAAATGAGCACTGTAGGTGTGTTTCCTGTCCTCCTCTCACTGCCGACTTTTATTCCCCATCGACTTACATTGGGTTTCGTGTTTCGGGACGACCCCAACTTTTCCCTATAATCGGACGATCTTGCTCGACCCGACTTTTAGTCGCTCAACTCTAATGAGGACGACATCTTCATCTTCTACTACGGCTCTAGAGACAGATTTGACCAGAGTCGGTCACTGCCTCCATCCCCACCGGCCGTCTATATGAAGGTTTCCCGTCTTCCCCGCACTGGAATCTTCTATCACGTTAGATCTCAGCTCTGAGTCACACACAGAAGTTTGAGGCTTTTAGAAAAGACTTTTTGTTTCCACAAACACAACGGACAGAAATGATCTGATCCCAAAGTCTCCATGTACAGTGATTTATGGGGTTTATTTCTGGCCTTAGACTTTCCTATATTACAAGAAAAACTCCAGAAAAAGCCGATATTAAAATGTTTCTAAAGAAAATTGGCTCCAACAATTCTTGTAAGAAGAAAAAATTAAGAAAAAAGCAGAAGACACATTTTATACTTTTTCACATGTTAAACATTTATTAAAAAGAAATGAATCTTTTTGGGCCCCAGAACATAGATGTACACCGCAGGGACGGCACAGATGAGGCTTCAACAAAAACCCTGACAGTTTAACCACTTGCTGCTGTGAGAAGCAAACATGACATCTAAGAAGGTGTGACAGAGTTTGGCTGAATGCCCCCCGCCTCCAAGTACTCGATAGTATGGGGCGGCCTAGTTACTGCGATACTTACATGTCTAATAATGGGGTCTGGGCTGCAATGTATGAAGGTCTATTAGGCCGGGCCAGAGGCAGCGTCCAATAAGTTACCTTATAACGCCCCCATACTGTCATGGTTTACTGAGGCTCCTGGTTAAGCGGTGCAGCGGTTAATCTGGGAAACCTCTCTGCGGATCTGGGGAGGGTTCTTATAGCCTCATGGAGGAGCCGTCCCCTGTCCTTTATACTCCTGGCTGAGTGTGTCTGACCCTGTTCTGTCTGTGCTTCATGCCTGTCTTCGTATGCTTGCTTGGTGTTTGACTTGGTCCTGTCACGGTTAACGTCTCTTGTATTCTGACTCTGTACCTCGCTGCCCGCTCTGTGTATGACCCCGGCTACGTATTGACCTTTCTGTGATTATCCCTCCTGTACCTCGCTGCCCGCTCTGTGTATGACCCCGGCTACGTATTGACCTTTCTGTGATTATCCCTCCTGTACCTCGCTGCCCGCTCTGTGTATGACCCCGGCTACGTATTGACCTTTCTGTGATTATCCCTCCTGTACCTCGCTGCCCGCTCTGTGTATGACCCCGGCTACGTATTGACCTTTCTGTGATTATCCCTCCTGTACCTCGCTGCCCGCTCTGTGTATGACCCCGGCTACGTATTGACCTTTCTGTGATTATCCCTCCTGTACCTCGCTGCCCGCTCTGTGTATGACCCCGGCTACGTATTGACCTTTCTGTGATTATCCCTCCTGTACCGTGCTGCCCGCCCTGTGTATGACCCCTGGCTACGTATTGACCTTTCTGTGATTATCCCTCCTGTACCTCGCTGCCCGCTCTGTGTATGACCCCGGCTACGTATTGACCTTTCTGTGATTATCCCTCCTGTACCTCGCTGCCCGCTCTGTGTATGACCCCTGGCTACGTATTGACCTTTCTGTGATTATCCCTCCTGTACCTCGCTGCCCGCTCTGTGTATGACCCCTGGCTACGTATTGACCTTTCTGTGATTATCCCTCCTGTACCTCGCTGCCCGCTCTGTGTATGACCCCGGCTACGTATTGACCTTTCTGTGATTATCCCTCCTGTACCTCTATGCCCGCTCTGTGTATGACCCCGGCTACGTATTGACCTTTCTGTGATTATCCCTCCTGTACCTCGCTGCCCGCTCTGTGCATGACCCCGGCTACGTATTGACCTTTCTGTGATTATCCCTCCTGTACCTCGCTGCCCGCTCTGTGTATGACCCCGGCTACATATTGACCTTTCTGTGATTATCCCTCCTGTACCGTGCTGCCCGCCCTGTGTATGACCCCGGCTACGTATTGACCTTTCTGTGATTATCCCTCCTGTACCTCGCTGCCCGCTCTGTGTATGACCCCGGCTACGTATTGACCTTTCTGTGATTATCCCTCCTGTACCTCGCTGCCCGCTCTGTGTATGACCCCTGGCTACGTATTGACCTTTCTGTGATTATCCCTCCTGTACCTCGCTGCCCGCTCTGTGTATGACCCCTGGCTACGTATTGACCTTTCTGTGATTATCCCTCCTGTACCTCGCTGCCCGCTCTGTGTATGACCCCGGCTACGTATTGACCTTTCTGTGATTATCCCTCCTGTACCTCTATGCCCGCTCTGTGTATGACCCCGGCTACGTATTGACCTTTCTGTGATTATCCCTCCTGTACCTCGCTGCCCGCTCTGTGTATGACCCCGGCTACGTATTGACCTTTCTGTGATTATCCCTCCTGTACCTCGCTGCCCGCTCTGTGTATGACCCCGGCTACGTATTGACCTTTCTGTGATTATCCCTCCTGTACCGTGCTGCCCGCCCTGTGTATGACCCCGGCTACGTATTGACCTTTCTGTGATTATCCCTCCTGTACCTCGCTGCCCGCTCTGTGTATGACCCCGGCTACGTATTGACCTTTCTGTGATTATCCCTCCTGTACCTCGCTGCCCGCTCTGTGTATGACCCCGGCTACGTATTGACCTTTCTGTGATTATCCCTCCTGTACCTCGCTGCCCGCCCTGTGTATGACCCCGGCTACGTATTGACCTTTCTGTGATTATCCCTCCTGTACCTCGCTGCCCGCTCTGTGTATGACCCCGGCTACGTATTGACCTTTCTGTGATTATCTCTCCTGTACCTCTATGCCCGCTCTGTGTATGACCCCTGGCTACGTATTGACCTTTCTGTGATTATCCCTCCTGTACCTCGCTGCCCGCTCTGTGTATGACCCCGGCTACGTATTGACCTTTCTGTGATTATCACTCCTGTACATCGCTGCCCGCTCTGTGTATGACCCCTGGCTATGTATTGACCTTTCTGTGATTATCCCTCCTGTACCTTGCTGCCCGCTCTGTGTATGACCCCTGGCTACGTATTGACCTTTCTGTGATTATCCCTCCTGTACCTCGCTGCCCGCTCTGCAGGATAATCCGTTTGTTCTTCCTGTAGATCGGGGTGGGAACCTTTTTTGTGCCAAGGGCCATTTGGAATTTTATAATAGCGTTCGGGGGCCGTATAAATTTATTAATAATGATGAGCGAGTATACTTGTTGCTTGGGTTTTCCCGAGCATGCTCGGGTGTCCTCTGAGTTTTTTGGCGTGCTCGGAAATTTAGTTTCTGTCGACACATTTGCATGATTTGCGGCTGCTGGACAGGCTGAATACATGTGGGGATTCCTTAACAAACAGGCATTCCTCACATGTATTCAGGCTGTCCAGCAGCCATAAATCATGCAGCTGAGGCGACGAAAACTAAATCTCCGAGCATGTCAAAATACTCGGACACCCGAGCATGCTCAGGAAAGCCCGAGCAACGAGTATACTCGCTCATCACTCATTAATAACTGTCTTAAACATTAGTAAGCTGGTATCCAAGGTAAACAGCGGGTATCTATATATCTTGGATACCAGCTCCCAGCGTCGTTGATCGTTGGTCTCTCGCTGTCACATGCAGCGATGCGCGCTGGCCAGTGGGAGACCAATGATCAAAAAATGGCCCAGGACATTCGAGCACAATCAGCGATACCCGGCGGGGGGGCTGGTCGCTGATGCATGTCACACACAGCGATGTCGCTGGCGAGATCTCTGTGGCGTCACAAAATCAGCGATCTCGCTGTGTGTGACGGGGCCTTTAGAGTTCATTTCCTCCCAGCAGTGGGGTTTTATATGCAGGAGCCAGGCAGGTTCAGAACGCTACTAACCTGCTCATTACGGTAACCCCATTTATGGGGCTTGAGGTATACAGAACATGGGTGGTACATGGGGCCTGGGGTATACAGCACATGGGGGGTACATGGAGCCTGAGGTATACAGCACATGGGTGGTAAATGGAGCCTGAAGTATACAGCACATGGGGGGTACATGGTGCCTGAGGTATACAGCACATGGGGGGTACATTGAGCCTGAGGTATACAGCACATGGGGGGTACATGGAGCCTGACGTATACAGCACATGGGGGTACATGGAGCCTGAGGTATACAGCACATGGGGGGTACATGGAGCCTGAGGTATACAGCACATGGAGGGTACATGGAGCCTGAGGTATACAGCACATGGGGGGTACATGGAGACTGAGGTATACAGCACATGGGTGGTACATGGAGCCTGAGGTATACAGCACATGGGTGGTAAATGGAGCCTGAGGTATACAGCACAGGGGGGTACATGGAGCCTGAGGTATACAGCACATGGGGGGTACATGGAGCCTGAGGTATACAGCACATGGGTGGTAAATGGAGCCTGAGGTATACAGCACAGGGGGGTACATGGAGCCTGGGGTATACAGCACATGGGTGGTACATGGAGCCTGAGGTATACAGCACATGGGGGGTACATGGAGCCTGAGGTATACAGCACATGGGTGGTACATGGAGCCTGAGGTATACAGCACATGGGTGGTACATGGAGCCTGAGGTATACAGCACATGGGTGGTACATGGAGCCTGACGTATACTGCACATGGGGGTACATGGAGCCTGAGGTATACAGCACATGGGGGGTACATGGAGCCTGAGGTATACAGCACATGGAGGGTACATGGAGCCTGAGGTATACAGCACATGGGGGGTACATGGAGACTGAGGTATACAGCACATGGGTGGTACATGGAGCCTGAGGTATACAGCACATGGGTGGTAAATGGAGCCTGAGGTATACAGCACAGGGGGGTACATGGAGCCTGAGGTATACAGCACATGGGGGGTACATGGAGCCTGAGGTATACAGCACATGGGTGGTAAATGGAGCCTGAGGTATACAGCACAGGGGGGTACATGGAGCCTGAGGTATACAGCACATGGGGGTACATGGAGCCTGAGGTATACAGCACATGGGTGGTAAATGGAGCCTGAGGTATACAGCACAGGGGGGTACATGGAGCCTGGGGTATACAGCACATGAGTGGTACATGGAGCCTGAGGTATACAGCACATGGGGGGTACATGGAGCCTGAGGTATACAGCACATGGGTGGTACATGGAGCCTGAGGTATACAGCACATGGGTGGTACATGGAGCCTGAGGTATACAGCACATGGGTGGTACATGGAGCCTGAGGTATACAGCACATGGGGGGTCCATGGAGCCTGAGGTATACAGCACATGGGTGGTAAATGGAGCCTGAGGTATACAGCACATGGGGGGTACATGGAGCCTGAGGTATACAGCACATGGGGGATACATGGAGCCTGAGGTATATAGCACATGGGGGGTACATGGAGCCTGAGGTATACAGCACATGGGTGGTAAATGGAGCCTGAGGTATACAGCACATGGGGGATACATGGAGCCTGAGGTATATAGCACATGGGGGGTACATGGAGCCTGAGGTATACAGCACAGGGGGGGTACATGGAGCCTGAGGTATATAGCACATGGGGGGTACATGGAGCCTGAGGTATATAGCACATGGGGGGTACATGGAGCCTGAGGTATACAGCACAGGGGGGTACATGGAGCCTGAGGTATACAGTACATGGGTAGTACATGGGGCCTGAAGTATAAAGTACATGGAGGTACATGGAGCCTGAGGTATACAGCACATGGGGGTACATGGGGCCTGAGGTATCGTGATTACCTTGCACACTGCAGCCGCACAGGAGGACGTGACACTTTCAGGTCTGCTATCTTGCTCAGCAGTGGATGGAGCCTGTTCACGGAGTCCGGCGTCTCCCTGGTGCAGGCTCGCTGACAATGCAGCCCCCTCGTCTATTGCTGCAGCAGGATTATAACTCTCCCTCTCCTGGAGCCGCACAGCAGGAGTCTCCCGAGTCCCCACTGATGGGAAAAGCACGGCAAGATACCGCGCGCAATTCTTAAAGGACCCGCGGCCAAAAAATAGGGGAAGTGGGGAAAGCGGCTGTGGGCTGCACAAAATGATATGGCGGGCCGTATACGTCCCGCAGGCCGGATGTCCCCCACCCCTGCAGTAGATAATCCTCCTCTAGAGGAGTCTGGAGGCGACTCTGTCATACAGACCACAGGAAAGCTGGAATATTTGTGTGTATGGGGGAGTCGGGAGAGATCGCCGTCTGCCAAATGTCCGTTCAGCCAACTCTGATCTCATGTGTCTGGGGCCGTTAGTATTACACTGACAGGCAGTGATGATACACGGCACTACAGTAGTACAGGGCATCACCGGAGCCATCAGAGGCTTGTATGTTGTGTGATCGCACTGATCAGAGGGGTTTAAAAAGGTTTAAAGTGGAAAAAATATCACAGTTTCAGCAACAAGAAATATCCATCACTATATGGAAAGTAGAGTCACTGCACAATGTTAGTTACGTCACGTCCATAACTACTTTATTATACTCTATTATCCTGTACACAGTGGAGTAGATAGAAATCACAGATCCCACAGCAATAGCTGGAATTGGGCCCTCCAACGTAAAGAAAAAAAATCTATCTATATACACTGTTCAAAAAAATAAAGGAAACACTTATACAACAGAATATAACTCCAAGTAAATCAAAGTTCTGTGAAATCAAACTGTCCACTTAGGAAGCAACACTGATTGACAATCAATTTCACATGCTGTTGTACAAATGGAATAGGCAACAGATGGAAATTATTGGCAATTATCAAGACACCCTCAATAAAGGAGTGGTTCTGCAGGTGGGGACCACAGACCACATCTCAGTACCAATGTTTCTGGCTGATGTTTTGGTCACTTTTGAATGTTGGTTGTGCTTTCACACTCGTGGTAGCATTAGACGGACTCTACAACCAACACAAGTGGCTCAGGTAGTGCAGCTCATCCAGGATGGCACATCAATGTGAGCTGTGGCAAGAAGGATTACTGTGTCTGTCAGCGTAGTGTCCAGAGGCTGGAGGTGCTACCAGGAGACGGGCCAGTACACCAGGAGATGTGGAGGGGGTCGTAGGAGGGCAACAACCCAGCAGCAGGACCGCTACCTCCACCTTTGTGCAAGGAGTAACAGGAGGAGCACTGCCAGAGACCTGCAAAATGATCTTCAGCAGGCCACAAATGTTCATGTGTCTGCACAAACCGTTAGAAACTGACTCCATGAGGATGGTCTGAGAGCCCGACCTCCACAGATGGGGGTTGTGCTCACAGCCCAACACCATACAGGACGCTTGGCATTTGCCACAGAACACCAGGATTGGCAAATTCACCACTGGCGTCCTGTGCTCTTCACAGATGGAAGCAGGTTCACACTGAGCACATGTGACAGACGTGACAGAGTCTGGAGACGCCGTGGAGAGCGATCTGCTGCCTGCAACATCCTTCAGCATGACCGGTTTGGCAGTGGTCAGTAATGGTGCGGGGTGGCATTTCTTTGGAGGCCACACGATGTTGGGCTGTGAGCACAACCCCCATGGAGACACAATTGTGCTTTACCTGGAGATAAATTCCCAGTGGGGGCAATTTCCAAAATGCAATAACTTAAGTGGGGAATTCAGCTCTTTTCGCACTTAAGGGATCTGTATATGGAGTCTACAAACTACAGTGGGGAAAATAAGGATTTGTTACACTGCCAATTTTGGGGCTAAAGTCACATTTTTGTGAGAAAAAAAGTAAAATTGTCATTTTTTCCTTCCACATTGCTTATATTCCTCTCACACTGTCCGAATTCAGATATTGTCCTGTCAGAAAGGAGAATACAGGGAGCGAAAGGGTTAATAGTACTCACAGGAGGAACCGGCCCAGAAAACAGAAGATCCAGGAGTGTCCGCCACATATATGACTGCTCTGTGCACAGGACCTGTGATGAGGTCACAGGAGGAGAGGAGTCAGGGGTCACATGATCAGGGGCCTCAGTGTGTGCAGGACTCAGTGTGCTGGAGCGCTCCCGATAATCAGCTGCGTGTGTCGCGCTGTGTGATAGTCACAGCACCTGCATGGAGGGCGACACATGCCGCTGATTATCGGGAGCGCTCCAGGGATCCGGGGTCCCGATGCAGCTATTCGGTAAGTGATATTAGCCAATAACAACTTCTCCGACGATATTCGCTCATCTCTAGTAATAACAGCTCAAAGAAATTCACCGAACTTTTCATTCATTTTAATAGCAAGACCCTATTAAATATTGAGCACCAGCGGGACGAAGCATTGACAGCGGCATGTAAAAGTGTGGGCGCCCCGGGTCAAAATGACTGCTATTGTGAGCAGTAGTAAGATGAAGTTGAAATGATCTCTAAAAGGCCGAACCTCTAAGATCACACATGGCCTTTGTATTTTAGGCAAAAGTAATAATTATAAAATATATATATATATAGACTTTTTTACAATTTCATAACTGGAAAAAGAGGCGATGCAAAACTTTGGGCACCCTAGGAGATTTGTGTACTGAGATAATTTTGACCAAGATTTCACATCTTAATTAGCTTGTTACGGTTATGGTGAGATCACATGGTGACCAGGAGCTACAGTCTGAGGAAAGGGCTAAAAAGCCTTCACTAGACCCCTGTACAGCTGTATAATGAGGCCCAGGCTTTATAGTGAAGGGACAGGAGTGAGGGCCTGTTCCCAGGAGCTACAGTCTGAGGAAAGGGCTAAAAAGCCTTCACTAGACCCCTGTACAGCTGTATAATGAGGCCCAGGCTTTATAGTGAAGGGACAGGAGTGAGGGCCTGTTCCCAGGAGCTACAGTCTGAGGAAAGGGCTAAAAAGCCTTCACTAGACCCCTGTACAGCTGTATAATGAGGCCCAGGCTTTATAGTGAAGGGACAGGAGTGAGGGCCTGATCCCAGGAGCTACAGTCTGAGGAAAGGGCTAAAAAGCCTTCACTAGACCCCTGTACAGCTGTATAATGAGGCCCAGGCTTTATAGTGAAGGGACAGGAGTGAGGGCCTGTTCCCAGGAGCTACAGTCTGAGGAAAGGGCTAAAAAGCCTTCACTAGACCCCTGTACAGCTGTATAATGAGGCCCAGGCTTTATAGTGAAGGGACAGGAGTGAGGGCCTGATCCCAGGAGCTACAGTCTGAGGAAAGGGCTAAAAAGCCTTCACTAGACCCCTGTACAGCTGTATAATGAGGCCCAGGCTTTATAGTGAAGGAACAGGAGTGAGAGCCTGTTCCCAGGAGCTACAGTGTGAGGAAAGGGTTAAAAAGCCTTCACTAGACCCCTGTATAGCTGTATAATGAGGCCCAGGCTTTATAGTGAAGGGACAGAAGTGAGGGCCTGTTCCCAGGAGCTACAGTCTGAGGAAAGGGCTAAAAAGCCTTCACTAGACCCCTGTACAGCTGTATAATGAGGCCCAGTCTTTATAGTGAAGGGACAGGAGTGAGGGCCTGTTCCCAGGAGCTACAGTCTGAGGAAAGGCCTAAAAAGCCTTCACTAGACCCCTGTACAGCTGTATAATGAGGCCCAGGCTTTATAGTGAAGGGACAGGAGTGAGGGCCTGTTCCCAGGAGCTACAGACTGAGGAAAGGGCTAAAAAGCCTTCACTTAGACCCCTGTACAGCTGTATAATGAGGCCCAGGCTTTATAGTGAAGGGACAGGAGTGTGGGCCTGATCCCAGGAGCTACAGTCTGAGGAAAGGGCTAAAAAGCCTTCACTAGACCCCTGTACAGCTGTATAATGAGGCCCAGGCTTTATAGTGAAGGGACAGGAGTGAGGGCCTGATCCCAGGAGCTACAGTCTGAGGAAAGAGCTAAAAAGCCTTCACTAGATCCCTGTACAGCTGTATAATGAGGCCCAGGCTTTATAGTGAAGGGACAGGAGTGAGGGTCTGTTCTCAGGAGCTACAGTCTGAGGAAAGGGCTAAAAAGCCTTCACTACACCCCTGTTCAGCTGTATAATGAGGCCCAGGCTTTATAGTGAAGGGACAGGAGTGAGGGTCTGTTTCCAGGAGCTACAGTCTGAGGAAAGGGCTAAAAAGCCTTCACTAGACCCCTGTACAGCTGTATAATGAGGCCCAGGCTTTATAGTGAAAGGACAGGAGTGAGGGCCTGTGCCCAGGAGCTACAGTCTGAGGAAAGGGCTAAAAAGCCTTCACTAGACCCCTGTATAGCTGTATAATGAGGCCCAGGCTTTATAGTGAAGGGACAGGAGTGAGGGCCTGATCCCAGGAGCTACAGTCTGAGGAAAGGGCTAAAAAGCCTTCACTAGACCCCTGTACAGCTGTATAATGAGGCCCAGGCTTTATAGTGAAAGGACAGGAGTGAGGGCCTGTGCCCAGGAGCTACAGTCTGAGGAAAGGGCTAAAACGCCTTCACTACACCCCTGTACAGCTGTATAATGAGGCCCAGGCTCTATAGTGAAGGGACAGGAGTGAGGGCCTGTTCCCAGGAGCTACAGACTGAGGAAAGGGCTAAAAAGCCTTCACTAGACCCCTGTACAGCTGTATAATGAGGCCCAGGCTTTATAGTGAAGGGACAAGAGTGAGGGCCTGATCCCAGGAGCTACAGTCTGAGGAAAGGGCTAAAAAGCCTTCACTAGACCCCTGTACAGCTGTATAATGAGGCCCAGGCTTTATAGTGAAGGGACAGGAGTGAGGGCCTGTGCCCAGGAGCTACAGTCTGAGGAAAGGGCTAAAAAGCCTTCACTAGACCCCTGTATAGCTGTATAATGAGGCCCAGGCTTTATAGTGAAGGGACAGGAGTGAGGGCCTGATCCCAGGAGCTACAGTCTGAGGAAAGGGCTAAAAAGCCTTCACTAGACCCCTGTACAGCTGTATAATGAGGCCCAGGCTTTATAGTGAAAGGACAGGAGTGAGGGCCTGTGCCCAGGAGCTACAGTCTGAGGAAAGGGCTAAAACGCCTTCACTACACCCCTGTACAGCTGTATAATGAGGCCCAGGCTCTATAGTGAAGGGACAGGAGTGAGGGCCTGTTCCCAGGAGCTACAGACTGAGGAAAGGGCTAAAAAGCCTTCACTAGACCCCTGTACAGCTGTATAATGAGGCCCAGGCTTTATAGTGAAGGGACAAGAGTGAGGGCCTGATCCTAGGAGCTACAGTCTGAGGAAAGGGCTAAAAAGCCTTCACTAGACCCCTGTACAGCTGTATAATGAGGCCCAGGCTTTATAGTGAAGGGACAGGAGTGAGGGCCTGATCCCAGGAGCTACAGTCTGAGGAAAGGGCTAAAAAGCCTTCACTAGATCCCTGTACAGCTGTATAATGAGGCCCAGGCTTTATAGTGAAGGGACAGGAGTGAGGGTCTGTTCTCAGGAGCTACAGTCTGAGGAAAGGGCTAAAAAGCCTTCACTACACCCCTGTTCAGCTGTATAATGAGGCCCAGGCTTTATAGTGAAGGGACAGGAGTGAGGGTCTGTTTCCAGGAGCTACAGTCTGAGGAAAGGGCTAAAAAGCCTTCACTACACCCCTGTTCAGCTGTATAATGAGGCCCAGGCTTTATAGTGAAGGGACAGGAGTGAGGGTCTGTTTCCAGGAGCTACAGTGTGAGGAAAGGGTTAAAAAGCCTTCACTAGACCCCTGTACAGCTGTATAATGAGGCCCAGGCTTTATAGTGAAGGGACAGGAGTGAGGGTCCCCAGGAGCTACAGTGTGAGGAAAGGGTTAAAAAGCCTTCACTAGACCCCTGTACAGCTGTATAATGAGGCCCAGGCTTTATAGTGAAGGGACAGGGGTTAAAAAGCCTTCACTAGACACCTGTACAGCTGTATAATGGTGGGCACTGTACTGTATAAGGAAAGTGCCCCTGACTGGGTGCCTTTCCTCCCCTCCCCTTCCCTTAGGGTTAATAGAGCTGGCCCACCCACGTCATGGTCCGGGGTGGGTACTTAATGTTATAGGGCCAATAGGGATAAGGAAGGGGTTACTACAGCCCCTTCCTGTACTTATAATGGACCAGATCCGAGGCCGCCCTTCCTCTTTCCTCCTGGCAGCTGATTCTGGAAGTGCTTGTTGAGCACTGTCCGTCGGTACTATGGCAGACCCTCTTTTGGAGGCCCTGCGCTTGCGTGTCCTGCAGGAAGGAGAGTCGTGGCTACAGAATTTCCTCGCGGGGATCGATGCTCACCTGGCATCCCCGCGGGCTGCAGCTTCTCCAGTGGTGCCCGGTCCTGGAGCGGTTTCACCGCGGTCAGGTCTGGCCGCTGCAGCGGTGTCACAACAGCCGGCGGCGGTGGGGGAGGTGGGAGGCAGGCGGTCCGTGCGGCGATCCCGCCCTCCTGTCCGGCTGCGCGATGCCTCGCCTGCGCTGGCCGGAGTTTCCCGGCGGTGCGCGGCTAGGCGGAAGTCTCCGCCCCCAGACTTCCGGTCTGGAGAAGCTGAGCGCGCAGCCGCGCCGACACGTGGGAATAGGGGGCGCCGGTCCAGCGGTAGGCAATCGCGGGGGGGTTAGGGAATCTAGGGGCCCCGATCAAACACTTAGCGGAGCGGGAGTGGTTGGAAGGGATCCGGGCAGGGCGGCGAGGGAGATTACGTGCAGTGGGATATCCGGTGCCATTATGGGAGGGAGGAATAGTGCAACCTCCTCCGGCTCAGCAGAGGAGCAGGGCACTGATCAGCCGGGGGTGGGGGCCCAGGGGAGGGGCAGTCTGTCACTGGCTCTTGTGGGAGCGGTCCACACATCATCCCCTGCAGAAGTGATTGCGCCGGGTACTACAGTGCCTGCGGCGGCACCGCAGCACGGCGGTACGCAAGGGGTTGGGGGTCAGAGCCAGGCCCCCGCTTCAGCCATAGCTGGGGGTAGTCGGGAGGCGTCAGTTAATGCGGCAGTGGTCGGTTCCCCCAGGAGGAAGAGGCGAGGCAGGCGTAGTCGCCGGGGATCCTCATCCTTCTCTTCCTCTTACTCATCGTCCCCACAGTCGCGGCGTCACGGGCACCATGCATCACAGTGTCGCCATTAAAGATCAAGGCACTCTGGCCGCAGGGGTTCCTCTAGTGGTCATCACCATCCCCGGTCCTCGAGACGTGGCTCTCCATCTTCAGTGTCAGAGGTGTCCAGCGCATCTGTGAGTCCCGAGCGAGTCCGTGGCCCTCCTTCCGAGCACCGGGAGTCGAGGGCCCGATCAAGGACTTACAGCCTGGTTGAGGCGAGAACAACTCCCGAGGCTACAAGTCGCGGCGTCATCATTCCGGCGGGTCATCCGGGAGCCGGAGTTCCTCCAGCCATGGGAGTCCCTCCTCCAACGGTGAATCCGGGTGAGTGTTCCTTGTTGGGTTCTCCGAGTGTCGATACCACAGCTATGTTATCCGTGTTGCAAGCGTTGATCGGGCAATTGCCCCCCAAAGCTAGTACGGCGAAGGAGTGTCAGAAGGGGGTTGCCCCGTTGTCGGGGGTGTATAAGGATACCATGTTCTGTGGGGTTAGTGCACTTGGGTCGCACATTGATGATGATACTAAAAAGATTTGGAGTAACGATTATATAGATATTTGGTCGTTGGTTTCGGTGGACCAACACACCGTGGACAAAGAAAGGAGGCCGGTTGAGAGGTTTTCGGAGAGAGTGCGTCCAAAGGTGGCTAAAACTATGAATAATAGGTTGCAAGCTTTCGCCGTACTGGGTTGCATTATGGGACAGGAGCACCCGAGCCGCTGTTCAGAGTTGTTTATCTACCAGGATATGATCTACAACTCATATAAGGCTCATGGGGGTTCAGCTTGGTGGAGGTACGATGAGGAATTCAGGAGGCGGTTAGCCCTTCACCCGGAAATCGGATGGGGGGTGAAGGCGACTGAGGTTTGGTTGCGCCTTATGATGACTCAGAAGCAGTATCCCTTTCGGTCAGCGGCTGCTGGACAAGGATCAACAGGTTCCAGTTCAGTGGGATATGAACATAAGGATGAGTGACCTCATGGAGATCAACATCCAACACTGCGGAAACACCATCACATGTTTCTCAACGCAGTGATCTAGAGCAATGCCCCCATCCCTTATGGGAAATATGCAAAAGCATGTAAATCAACAGCCGCGGAGACACCATCACATGTTTCTCAACGCAAGCAATGACTAGCCAGGTCTTTCCCCGGGAAGGAACAACCACGGGAAGGGCAGTCTCCAATGAAGGAAACCACCTATGCCAAAACATGGTATCCATCCACAGACAGCTGTTTCGGGGTATTGCCCCTCATCACCAGTTCAGTGGGAGACCCGGTACCTGTTGGTTGTTTAATGAGGGACACTGTCGGTTTTACGGCCTCTGCAAATTCCGACATGAGTGTTCGGCATGTGGAGGTTCTCACCCGGCGTCTAAGTGTTCCCGCCCTGCGGGAAAGCTGCCTGTCAAGCCACAGCAAACTGAGAGGAGAGACGCCGGTGAACGTAGTCGCGATGGCACCATGGTTAGACCGTTATCCTAACAAGGAGGCTGCAGGTATGCTGCGTTTTGGTTTTTCGGAAGGTTTTTTCATCCCGTTTAAATTGCATAGGTCCCCCGGTTTTGCGGCAAATTTGAAGTCGGCTCGCGAACATCCGGATGTTCTGGTGGCAAAAGTGCAGAAGGAGGTAGCCCTGGGTAGAATGGCCGGTACGTTCGTATCCCCACCTTTTCAGGATTTTAGAGTATCGCCCCTGGGAGTGGTGCCTAAAAAAGACCCTGGTTCCTTTCGATTGATTCACCATTTGTCTCACCCAAGAGGGTCTTCAGTGAATGATGGTATTTCCCCTGATGATGCTTCGGTATCTTATGCATCCTTCGACAGGGCTGTGGCTTTGATTAGGATCGCTGGGGAAGGAGCCTGGTTGGCGAAGTCTGTTATCGATTCGGCATTTCGTCTGTTGCCGGTTCATCCGGATTGTTTTCATCTGTTGGGTTGTCAGGTAGAAGGAGAGTTTTATTTTGATATGTGTCTTCCCATGGGATATTCTATTTCATGTTACTATTTTGAACTTTTTAGTTCTTTTTTGGAGTGGGTAGTGAGATGGGAATCGGGCAGTAGGTCCGTCACTCACTACCTGGATGATTTTCTTTTTGTCGGCCCGAACGACTCTGAGTTATGTAGTAATTTGCTTTCCACATTTACGTCAATCGCGCGGACGATTGGTGTGCCTTTGTCACCAGAGAAGACCATCGGTCCGGTTCACACTTTGTCTTTTTTAGGCATCGAAATTGATACTGTAGCAATGGAGTACCGACTGCTGGGGGACAAGGTTCAGAAATTGGTCTTGTTGATTGAGGGTTTCATGTCAGTTCGGAAGGTTACTCTCTTGCAGATGCAATCTCTGTTGGGGTTGTTAGTATTTGCGAGTAGAGTAATGCCGGTTGGTAGGGTTTTTTCACGACGGCTGTCGTTGGCTACGAAAGGGGTCTCCAGCCCACACCACAGGGTGCGGGTTACGAGGGCCATGAAGGCAGATTTGGAGGTGTGGCTTTCCTTTTTGCACACATTCAACGGTCACACTTGCTTTATGCTACCGTGCCGGACGGCACAGGATTTGAATTTTACGTCTGGGGATGGTGGCGCTGGTTTTACGTCAGGATTTGGGAATCGCTTGTGTCAGGAGAATTGGCCGGAGTTTTGGGTCAGGTTGGGTTTTTGTAATGACAGGACCATGAGTGCGATTTTTCCGATCGTTGTTTTGATTGAGTTGTGGGGTGATCTACTATGTAATCAGGAAATTCATTGGAGGACGGTTAATCCAGGGGTGGCTCGTTGCCTCAATCATTTCTCGTCCAGGTTTCCGCCGGTCTTGTGCCTTCTTCGTAGACTGGCTTTGCGCTGTTTGAAATTCAACATTTGGCTTCAGGCTCAACTGGTACAAGGCCCCGATGTTTTGCTGCTTAACGATTCTGATTTTTCTGACTTGCAGGTTTCCAAGGATCCTGGTCCCAATTCCCATCGGGAAGTTTTCAGTTGCCTGCAGATTCTGTGGGACGTGGTCAGGAACAGTTGATGTCCCTGGTTCATTCCTCTGTGTCCCAGTCGACTTGGCGAGCATATGGTAAGGCATGGATGGAATGGTGTCAGTTGGCGGGTCATAGGCCTGTTCAGATGTGTGAGTCCTCGAGATTGCAAGTTACGGTGGAGTACGTGTGTCATTTGCATAGTACGGGTCTATCTGGTACGTCAGCGCAGCAGCGCTTATCCGGCGTTGCTTTCCACTTTCAGTTATTGGGTTGGTCCGATGTTACCAAATGTTTCATTGTCCGACAGGCTATGAAGGGTTGGAGGGTTCAGCCTCGTAATGAGTGTAGGTGTCCGGTGTCCCTTGCCCTTCTTAGCCAACTCATAGGTATTACCGTTAAAGTGTGCAATTCTGCGTTTGAGGCAGCCCTTGTGTCTGCCGCTTTTGGCTTTGCATTTTTTGGGGCATTAAGGGTTGTCAAACTGGTTCCTCGTTCGAAGTTGGATTTGGGGTGTGGTTTGCGGATGTGGTTTTCTTGGATGAGTCGGTGCGCGTGAGGATACGTAAATCGAAGACTGATCCTTTGGGTAGGGGTTCCTGGGTTTTGCTACGGGCGGCCAGATTCTCATTGTGCCCGGTCGCTTTGCTTAAGGAGTATGTGTCTATGAGGACGGGAGGTAGTTTTTTCTTTGCGCATGCTGATCATTTACCTTTAACTAGGTATCAATTTCATGCTGTGTTCAATAGATGTTTGAAGGGGTTAGGAGTTCCAGCTGGTGAGTATGGCACCCAGTCTTTTCGCACTGGGGCAGCTACGGAGGTGGCTAAGGAGGGTCTTCCTGATGCTGAAGTTCAGAGGATTGGGAGGTGGAAATCAGCATGCTTTGCTTGTTACATTCGTCCAGATTTGTTATATTAACGATTTCTTTCTCTGCAGATTCCGTCAGGTCAACTGTATGGTTGCTGGGACATTCCTACATTTTCTGGGCTGCGCAGCGTGCGGAGTGTCGCCCAGGTGGACGGCACCTTGGATTTCGGGATGTGACTTTCATGTGGAGAGGCATTAGGGGCCTGCAGTGGCCGCAAGTTTTACCGGAGGTTGTTTCGATTGCAAGAGGAGCTCGGGGGCCGAGCATTTTGGTGTTACATGCGGGGGGAAACGATTTGTGCTCGTACAAGGTGGCGGAGCTGCTATGATGCGGGCTGATATGGAACAGTTTCATAGTTTTTTCCAGGAACTAGTGTTGGTTTGGTCGGAGATTGCTCCGAGGGCGGTGTGGCAAGGGGCTCGTGATGGTATGGCAGTCGAACGTTCGAGGTCTATCAATGCCCGTATCTCTAGGTTCGTGCGTGAGAGGTTCAGTGTGGTTGTTCGTCACAGACAACTGGAAGGAAATAACAGTGCTCTGCTAAGGCCTGATGGGGTACATTTAAACGAGATCGGGCTTGATATCTTTCTATCTGGTCTGCAGGATGGAGTGGAGCAAGCTTTGCTATTGATGGATGGGGGGGTCGGAGTCCTGTTTAGAAACAGGATCCTCCGTGGCGGTGAAAGAAGGAATGGCACAAAGCTATGGCTTGCTGGCCGACTTGCCTGCAAATACAGAACAGGGCATTTGGCAGCGAGCGCGTGTTCAAGAGAAGCTAAGTGCCTCTAAAATGTTTGTTTGAGAAAACATTCAATAAAGCTGTGACCGACCTTCACCCATCATTTGGTTTCCGAGTTTGGTTTTTGGTTGGGTGGGGTAGAGGAAACGTTATTGGGGTTTTTAGCCCTGAGTCACAACAGTCTGAGGCCAAGGCTTTATAGTGAAGGGACAGGAGTGAGGGCCTGTGCCCAGGAGCTACAGTCTGAGGAAAGGGCTAAAAAGCCTTCACTAGACCCCTGTACAGCTGTATAATGAGGCCCAGGCTTTATAGTGAAGGGACAGGAGTGAGGGCCTGTTCCCAGGAGCTACAGTCTGAGGAAAGGGCTAAAAAGCCTTCACTAGACCCCTGTACAGCTGTATAATGAGACCCAGGCTTTATAGTGAGGGGACAGGAGTGAGGGCCTGTACCCAGGAGCTACAGTCTGAGGAAAGGGCTAAAAAGCCTTCACTAGACCCCTGTACAGCTATATAATGAGGCCCAGGCTTTATAGTGAAGGGACAGGAGTGAGGGCCTGTACCCAGGAGCTACAGTCTGAGGAAAGGGCTAAAAAGCCTTCACTAGACCCCTGTACAGCTGTATAATGAGGCTCAGGCTTTATAGTGAAGGGACAGGAGTGAGGGCCTGTACCCAGGAGCTACAGTCTGAGGAAAGGGCTAAAAAGCCTTCACTAGACCCCTGTACAGCTGTATGAGGCCCAGGCTGTATAGTGAAGGGACAGGAGTGAGGGCCTGTGTCCAGGAGCTACAGTCTGAGGAAAGGGCTAAAAAGCCTTCACTAGACCCCTGTACAGCTGTATAATGAGGCCCAGGCTTTATAGTGAAGGGACAGGAGTGAGGGCCTCTTCCCAGGAGCTACAGTCTGAGGAAAGGGCTAAAAGGCCTTCTGAGGAAAGGGCTAAAAAGCCTTCACTAGACCCCTGTACAGCTGTATAATGAGGCCCAGGCTTTATAGTGAAGGGACAGGAGTGAGGGCCTCTTCCCAGGAGCTACAGTCTGAGGAAAGGGCTAAAAGGCCTTCACTAGACCCCTGTACAGCTGTATAATGAGGCCCAGGCTTTATAGTGAAGGGACAGGAGTGAGGGCCTGTTCTCAGGAGCTAGTCTGAGGAAAGGGCTAAAAAGCCTTCACTAGACCCCTGTACAGCTGTATAATGAGGCCCAAGCTTTATAGTGAAGGGACAGGAGGGAGAAAAGTGGGGAAAGGAGCAGGAAGAGCCGGACTGCCCATCACTAACCTGCAGAGCCGTACTCCACATATATGGCTGCTCTGTGCACAGGACCTGTGATGAGGTCACAGGAGGGGAGGAGTCAGGGGTCACATGATCTCCGGAGTGAAGACGCTCCATGGAGCCTTCTCCTCAGTCAGTGACATTCCCGCCATTATTTGCCCCTCACTACTGGCACAATTACCCCGCGCCGCCTTCTCTACACAGTGTTATGTGTGGAATGTAACGTGTGATTTCTCTGGAGGGAAATAGACGCCACACAGGAGGGAATTCTCACCAGTTACCGGCCGTCTACTATATGGCGGCATATGATTGTGCTATCGACTCCACACCAGGAGCTAAAATGCCCAAATCTCGGTTATTTCCTCCCTTCCAGAGTCCGGCTGAGGCCGGGGTCACACTTGGGAGAAACTCGCCCGAGTCTCGCTCCTCAGTGTCCTTGTGGATTAGCCTCTGTAGGGGAAATGACACCGGCTGTCAGGGACAGGGGGCCCCAACATAAATCCAATATTCGCTGTAAGAAAACCCAACCTGATGCCGCCATTCGGGGTAACCAATGCTCCGGCAGTCTGTGACAATGTCAGTAATTATATTTTTGTCACTGATTGGTAGATTTGTGGTAATTTTCCTGGATGATATAGTGAGTTCCTCCCGTCCTCTGGAGGAGCATGCTGAGCATGTCAGACAGGTTCTCCAGGTTCTACGTGACAACTATTTATTTGGTAACCTGGAGAAATGACAATTTGTGGTCCAGCAGGTCCAGTTCTCAGGACATTTGGCTTCTGCATTGGGGTCTCAGATGGACCGTTACGGTCCCAGCAGTCCCTTCATTGGTTTTATCCAAGTGACCTGAAAGTGTTACAGAGATTTCTTGTAGTCGAGAAACTGAGGAACAAACAAGTGAAAAATAGGGTCTTACCTGATAACCAGATGTAATGAGAGTAGGGGAGTATTACACTCACCTGATGGAGTGGCGCCTTTACACCATGCTCAATGCATAAATCAGCTGCTGCAGGACCCGGGGCCAAAGACCGAGCAGAAGAGCTGATCCGGGTATAATGTGTCTGTACCTGCGCTGCTGATGGAGACGATCGGAGATGGAGATTTTCCTTAAAAACGTTTATTTACTTATATTCCGCAGCACTTTACAGTTTGCACACATTATCATCGCTGTCCCCAATGGGGCTCACAATCTAAATTCCCTATCAGTATGTCTTTGGAATGAAAAAACGTCAACAAATCACAAAATGTCAAAGTTCATGAGAAAGTCCGTCACACAAAGATAAATTATAGATCATGAGAAAACAGAACACACTTACATACAATAATTATATTATAAAGAGCCTATGAATGAAGTGAGGTCACCTAAAAGAATGAATAAAAATATACTGTATCTTTCGGACTATAAGCCGCACCGGACCATAAGCCGCACCCCAAATATTCAGGAGGAAAATAAGGCAAAAGTTAATGTGTCAAATGGGGGTCTGTGCCACAGTCTGAATTCAGTAAACCCGGGGGGGGGGGGAATCGGCAGCGCTGGTGGAGCCGGGTCACAGGAGGTGTTCGGGGATCCGGCGATGATCTGACTTATCCCAGGCTGGTGCAGCAGGAGGCTCTGTAACATCTGTAATCTCACTGTGGCCATTTGGAGTAAGGGGGTTTAGTTTATAAATCCAGAAGATTTCTTCCCGATGTAGTTGTCCAATGCGATTCTGACCCTGTGGGGGAATCTCCACTGTGGGGAATATTCTCAGTTGTGTGGAATCTTTCTTGTGTTTGATGGTGCAGTGACGTGAAAGCCCATGTTGGAGAAAACCCTATGGAGTATTGGAACGGTGTGAGTTCAGCCTTTTGTGGAGGGGTTGGGTCGTCCTTCCCACATATAATTTCTGGTATGAGCATATAATCACATATATAACATAACTGGTGGAACATGACATGGGAGTTTTGGTCGGGAAAATTTCACCAGTAGGTATAAGGGTGAATTCAGAGAGACCATGGCAGATCGAGTCACAACAGAGGCAAGTTTTCAGATCGCATGTAATGATTTTATTCGGGAGACAGGCGATTTTTAGCAAATCTTCCTTCTTCTCTTCTATGTTTCTTGGTGCTAGGACATTTTTCAACGATGGAAGTCTTCAAAATGTCAAAAAGGGATTGCTGGGTAATGTTTTTCCCATTCCAGCTGTCTGACATGCTCATGATGCTCCTGCAGAGGACGTGAGTAACTCAATATATCATCCAGGTAAACTATCGCAAATCTACCCATCGGTGAGAAAAAAAATGAAATTTTCAAAGACTGCCGGAGCATTGTTTAATCTGAATGGCATCACCAAATTTTCAATATGACCCTCCCGTGTATTGAATGCGGGCTTCCATTCATCACCATTGTGTATACGTATAAGAGTAATCATAAGGAATTGAAAGAATTGTCACCCTGTAAAATAATGCATATCCTGTAAAATACTCAGGACTCAGGACCAGATAAAAATGTAGTGGTTTATTTGGATTCTTCCATCAAAGAAAGGTTATTACAGAAAAACAGGTGAATAAAAATAGGTGAAAGAGAAATTGTCCATAGTTCATACTCTGAGATCCCACATGGCAAAAGCAACATGTATTCTTCTTTCTCTCCGGGATCTCTCATGGCAAATGGCGTCTGTCTCTCTTAGGCTTCTTCGTACTAAAGTAACATACCAGCTGTTATGTCATGTCATGGCCCAGAACAGATGACATCTTCGTGTCTGTCTCTCATGATGGTGAGGGAAGAACAGCGACCTCTACAGTTAGCCATGAATTATATACGTCTCCTAAAGCACGTGGTCTCTACATATATGGAGCTGTCTTTCTACCATGAGCCAAGCTTAAAAATAGCCTATGTCGTGTAAGCTAAAGCAATGTACAGAACTGAGTCTTATAAGAAATTAACGGATTATTAATATTTAACAATTCCCCCTTTTGAGGGAGACAGACATTAATTGGAACCCTCAAAATATAACAAGATTTTTTTTCTTCTTTTTTGACAAAATAATTTAATATCAATAACAATAATAATATCAGATTACCGTTATAAGTACTCAATGACATAATTGATGTGAATTCATGTTATGGTAAGCCGTGAACAATATTCATATAAAATATGTATAATTATACTTCCCTAAGTCTAAATTGAAGCATCTCAGGTCCAGTCATCATCTGATGTCATCTGGTCTTCATTTTGATGTCTTCTGTCTTCTTCTTGGTTCTTTTAAAAACACAGTTTTTCTATAGCATATAGATGTTGTAGAAATTGTGTTGTATATCAAATCAAAGTTCATAAATTCAAATGTTAATACGAAAACAAAGTCTATGCAGCTTTAATATCTGTGCAGTGTCACATTTAAAAACCTGGGCTTACATTGGCTCGCCTTGGATATTCTGGAATCCTCCATCGGTACTGGTCTTTGAACAGGTGTGACGTCTTTGGTCAGCAAAGCAAGGGTTAAAATGACTCTTCCTTGCTAAACATAGCACCATAACCAGTCCTTGTCCTAATGCACAGGACATATGTCAGGGTTGTAGCTTCCTGACAATTACCTTATTGTTCACCAGCTTTACATCGAAGCTTTACAGGTGATTGAAAACTTCTGGAACTTGATAAGAACGTGATAACACAGTTCACATCAGCATCATAGGATCATCGTCCTCTGGTTGTCAGGTTAGACACTTTAATTGTGACTGTCAGTGGTGGATACTGCACTTGTAATTAACACAGTCTTACTGAGAAGTCATAGCTTTGTTACCTTCTGGGACTTCTGGATCGCGGCATTCTTCTTGCAACTGATAAGAATCAATTTTAATATGAAAAGTCTTTATTAACGTAATTTCAGTATCTTGCTTGAAGTCTTCATTCCCTAGTCTATACCAAATCCGGTAATTTTCCTATCCTATAATATCACAGCGTACCATAGCAATCAGTAATATCCATATAATTATTATCAGAATTTGTACCGTATATGGATTTCAATGTTTGAAATAATAAACCAATAATAAGTGATAATACATTATTATCCATATTTTTTTCATGTGATAGAACATTTTTATGTCATAGGTGTAATTACCTTTTTCAACCTATAGGTGTCACTGTGTTTTATGTAACCAGTGTTTTCATCTTTATTAATAAGGAATATATTTATTATACTAATAATATGTAGGAATGTATAGCCATGAACCAAAATAAGAATATATGAGTGAGCGAATGAATGAATAAAAGAATTGTTGCATATAACTCAGAAGTGAAACATTTTCCTTTGTAATGAAACCGTATCATTGTTATATTTAATGAAGCAAAATTCTATAGTAGATATTACTTTACTATTGATGAAAGAAAAAATAAAAATGTAAGAATTAAAAATAAAAATAGAATAAAAAATTGAGAATTAAGAATAAGAATAAAAATAAAAATAAGGCCTTTATGTTGATGCAGAGTAGTTATGTCTTCAGTGACATATACCCTTAATATTTCCATGATCTGGATTATTTCATAATTGTCATAAACTTGTGTTACCAAAATATTCAAATTATGCAACTTTGCATATAATATTCCTCTTACTGTAAAGAAATGACTCTTTATAATACTTGTTATTATACCCAATACTTATACCATTGTACCTTATTTCTATTTGTTCTTTATTAAAATGTGTGAAGAAGAGGTATTAATCAAATGTGATGATGTAGTCAGGATCAAAAACATATTTTCCCCCTTAATACCAAAAAAATATTGTTTCATGAAATAATTCATTTATCAAAACCAAAATTAAAAATAATTAATTTATAAATTGTGTAAATATTATACTTGCTTATACCATTATTTGTCTGAAGATGTGTAACCATTAAAATTAATTTGAATATCATAAAATTATCCTTTGGAAAAATTAATTTAAATGTAGTTTAAGATTAACACACTTGGACAGAGAAGGAAGGTCCACTATTCCCAGATGCAGCTGGTGAATACCAGGCTCTGTGCTGGTGCCTGTTTAAAAGAGCTAAAGCTGATAAGGAAAGAATAGATTTTCTTCATAAACTATTTTCTATTTTGTTGTGCGATTGCACTTATCCACAATTAACTAAATCAAGAAATAATTACTAAAGAAATATAGAAATATATGTTGTATAGATAATATTTCATTATGTATCTTAATATTCTAATAATTTATCTGATCTGCATATTTCTCCTAAAGATAAAAGCTTTTGGGGTTTTTTTTTTTTTCTTTCTCTCATGCATTCAGGATCCTGAGGCCTCACAAACGTATCACATCACTCGCTCAGCAGCTGCTCATACACTCAGTCACTGTCACTCAGACTGTGTCACATATTAAGTTTAAACCAAATACCTCACATACGAAGGTGTGATGAATACACGTATTTTAACCCAAATTATCCTAATCATCAATGCATTGTAACTATTTCAATTTAGTCTCTTAATATTTCTTTGAATATTCCCCACATGACATAAATATATGTATAGCTATACTTGACATTTAGGCCTGGAAAAAAAATTCCATTGCTTTGCAAAAGTTGAGACCCCTTTAAAAATTCTTTCCCTAAGGAACAGGGACATAGTATACTGGTCTGGTATACTTATTATTAGAACAAGGTACAAATTTCCCTGCTATGGTTGTCATTCGAACCATGCAGAAAAGCACACCCACAGAACATATTAAAAAATGCAATTAGTTATTTCCTTTTAAGGGTTAGATATATAAAATCATGCAATTATTGCAACTTCCTGTGTAAATAAAGGCATAAATCCTTGGAAGAGAATTTTTCCCGATTAAGTCCTGCTTTGAAATGAAAATTCTAAGGAAACATAAAAGAGAAGGTTAATATCATATTCATATTCTAAATATTATTACTGATGTAGATTTTAATTTTCATTAAAAAATACAGTTCTACTATTTCTACTTCTACAAACACTCTATATATACTGTATGACTATGTATATATCCACAAACCATAAAACTACAGGATTATAACCTATAAAATAATTACATATAACTCACTAATTGTATAACACTGTTACACAATATATATAATTACTTTTTCTAGCCAATTCCTACACCCATACTTATTTCTCTGCAAAAAATATCCTGAAAGGTTCTTGCCATTTTAAAGCTGATAGATTCTTGGAGCAGAGTATTCAGTTTACAGGCCATGATGTCACTCACCACCTGTTTCTGTCTGTCAGATTCGGCCATCTTGGTTACAGAAAGAAGATCAAAACTCATCATTTTCCTTAATTCAATTTGTGTCTTTTCGGTGTTCTTTTGCATCATTCCATATGGCTTATAACAAACATGTGATTTTCTTTTTCTTTCTTCGTAGATTTGATTTTGGGGAAAACTCATTTTAGAAGGTTTTGCTAATACAGGCTTCTGATAAGATTTTACTCTGCCTGTCTTTACAAAATTAGCACGATTTACTGTCCTTTCACGATTCTCGTGTTTTCTGGCAAAATCAAGGGATTGCGCACATTCAAATAAAGAATCTTTTTGTGACGCAATAACACGAGATGCAGGATTTAAAAACCAAAATTTGCTTACAAAACTCCTTATGAGGGATGGTGTTTTGACATTCTCACTCAGCATTCTATACAAACGTTCATATATGGACATGAACGTAAAAATACATTCCTTCGGACCAATCCTTAATTTTTGAAGAATATCAATATCTGGATGATTTTCATTTGATGAACAAAAAATGAGAATTTTTAATCTGTCTTTATCAGTTAAATTCTCATGTGTTTCACCAGATAACTTTAAAGATAACCTCCTGGAAAAGGTTACAGGGATCCACATTTTGAACAACTGATTCTTCTCCTCGTTCGATAAATCAAATTTGTCAACACAACTTTCAAAAACCTCAGAGTTTCTACAAACATGCATTTTGTTGTCATATGCAGGAATTATTTCGCATATTTTTATCAAATTCTTCCTTACGTTACTTCGGATTTGGGCCTGTGAGTCTTCTATTTTTAGTTTTACGTCTTTCCCTTGTACGTCCTCTACGTCAGTTCTGAAGTCTCCTCCTACTTCTCCATCTTGTTCCACATCTGCAAGGTCACCTTCAATGGCCGCTACAGACACTTGATTACAGTCAATCTCCCTAACTTTACAGCCAATCTCGAGAACATCACAACAATCATTTTTGGATTTCTCTGACACAGATCTATGAAATATATCTACCATCTGTAGAATATTTTTTAATCTCTCTCTTTCTCTATTGAAAAACTTAGAATCTAACCTTTGATTCTCGAGTTCACACTCGGCATATAAACTTAACCATAAAACTTCTGAATTAGAATTGTCTACAGACTTAAATTTCAATCTACTCTGCTTAGCATAAGAATTAATTACATCCATTTCTCTTACCTTGAAATTTCTCAGCTTGTTCCTTTGATAGACAATGCTGGGCTCTTGTCTTGGTTTCAGCACGTCTGGCACTTTGGCACTTGTAGTACTTCTCAATCTATCTGGCAATTCTTACTTCTAGGTTCTGTGTGATTCTTGTAAGTAGTGGAATTCCCGATAACTTGCACATATGATTTGACGTTAGCAAAGTCCAAAAGGGGGTTTGTGCAAGTGGAGGGAAATTCGCAAAAAAGTACAAAAATGCAGATCTGGCTGGCTCTCCAATGTAAAATAATGCATATCCTGTAAAATACTCAGGACTAGTTACCAGATAAAAATGTAGTGGTTTATTTGGATTCTTCCATCAAAGAAAGGTTATTACAGAAAAACAGGTGAATAAAAATAGGTGAAAGAGAAATTGTCCATAGTTCATACTCTGAGATCCCACATGGCAAAAGCAACATGTATTCTTCTTTCTCTCCGGGATCTCACATGGCAAATGGCGTCTGTCTCTCTTAGGCTTCTTCGTACTAAAGTAACATACCAGCTGTTATGTCATGTCATGGCCCAGAACAGATGACATCTTCGTGTCTGTCTCTCATGATGGTGAGGGAAGAACAGCGACCTCTACAGTTAGCCATGAATTATATACGTCTCCTAAAGCACGTGGTCTCTACATATATGGAGCTGTCTTTCTACCATGAGCCAAGCTTAAAAATAGCCTATGTCGTGTAAGCTAAAGCAATGTACAGAACTGAGTCTTATAAGAAATTAACGGATTATTAATATTTAACACACCCAGATCCTTCTTACAATTTTATTCAATGGTGAAACGTGACATCAAACCATATTAGAGTGCGGCGTGCAGGTAGCAGGGAGCTATACAGAGGAGAGAGCCTGACGGACTATGGCTGTTTCGCACTTGCTTAGCACTTCTGCCGGTCCATGCTTGTCAGGGGGATACACCACTTCGTTTTAACAAGGGTTAGGGAATGGTTAACTGAGAAGTGCAAAACATGTAAAGTGAGTACAGTGAGATGATTAATATATAAGATTAAAAGAAATATAACATAGATCAAAGCCACACATATTAAATCTATCATTGAGGCCAAGGGGAACTTGTGCATCACAATCCAAAATCCATTTTGCTTCTCTTTTTAGTAGCCCCACGGCTCCTAGATACCCGCTGTTTACCCTGGAAACCAGCGTGCACGCTCATTTCCAAGGTAAACAGCGGGTATCCAAGAGCCGCGGGGCTCCTAGTTACCTGACGTTTACATTAGAAACCAGCGTTCAAAAAATGGCCCGGGACATTCAACAACGATCAGCGATAACCAGCAGGGGGGTCGGTCGCTGATCCCCGTCACACACAGCGATCTTGCTGGAGAGATCGCTGATGTGTCACAAAATCAGCGATCTCGCTAGCAAGATCGCTGTGTGTGACCGGGCCTTAAGTCAGGGATGAGGGGAAGCGGGTAAGTGTTCCGAACCGTTATCTTGTTAAGTTCCCGAAAGTCAAGGCATGGCCGCAAACCACCATCTTTCTTCTTCAAAGAAGAAGAACCCTGCTGCCACGGGTGAAACAGAAGGCCTGATATGCTCTTTGCGGAGACTCTCAGCTATGTACTCCTTCACGGCTTGGCACTCTGGCCCAGACAAATTGAACAACCGAGCCTTAGGTAACTTGGCTCCAGGTAGTAAATCAATGGCACAATCGTATGGTCTATGTGGTGACAGCACCTCAGCCTTGCTTTCGGAAAACACATCTTCGAAATCCTTCAGGTATTCCGTAATACCTTCCAGACCGACAGATGACACAGATACGGATTTAACAGAGTTAACAAGAGGTCTCAGGTTACAACATTTATCCTTGCATCCCCATTGAGTGAGCTCCCCCGTTACCCAATCAATGGTAGGATTATGGCGTTGAAGCAAAGCCATCCCCAGTACCAGTCCCACAGGCAAGTTATCTAACACAAGACAACTTAGTTTTTCCACATGAGTGGGACCCACTTTCAGAGAAAAAAGTTCAGACCTGAAACAGATACCATCCTGGGTAAGAAGGGACGAGTCAATTGTCACAAGTTTAACAGGATCCTGCTGACTGTCCCTATCTTATTAAGAGTCATAATATGGGTATCAATCAGGTTAACAACAGAACCACAGTCAACAAAGGCGGTAGTCTGAACAGGACCATCATCAAGTTCCAGTTCCAACTGAAGCACAATTTTTGCAAGTGAGGAAAAGTGTACCTGATTGTCTTTGTAGCCTCCTCGACTACTACCCAGACTTAGGCATTTCCCGCCACCTTGGAGGACGACGGACAGGAAGGGCAGTCCTTCTTCCAATATCCAGATTCCCCACAATAGAAGCACAACTGCTTCTCCTGGCGGCGTCTTCTTTCCTTCTCCTCACAGGTGACAGCGCTCACCTCCATAGCCACAGGAGTCCGGGTATCACCTCGACTGGAGAATAACGATGTTTTGAGTTGCATAACGCCTCTTGACCGCAGTCTGCGATCCATACAAACCGCTTGGGTCATGCATCCTCCAGGGAGTCAGGTGGAGGATGAAGTGCCAGGGCATCCTTCAGATGTTCACACAGGCCTCTACGGAACCCCCAAAGGGCGGCATCACTCCAAGAAATCTCAGCTGCCCAACGTCTAAATTCAGAACAGAACCACTCAGCCGAGTGCTTCTGTGGCACCCCCAGGAGTATGGTCGCCACAGTGGCATTACCTTCCTCCTAGGGAGTGTGATGTCTTGCTTGGAAGCAATGAAGGAACTCTCTGTCAGGTAAATCCAGCACACAGCACAGTTCCCACTCCAGGCCAGCAGAGTGAGCTCTGAACCCAAACTGCTGAGGAGCTGCTCTCTGTGGCCAGGAAAGGGAAGTTAGTGAGTTCGTGTGGAGAAGGCGAAGTGTGTGGATGTGGGAGAGATGAGCTGGAGGATTGAGCGGAATTCAGGCTCACTTCTAGCTGTAGCGCATGGACGGGATTCTGGTCTCCAAGGTTGTATGGATGCTGATGTTCCGGAAACAGAAACCGGAGGAACAGGAGGCTGTAAATGCTCTGTTCCCACATAAGACTCGGAGGCACAGCAGCAACGAGTGTGAGCCAGAGAAGAAGGAGGCTACGGCTGTCTGCCATACAAGGGGAGTTCTAAAAGAGAGCAAGCAAGGGGAACTTCAGTGTAACTCAGTACTGCAAGTACCTCAGATAAGCGCTAGGAAGGAGACTACACAACCCATCTGCATAAAGAGATTCCTAAGTTGCTTCCAGGCTGATTAACTCCTGTTCCATCTGTAATCTGGATCCTCGACTGCACTTACAAAGCAAAGTAAAGGTAAAGGAAACTGCACCCTGTTGTGCCATTGCCTCCTTCCCGCAACCTCTTCCGCACTGCTACATCTCTGTGCGTAACACTGCACCCTCTCCCTCAACACCTATTACCACTGCCCTGGGACTACAGCTCTACCTGTGGGGAGCTCTTACACCTTGCTGCCTTATACCATCTGTCCCAGAGGATCTGCCTGCAGTGTCGGCTTAACCCCTTCATTGCCGAGCACCACAGGTGGCGTCACGTATCATCCAACTATAAACTTTATTCAGCCACATTTCACCCCTTTGGATGGACTCCTAGGGCCACAGACCGGGTCACCGCCACCGTGACACGTCCCTCTGAGACACCGGCCCGGTACCGAGTAACCCCACTGCCCTGGCAGGCGATCCATTTTGGCGTCATGAACAGGATTTACGAAGCCCGGTGCTACCGGGTCCTGTGTGCCAGAGACTGTATTGTGTGCCATAGACTTATTTTGCAATTGCCGCCATTACCCCGCCATTTGGCGCGTGCGGGAAGCCAAAGGGGTGTGCCTTCATGGGTGGAACCTGCAAGAGCGCGAAAAGTGAAGTGCTGCGCGGGAAGAGACCAGCGGGCGGGAAGTGAGGAACTGAGGCCTGCAGTCCTGGTATCCCCGATCATCCAGCCTCTGGAGCGGCAACCGGTAAGTCAGTGAAACACGGGGCCTGGCAAACGTTAACTAGGGGGGAAGAGAATGTCTGAGGCAAGAGAAGATGCAGCGGTGGATGCCACCGCACCCCCCACAGCGCTGCAAGATGCAGGGGCCAGCGCAGCTGCGGCTCCAATGGCACCGCAGAATCCAGCTGCCAGCGCCACCTCCAGAGCACCTCAAGAACCAGCGCAGCAGTCCCCATAATGCCGCTGTCCATGCCCTATATACCGGGAGTGGCCTGGTTACCGCAGTACTCAGGGGAGTCACATACCCTGAGTGAATTCAAAGAGAGACTGTGCAGCTTGTTTGAGGTGTATCCTCTGTCTGAAAACCAAAAAGTGAACATCCTTATTGGGCAGCTAACTGGTGCAGCGCAAAGAGAAGTAAAGTCCTGGCAGGACACTGATAAAGAGACTGTTAAAAAGATTCTGGCTAAGCTAAGCACCTTTGACACCCACACTGCAGCTGAAATAAAAATGAGATTCTTTGGGTGTAAGCAAAGAGTGCAGGACAGTATATGGGACTATGCTCTTAACTTGCAGGAGGCGCTGAGAGCCATAAAGCAGATTGACTCAGACAGTGTGAAAGATGGAGACAGGTTGTTAAAGGAGCAATTTACTGAGGGACTCCTATCCAGTACCCAGAGCACAGCTGCGCATCATAGCCCTACAAAACCCTGACCTAGACTTTGCAGACTTTAAAGACAGGGCTAACCGGGTGCTGAATGAACCAAATGTCAGCTGTCCAGCACCCCCTAGGCGCCCAGCAATCACATACCACCAAGAAGCAGCATCTTTCCCTCGGAGGCTGACGCACAGACTTTGGATAATGATCCATCTACAGAACTGCGCCTTCAGGTCCAAGAGCTGACCAAAAATATGGCTGCACTCGCCAAAACTGTGCAGTCCATGCAGATGTCCTCAAAGGAGAAGATCCAGCTGGCCTCCAGTCCAGAGAATGTCCCGTGGCTACGGAAGAAGAGGATCCTGCCACTCCGAGGGGAGTGACAACGATCGCTATGACCAGGATGGACGTCCCATCTGTCGTCACTGATGCAAGGCAGGCCACATCGAAAGATTCTGTTATTTAAATGAGCAACCCCTGGGGCAGAGGGCCAACCCCCCAGGAGTAGGACCACAAGGCCCAAAGAACTGGCGAGCCAAGTATCCTGGAGGGCGACCGGTCCTCCCAGTGGTGATTGACGGCATCCTGTGGAAAGAGCTGAAAACTGCTGTTCACAAACGATCTCCATCCAACCTCACTGAGCTCGAGCTGTTTGCCAAGGAAGAATGGGTAAGAATTTCAGTCTCTCCATGTACAAAACTGACAGACATACCCCAAGTGACTTGCAGCTGTAATCGCAGCAAAAGGTGGCGCGACAAAGTATTAAGCTAAAGGGGCCGAATAATATTGCACGCCCCACTTTTCAGTTTTTGACTTTCCACAAAAATTTTAAATAACCAATAAATTTCATTCAACTTCACAATTGGGTCCCACTTGTTGATTCTTCACCAAAAATTTACATTTGGTATCTTTATGTTTGAAGCATATGTGGGAAAAGGTTGAAAAGTTCCGGAGGGCCGAATACTTTCGCAAGGCACTGTGTTTGTGTCACTGACATGTATATATATTTATGTATTCTACGTGTACATATCTATCTATTCTTTTCTGAGCTGTCAGTGTGATTTTACAATAGCTGGACATGAATTGCCGGCTTTTCAAAGGACATCAGTGCGTATAAATCGGACAGCATTCGCATGGTCCGAGTGCTGTCCGATTTATCTATCGCACCCATTGACTTCTATTGCAGGATGCGATCCGATTTGTGATTACAATTGCAGCATGCTGCGATTTTTTCTCCAGCCTGATCTTGATCCGATCTGAGCTGGAAAAAAACCGCAGATGAGCACACCATCATAGATTAACATTGGTACAAATTCAATTTGATTTTTTTTTATCAGATTGAATTTGTCCGATTTCACCGCAAGTGAGCATGAGCCCTTATCGCACCCCACCAGGCCAAGACTTATGTTCAGCGGCCCCAACCACTCATCGGTCTCTTGTTTAGTCACTGTTCACAGCTCCTGCGCAGTAACGTCCCTGCCCGTGCTTACTGTTCCGCCTATCGGTAGTTATCTGGACCTTGCCACTGATGGTGGTGCACACCTGATTTTGGCTGCAACATGTGTGTGCTGGACAGTGATAGCCCCGCTTGAAAAATTAGTGGTGGATGGGAACCACGTACTGCACAACAGCCACCACAATCACTTTTTTAAAACTGTTTTTCTCCATTAGATGGAATGGCAGCATTTCAAAGGCCAGGAATGTGTACATGAAGTTATTCAGGACCAGGGCCAGTGGGCAAGTAGTTTCCTCTTTCTGTCTAGGATTTGGGTGACTGAGAGCTGAACACTTCCATGGGACGGGGTGCAGATGCTCGGTGACACTGCTGGTGGTGGTGCTGTTGTAAGGACGAAGACCGGGCTGCAGGTACCTGTACCGAGCCTGGTCCAGAACTGTTGAGGCTGCCTCCCATGTTGCATGGGGCCGTAATGAGGAGCTGGACTGACCTCATGACCCAGGATAAAAGGAAAAGCGTGCGCTGCAGCAGTCAGTTTGGCGATAACCAGCAACAGCGCACAGCTGAGAGAGCAGCTCGCTCCGTCCACCGAGCATCGGCACTGCGGCAGGCTGCGTTCGCTGTCCACAGCGGGACCACGGGAGATAAAGGTGCCTTGCGCCCCATGACAGAAACAGAGAAAGGTGCTGTGCACACCGTGACTGTGAGTACCGCACACAGAGCAGAGAAAGCCGAGCACCGGACATACGCTTGCGGCCTCCCTGCCAGTTGATGCACGGCCATTTACGCTTCACTCTGGGAGCGCTGCGGTTTTGTTTCGGCTGCATCTGTTTATGGACTAGAGGCTCAGCGGAAGGTGCCGGAGACCGACCGCTGCCACCAGAAGACGGACCATCGTTTAAAGGACCCCATGGACTATGGAGTTTTGGAGATGTAAGATGGGGACATTGTGGACTGAGGACATTACATGTTGGCCATCTACATGGATTTGTTGTACAACCCTGGATTTATGGAATAAGAATAGTTGCATCGGTGACCTGCCTCGGTGATTATTACACCCCACAACCTCAGATCTCCACAGGGAGGATTTGTTCTCACTTCTCATTATTGTGCTAGCCCAGTTTTTGTTAATCATGAGCTATTAATCTTTTACAGAACCATTTTCCATATTACAGAATTGTATCTTTATAAATGTCACACTGATGGGCCGGATGGCATCCAATGTTTTCTGCTCAGACCCATCTGAGTTCAGTCACATTGCGAGTCCAGATGAGAAAACCCCACCAATCTGCCCGGCCGGATAGAACATTGCTCCGAGTGCAGGCCAATATGCAGAGGATCGCACTCTGCTGATTATTATGCCAGCATGCGCGAGACTCAGAATGTGAAGAGTCACATATTACACAGAACAGGCAGGAAACAAGGGAAGCAGAACTATCAATATGGGAGAGTGATACACAGCTGTGGCCATATTGGGGCAGTTCATAGATAAGGAGGGGGAGGTTTTAGGGTCTGTGCACACGTTGCGGATTTCCTGCGGATCCGCAAGTGGTTTACAGTACAATGTTGTTCTACGGAGAAAAAAACCCGCTGTGCACATGCTGCGGAAAAATCTGCACGGAACCGCAGGATGTCAATTCTTTGTGCGGATTCCGCAGCGTTTTTACACCCATTCCATTATAGGAATCCACAGCTGTAAAAACGCAGAGCAAATCCACACTAAATCCACATAAAAAACGCAAGGATTTTGACCTGCGAATTCTGTCAAAAGATGTAGATTCCCCACGGAAAATTCCGCAACGTGTGCACATCCCCTTGTTGTCCTGTGATTTTAGGTCTGATCCAGGGTTGTGGTCTTCAGGAGGTCTGAGGAGCACATTCCTTCATTGATGTAACAAGACATAAATCCACGCGACACATTCATTCCAGCTCTGTCACAGGTCGTCAGAATTTTGTAAGCCATTAGTATCCAAAAAATAAACCGTGAATATTGCCTAACATGACAAAGATATTTTTCCTCTGGAAAATCTACCATCGCCTGTCCCATCAGTGGTGACAGCAGCAGTCTGACCCTCAGCGAGGAGCAGCTTAAGAAAGAAAAAACAATTATGGACAAAAAAATACAAAACATACAGCTGATCCGGCTGTACGGGCTCCACGGAAGTGCGGGTCTGATCTACTGGTGAGGACTTCCCGGCAGGTAGTTCCCCCAATAAACCGCACGGTGTGGACACAGCCCGATACAGATCCAACTGCGGTTACTGGATTTTTCAGAGAAAAATAAGGAAAAAATATTTTTTAATAAAATGGTGGTGCTTCTTAAAATCCATGCGTCTTTATTGCTTATCGGGGGGTGGTGGCTGCGGTGAAGCGGTGTCCCAGGGTCGCTGCTGGAGGAGGCAGGAGTGGGGTGATTCTGCAGATGGCAGGCAGGGATGAGGGGGTGCTCCGATGTGCGGCGCTGGTGCGGGGGTCTCCGGTGGTTGCTGGCCGCTGCTGCTGGTGTCTCCGATGCACAGCGGTGCTGCGTGGGAGTCCAGCGCTGCCCGGAGCTCTGCCAACACTTTGCGACATGCCAGAGCCCCGATACTTCCACGTTTCCCTGTGCGTGGGCAGTGGACTCCGATAATTTGTACGCCGCCGCCACAGTTGCGGCGCATGCACAGACGGTGATCAATATCTTGAGAGAGATTTCAGCGCTGAGATCTCATCTCTCGAGATCTTGGTCCCGAGATCATTTTCTACGCATGCGCCGCCGCCGGCCATATTCCCGGAGTCTACAGCACACGCACAGGGAAACATGGAAGTACTGGGGCTCTGGCATGTCGCAAAATGTTGGCAGAACCCCGGCCAGCGCCGGACACCCACGCAGTACCGCTAGGCACCGGAGACACCCGCAGCAGCAGCCAGCAACCACCAGGCAGCCGGACACCCCCCCTCATCCCAGCCTGCGGCCAACACCCACAGCATCGGTAAGGCATGTACGCTTTGTAAGACGCACCCCCATTTTCCCCCCAAATTTTGGGGGAAAAAAGTGCGTCTTACCAAGACTAATGTCACACCGAGCTTTATCATTCTAGAAATGAAAATTCAACTCGTATCTGTCACACTATTTTATTACAAGTCAAATAGTTAGAACTAAAATATATAAATCTATGCATACATACAAATGAATGATAATGAGTTTTAGAAATCAAAACAATTAATTAACCCCTTTACCCCCAAGGGTGGTTTGCATGTTAATGCCCGGGCCAGTTTTTACAATTATGACCACTGTCCCTTTATGAGGTAATAACTCTGGAATGCTTCCATGGATCCCGGTGATTCTGACATTGTTTTCTCGTGACATATTGTACTTCATGTTAGTGGTAAAATTTCTTTGATATGAAATTTTGAAAATGTTGCAATTTTCCAACTTGGAGTTTTCTTAATAAGTAACATTTCCCACATGTTTACTTTACATCAGCACAATTTTGGAACCAAAAATGTTTTTTTGTTAGGAAGTTATAAGGGTTAAAAGTTGACTAGCGATTTTTCACTTTTACAACACCATTTTATTTTTAGGGACCACATCACATTTGATGTCACTTTGAGGGGTCTATATGATAGAATGGTGTCACTTTTGGGTATTTTCTAAAAACTGCACCCATCAAGGTGCTCAAAACCACATTCAAGAGGATCATTAACCCTTCAGGTGCTTCACAGGAATTTTTTGAATGTTTAAAAAAAAAAACATTTAACTTTTTCACAAAAAAATTACTTTAGGTCCAATTTTTTTATTTTCCCAAGGATAACAGGAGAAATTGGACTGCAAAAGTTATTGGGCAATTTGTCCTGAGTACGCCGATACCTGATATGTGGGGGGAACCACTGTTTCGGCGCATGGCAGAACTCTTTCTCAACGCAAAATTGGATGGAATTGAGATGGGGCGCCATGTCGCATTTGGAGAGCCCCTGATGTGCCTAAACAGTGCAAACTCCCCACAAGTGATCCCATTTTGGAAACTAGACCCCCCCAAGGAACTTATCTAGATGTCTGGTGAGAACTTTGAACCCCCAAGGGCTTCACATAAGTTTATAACGTACAGCCATAAACTTAAAAAATCATATTTTTTCCAAAAATTCTTTTCACCCCCAATTTTTATTTTTCCAAAGGAAACAGGACACCAAAAGTTATTGTGCAATTTTCCCTGAGTATGCTGATGCCCCATATGTGGGGGTAAACAACTATTTGGGCGCATGGCAGAGCTCAGAAGGGAAGCAGCTCCATTTGACTTTTTGGCTGGAATGGAGATCGGACCCCATGTTGCATTTGGAGAGCCTCTTCTGTGCCTAAACAGTGGAAACCCCCACAAATGTCACTATTTTGGAAACTAGACCCCCAAGGAACTTATTTAGATGTCTGGTGAGCCCTTTGAACCCCCAAGTGCTTCACAGAAGTTTATAACGCCCAGGTGTGAAAATAAAAAAAATTATATTTTTTCCACAAACATGATCTTTTAGTCCCCACTATTTTTATTTTTCCAAGGGTACCAGGAGAAATTGGACCCCAAAAGTTGTTGTCCCGATTTGTCCCGAGTAGACTGGTACCCCATATGTAGGGGTGAACCACTGTTTGGGCGCATGGCAGAGCTCGGAAGGGAAGGAGCACCATTTGACTTTTTCAGCGAAGAATTGGCTGGAATTGAGATCAGACACCATATTGTGTTTGGAGAGCACCTGATGTGCCCAAACAGTGGAAACCCCCCAATTATAACTCCAACCCTAACCCCAACACACCCCTAATCTCAGCCCTAACCCTGATCTCAGCCCTAACCGGAAAATGGAAATAAATACATTTTTCTAAATTTTATTTTTCCCTAACTAAGGGGGTGATAACGGGGGGTTTGATTTACTATTTATGGCAGTTTTTATATTTGGCAGCTGTCACACGCTAAAGGACGCTTTTTATTGTAAAAATAGTTTTTGCATCACCACATATTGAGAGCTATAATTTTCCATATTTTGACCCACCGAGTCATGTGAGGTATTATTTTTTGCGGGACGAGTTGACGTTTTTATTGGTACCATTTTTGGGCACGTGACGTCTTTTGATTGATTTTTATTCTGATTTTTGGGACCCAGAATGAATAAAAACCAGCATTTCATGAATTTCTTTTGGGGGGTGCGTTTACACCGTTCCGCGTGTGGTAAAATTGATAAAGCGTTTTTTTCTTCGGGTCAGTACGATTACAGCGATTCCTCAATTGTCTTTTTTTATGTTTTGGCGCTTTTCTGTAATAAAACCAATTTTATATAAAAAATAATTATTTTTGCATCGCTTTATTCTGCGAGCTATAATTTTATTATTTTTTCGCTGATGACGCCGTATGGCGGCTCGATTTTTGCAGGACAAGATGACGTTTTCAGCGGTACCATGTTTATTCATATCCTTTTTTTATCACGCATTATTGAACTGTTTGTTCAGCGGTATGATGATAAAGCATTGGTTTTTTTTTTAAAGGGGTTTACCAAGGGGGTTAACTAGTGGGACAGTTTTATAGGGCGGGTCGTTACTGATGCAGCGATACTAAATGTGTGTATTTTTATTGCTTTTTTTTTTCCAAAAAATGAATTAGGGATTTTTTTTTTTTTTATTTAGCGATTTTTTTTATAAATTAATTTTACACTTTTTTTTTTTTTTTACTTTATTACATTGTTCCGGGGGGGACATGACTGTCATGTGTCTGATCGCTGATCTGACAGGTTGCACAGCACTGTCAGAACAGCAATCTGACAGGCACTGCTGGCTTCCTCCGTGCCTGCACTCTGCAGGCACTGAGGAAGCCGCCTCCCTGCAGGCCCCCGCGGCCATATCGGATCTGGAGGCCTGCAGGGAGGAGGACCCTCGGAGCGACGCAGCACATCGCATCGCTCCGGGGGTATCAGGGAAGCACGGATTGAACCCTCTCCCTGCACGCTTCTCTCCTATGTCCCAGTACACTGCAATCATGTTTAATCGCAGTGTGCCAGGGGTTAATGTGCCAGGGGCGGTCCGTGACCACCCCTGACACAGTGCAGAGTGTCAGCTGTGATAATCAGCTGACACCCGGCTGCCATAAGCGGCGCTCCCCCAGTGAGTGCTGCTGATCGCGTTAGATTTACTATTCCATCCTTGGGACTTACTGTAGATCCCAGGTCAGATGGACGGAATAGTACATCTAATGTAGGAAAGGGGTTAAGGCACATTAGAGATTAATGAGAAAAAAAAAAAACATTTTGTACCAAAGTCCCCTGTTCTTTAGCTGCAAAAAATGTATTGAGGTACTTAACACAAAATTCCTCTCTCGTTGAATCCACTATAGGACACGAGCATAGGTAAAGGGAAGAGGACCTGTTGTGAATTCTCTCTGGCTTCCCTCTGGTGATTACTGAAGATAGTGGAGCTGGTCAGATTGACAGAGGGGTTGCGAGTTCTCTTTCTGGACTCCCTCTGGTGGTTACTGGAGGTAGTGGAGCTGATCTGATTGACAGAGGCTTGTCACCTGATGTTTGTGCTTTCATCTTGTTTCACCGTCAATACATGTTGGGGGCTGTCTATTGCTTTGGGGTCTGCTCTGGGGCAGTTTAGATTTTCCCTTTCTTTCTTTAGGCTTATTTAGTTCTCCGGCTGTGATGAGGCGTCTAGGAACACCGTAGGCACGCTCCACGGCTACTGCTAGTTGTGTGGATAGGATCAGGGGTCTGCAATCCGCTAGTTACCAACTTCTCCGGTTTTCTGGGCTTAGCTTGCTTTTTGTTTCTTCCTCCTCGGTGACTCATTCATAACAGTGGGCCCCATCGTTGCACAGTCTATTTTTCTGCCTGCGTTTGTGTTTTCATCTTGTCTCATCAACAATATATGTTTGGGGGCTAGCTATTCCTTTGGGGTCTGCTCCAGGGCAGTTTAGATTTCCCCTTTCTTTCTTTAGGCTTAGCTAGCTCTCCGGCTGTGCCGAGGCGTCTAGGATCATCGTAGGCATGCTCCATGGCTACTGCTAGTTGTGTGGATAGGATCAGGGGTCTGCAATCCGCTTAGTTACCAACCTCTCTGGTTTTCTGTGGCTTAGCCTGGGCCTGCTATCCTCCTCGGTGACCCATTCATAACAGAATCACCAGCCTAACTAGACTCTAGGGTACTCTAAGTGTCAATTTTTTTTCCATATATTTTTTCCTTTTTTTTCTGGGGCCGTAGGAGGATATTTTTTGTCTAAATGGAGACTAAGCAATTGTCCTATCGTGTTGAGCAGCTCGCTGCTGAAGTTCGGGGAATTTCTGCCTATCTCGCTCAATCTTCTGCTGTTGAACCAAAAATCCCTACTCCTGATGTGTTTTCTGGGGATCGGTCTAAATTTCTGAATTTTAAGAATAATTGTAAATTATTTCTTGCCTTGAAGCCTAACTCCTCGGGGAGCTCGGTGCAGCAGGTTAAAATTGTCATCTCCCTGCTGCGCGGCGATCCCTAGGATTGGGCTTTTTCTCTGACACCTGGAGATCCTATTCTGGCTAATGTGGATACGTTTTTTCAAGCCTTGGAGTTGTTGTATGATGAACCTAATGCTGTTGATCAAGCTGAGAAAACGTTATTGGCATTGAACCAGGGTCAGGATTCTGCAGTTATATTGTCAAAAATTCTGAAAGTGGGCGGTCCTTACTAAATGGAATGACGATGCCCTAGTGGCTCTCTTTCGGAAGGCTTGGGCAGAAACCGTAAAATATGTTATGGTGGGATTTCCTGTCCCCTCTGGTCTTAACTCCATGTCATTGGCCATTCAAATTGATCGACGTTTACGTGAGCGTAAAACTACACGAGAGGCGTTGCCGCCTTTCGAACGAACTTCTGAACCCATGCAATGTGATAGGGTTTTGTCTAGGGCGCAATGTCAGGAGTTTAGAAGGCGTAATAAGTTGTGTTTTTTCTGCGGGGATGCCTCTCGTACTATTGCTGTCTGCCCTAAACGAGAAAAGCGTTTTGCTCACACATTTGTGGTGGGCAGTGTACAACCTAAGTTCCTTTTGGCGATTACCCTGATCTGCTCCTTGTCTACATTTTCCGCTAAGGCTTTTGTAGATTCAGGAGCAGCTTTGAATCTGCTGGATTTAGACTTTGCTAAACGTTGTGGTTTTCCCATGATATCCCTGTGGACTCCTATCCCTTTGAGGGGTATTGATGCTACTCCTTTGGCGGAGAATAAACCCCAGTTTTGGACCCAGGTGATAATGTGGGTCGTCCCAGACCACCAAGAAAATTGTAAATTTTTGGTGTTGCACAATTTGCATGATACTATTGTTCTGGGTTTCCCTTGGTTGCAAACTCATAATCCTGTTTTACATTGGAAATCTGTGTCTGTGGTGAGTTGGGGTTGTCAAGGTGTTCTTAGTGACACTCCTGTTTTCTCCAGCTCTCCCCAGTCTCATGATATTCCTATTTGGCTGATTTTTCTGATGTATTCAGTGAGAGTAAGTCTGCGTGTTTGCCTCCTCACAGGAGTTATGACTCTGCAATTGAGTTAATGCCCGGGCGTAAATTTCCCAAAGGTCGGCTTTTCAACTTATCGGTACCCGAACATGATGCTATGCAATCCTATATCAAGGAGTCGTTGGAGAATGGTCATATTAGACCATCCTCTTCACCTTTAGGTGCTGGCTTTTTTTTGTGGCCAAGAAAGATGGTTCATTAAGGCCATGTATGGACTATCGTTCCCGTAACAAAATCACTGTTAAATATCAGTACCCGTTACCCCTGATTTCTGATTTATTTTCCAGAGTTAAAGTGCCTGTTGGTTTGCCAAGCTTGACCTCAGGGGGCCGTATAATCTTATTCGCATAAAACACGGGGATGAATGGAAGACAGCATTTAATACTCTGGAGGGACATTTTGAGTACCTGGTGATGCTTTTAGGCTAATGCCACTTCTGTCTTCCAGTCTTTTATGAACGATATATTCCGGGACCTTGTGGATAAGTTTTTGATCATTTGTCTGGATGATATTTTGATCTTTTCCAGTGATTGGGATTCTCATGTGGAACATGACCTGATGGTGTTCCGGTTTTGAGGGAAAATTCTCTGTATGTTAAGGGATCGAAGTGCCTCTTTGGTGTACAGAGGATTTCATTTTTGGGATTCATTTTGTACCCGTCGGCTATTGAAATGGACCCGGTCAAGATACAGGCCATTTATGATTGGGTTCAGCCCACTTCTTTGAAGGCTCTCCTGAAGTTTTTGGGTTTTGCTAATTTCTACCGTAAATTTATAAGTATTTTTTCTGGTATTGTTAAACCACTGACTGATTTGACTAAAAAGGCGCTGATGTGGTGAATTGGTCTCCAGAGGCAGTTTTGGCATTTCAGAAGCTTAAGCGGAGATTCACTTCGGCTCCGGTTCTACGGCAACCTGATGCCTCACTCCCATTTCAGGTGGAGGTAGATGCTTCTGAGATTGGTGCAGGAGCCGTTTTGTCCCAAAGATCCGGTGACTTCTAAGATGAATCCCTGTGCCTTCTTTTCTCAAAAATTCTCCCCATCTGAACATAACTATGACATGGGGAATCGGGAATTGTTGGCCATGAAATGGGCATTTCAAGAGCGGAGACATTGGGTGGAGGGAGCGAGACATCAAGTTGTGGTCCTCACTGACCACAAGAATTTGATTTATCTTGAATAAGCCAAACACTTGAATCCTAGACAGGCTAGGTGGGCCTTGTTTTTCACGCGTTTTAATTTTGTGGTCTTTTTTCTTCCGGGCACTATGAATGTTAAGGCGGACGACCTTTCTAGGAGTTTCTTTGCAGATTCTTTTGATGTGACCAAGCCTACTACCATTCTAAATGAGGGTGTAGTTCTTTCCGCCATCTCACCCGATTTGAGACGTGCCCTGGAGGAATTTCAGGAGGACAAACCTGAACGTTGCTCTATGGGGAAATTGTATGTTCCTGACCTGTGGAGGAAAAGCGTAATGTCTGAAATTCATTGCTCCGCATTGGCTGGTCATCCAGGTATTTTTGGTACCAGAGATTTGGTGAGTCGGTCTTTTTGGTGACCTGCCTTATCTCGTGATGTCAGGAATTTTTGTGCAGTCCTGTGGGACTAGTTCTCGGTCCAAGCCCTGTTCTCGTTCTAGTGGGTTGTTGATGCCCCTGCCGGTGCCCAGGAGGCCATGGACTCATACCTCAATGGATTTTATTTCTAATCTTCCTGTCTCTCAGAGAATGACTGTTATCTGGGTCATCTGTGATAGATTTTCTAAGATGGTCCATCTTGTACCACTCCCAAAGTTGCCATCTTCTTCTGAGTTGGTGCCCTTGTTTTTACAACAGGTGGGTTTGGTTGCACGGGATTTCTGAGAACATTGTGTCGGACAGAGGAGTCCAGTTTGTTTCCAGATTTTGGAGAGCTTTTTGTTCCAAACTGGGAATTCAGTTATCTTTCTCCTCTGCATCTTATCCTCAGACCAATGGGCAAACTGAGAGAACAAACCAGACTTTAGAATCCTATTTGAGATGTTTCCTATCTGCTGATCAGGATGACTGGGTCTCAGTTTTGCCCTTGGCCAAATTTGCGCTAAACAATAGGGCTAGTTCTGCCACTTTGATGTCACCCTTTTTCTGTAACTTTGGGTTTCATCCTCGATTTTCTTAAGGGCAGGTGGAATCTTCGGCCAAGTGTGGATTCTGTGGTAGAGAGAATGCAGCAGATTTTGGACCAAGTGGTGGATAAGTTGTCCCACTCTCAAGAAAAATGCCAACAGTTTTCCAACCGGCATAGGACCATTGGTCCCAGGTTTAAAGTGGGTGATATGGTTTGGTTGTCTTCAAAGAATATTCCTATGAAGGTTGCGTCTCCAAAATTCAAATCAAGATTCATTGGACCTTATAAGATTTTGGAAATCCTTAATCCCGTTTGGCTCTTCCAGTTACGTTTAAGATTCATAATGTGTTCCATAAATCCTTGTTGAAAAGGTTTGTAGAGCCAGTAGTTCCAATGGAGGCACCTCCTGACCCTGTATTGGTTAAAGGTAATTTGGAGTATGAGGTAGAGAAAATATTGGATTCTCGTTTGCTAGACGGAGACTCCAGTACCTGGTCAAATGGAAGGGTTATGGCCAGGAGGATAATTCTTGGGTCTCTGCTTCTGACATTCATGCCGAAAGATTGGTTCGTGCTTTTCACCGGGCCCATCCTGACCGGCCTGGTGGCGTGGGTGAGGGTTCGGTGACTCCTCCTCAAGGGGGGGGTACTGTTGTGAATTCTCTCTCTGGTGATTACTGAAGATAGTGGAGCGGGTCAGATTGAGAGTTCTCTTTCTGGGCTCCCTCTGGTGGTTATTGGAGGTAGTGGAGCTGATCTGATTGACAGAGGCTTGCCACCTGATAATGAGGAAGACGATTGGAGATCTGGGGTTTCTGATTAGGATTTAAGACAGCTGACTCCCTCTATCCCTGCTGGTGATTTTCTTCCTGTGCCTCCTGAGGTCTGATGTCTCCTGCTCTTTCCCTGCATGTTCAGCTAAGTGGTTCATTTGCTATTCTGTTTGCATTTGATCTGGTTTTGTTTATCTCTGCTTTATGCGGGTCAGCTAGCTCTGCCTGGGGCTGTATCACCGCCCATATGTTACTGCACGTGCCAGTTTGTTTTGTCCCCTTTTATATTGGTCTCTTTTTGCTTTGCTTTCAGAATATACCAGAGTGCTGATCTAGTGGGGGCGACGTTGTGCGACTTCAGTGTTTTTGTGCATCAGACGTGTTGGATTTTTGCAGGGTTTTTTGCGTGATTGCAGACAGTGTCTTTCCTTTCCTGTCTGGTCAGTGTGGGCCCCATCGTTTGCTCAGTCTATTTTTCTGCCTGCGTTTGTGTTTTCATCTTGTCTCACCGACAGTATATGTTTGGGGGCTAGCTATTCCTTTGAGGTCTTCTCCGGGGCAGTTTAGATTTCCCCTTTCTTGCTTTAGGCTGTTAGCTCTCCGGCTGTGCCGAGGCGTCTAGGATCATCGTAGGTATGCTCCACGGCTACTGCTAGTTGTGTGGACAGGATCAGGGGTTTGCATCCGCTAAGTTACCAACCTCTCTGGTTTTCTGTGGCTTAGCCTGGGCCTGCTATCCTCCTTGGTGACCAAATTTTATCAGGGACCTAGGTGGGCCCTGTGCCATATATAACAAGTCCTAGGATGACCCAAAAAAAACCCATAAAACAAAGCCCCGAAAAAATAGAGAGAAGCATGACAGTACGTACAGCAGATAAGGTAAAGGTGAGAAATAAATATTGGACAAAGGAAATGAAAAGGTGGTAGACCCCCACAGGACCAACCCTAGCAAGCCACGAGAAGTGGAAAGAGGGGACGGGAACTTCGGAGATCTTAGACTCATCTATCTGACATCGGAGGGGTGCTGGGTCACACCAATTTTGGCAGAACACGGATGGTGGAGGCACCAGCACTCCACTTGGTGGAGATATGGCAAATGATGAATTGCCATCCAAAGAGGTCACTACTGTGGAGGGCACGGTGAAAAAAGACAGAGGAAACCCACAACACCTAGAAGAAAACAAAGAAATTTATGTAAGAAAAATCCTGCCTAAATTGTACAAAAAGCCATGGCCGCCCCTCCCAATATTCACACCGTGATCTAATGCCCATCAGCAACAATGTACAACCTGAACATGAGGTTATTACTTTACATTCTGATAAGCCTGTATGAAGCCCACTACCACGTCACAGTTACCAAAACAGGGGGGCCCTAGCTTTAAAGGGAATCTGTGTTCCCATTTTTGGCCAATAAGCTGCGGCCACCGCCATTAGGGGCTTATCTACAACATTCTGTAATGCATTCTGTAATGCTGTAGATGAGCCCCGGATGTAACCTGAAAGAAAAGAAAAAAAAAAAAAAGAGTCAGATTATACTCACCCCGGGATCCGGTCCGATGGGTGTTGCGGTTCGGTCCGGGTCCTCCCATCTTCATGTGATGCCGTCCTCCTTCTTCCTTCTGCAGCAGCGCAGGCCCTCTCTGACCTTTCCCAGCGCACTGCAGTAATTTACTCTGCCCTCAACAGGGGGAAGAAGGGGAACGTCATCACATGAAGATGGGAGGACCCGGACTGGACAGCGACACTAACCGCCCCCGGTGAGTATAATATAACTTGTTTTTCTTATCTTTCAGGTTACATCCGGGGCTTATCTACAGCATTACAGAATCTTTTAAAGGTGCGACCTTGGTTACAGTGACAGCGCCCCCGGCAGGGAGAGGGGCAGCGCACTTCCTTCCCTAGGTAGACTCCTAGCACGCAGTCCCATGCAAGCAATATTACCCCCTTCTCCCCAGGTAGACCCCCCCTCCAGCATGCGCATGCAGCCCCATGCAAGCATCACCCCCTTCTCCCCAGGCAGACCCCCCTCCAGCATCCAGCCCCATGCAAGCAACATCACCACCTCCCCAGGCAGACCCCCCCTCCAGCATGCACATGCAGCCCCATGCAACCAACATCAACCCCTTCTCCCCAGGCAGACCCACCTCCAGAATGCAGCCCCATGCAAGCAACATCACCCCCTTCTCCCCAGGCAGAACCGTCCTCCAGCAACATCACCCCCTTCTCACCAGGCAGACCCCCTCAAGCATGCACATGCAGCCCCATGCAAGCATCACCCCCTGCTCCCCAGGCAGACCCCCCCTCCAGCATTCACCCCCATGCAACCAACATCACCCCCTTCACCCCAGGCATACCCCCCTCCAGCATGCACATGCAGCCCCATGCAAGCATCACCCCCTTCTCCCGAGGCGGACCCCCCCTTCAGCAAGCACAGGCAGCCCCATGCAAGCAACATCACCCCCTTCACCCCAGGCAGACCTCCCTCTCCAGCATGAACATGCAGCCCCATGCAAGCAACATTACCCCCTTCTCCCGAGGCGGACCCCCCCCCTTCAGCATGCACACGCAGCTCCATTTAAGCAACATCACCCCCTTCTCCCCAGGCATACCCCCCCTCCAGCATTCGCATGCAGCCCCATGCAAGCAACATCACCCCCTTCTCCCCAGGCAGACCCCCCCTCCAGCATCCAGCCCCATGCAAGCAACATCACCACCTCCCCAGGCAGACCCCCCCTCCAGCATGCACATGCAGCCCCATGCAACCAACACCAACCCCTTCTCCCCAGGCAGACCCCCCTCCAGCATGCACATGCAGCCCCATGAAAGCAACATCACCCCCTTCTCCCCAGGCAGACCCTCCTCCAGCATGCGCATGCAGCCCCATGAAAGCAACATCACCCCCTTCTCCCCAGGCAGACCCTCCTCCAGCATGCGCACGCAGCCCCATGCAAGCAACATCACCCCCTTCTCCCCAGGCAGACCCCCCTCCAGCATGCGCACGCAGCCCCATGCAAGCAACATCACCCCCTTCTCCCCAGGCAGACCCCCCCTCCAGCATGCACACGCAGCCCCATGCAAACAACATCACCCCCTTCTCCCCAGGCAGACCCCCTCTCCAGCATGCACACGCAGCCCCATGCAAGCAACATCACCCCCTTCTCCCCAGGCAGACCCCCCCTCCAGCATGCACATGCAGCCCCATGCAAACATCACCCCCTTCTCCCCAGGCAGACCCCCTCTCCAGCATGCACACGCAGCCCCATGCAAGCAACATCACCCCCTTCTCCCCAGGCAGACCCCCCTCCAGCATGCACACGCAGCCCCATGCAAGCAACATCACCCCCTTCTCCGCAGGCAGACCCCCCTCCAGCATGCACATGCAGCCCCATGCAAGCATCACCCCCTTCTCCCGAGGCGGACCCCCCCTTCAGCAAGCACACGCAGCCCCATGCAAGCAACATCACCTCGTTCTCCCCAAGCAGCCCCCCCTCCAGCATGCAGCCCCATGCAAGCAACATCACCCCCTTCTCCCCAGGCAGACCCCCTCTCCAGCATGCACACGCAGCCCCATGCAAGCAACATCACCCCCTTCTCCCCAGGCAGACCCCCCTCCAGCATGCGCACGCAGCCCCTTGCAAGCAACATCACCCCCTTCTCCCCAAGCAGCCCCCCTCCAGCATGCACATGCAGCCCCATGCAAGCATCACCCCCTTCTCCCGAGGCGGACCCCCCCTTCAGCAAGCACACGCAGCCCCATGCAAGCAACATCACCCCCTTCTCCCCAGGCAGACCCCCCTCCAGCATGCGCACGCAGCCCCATGCAAGCAACATCACCCCCTTCTCCCCAGGCAGAACCGTCCTCCAGCAACATCACCCCCTTCTCACCAGGCAGACCCCCTCAAGCATGCACATGCAGCCCCATGCAAGCATCACCCCCTTCTCCCGAGGCGGACCCCCCTTCAGCAAGCACACGCAGCCCCATGCAAGCAACATCACCCCCTTCTCCCCAGGCAGACCCCCCTCCAGCATGCGCACGCAGCCCCATGCAAGCAACATCACCCCCTTCTCCCCAGGCAGAACCGTCCTCCAGCAACATAACCCCCTTCTCACCAGGCAGACCCCCTCAAGCATGCACATGCAGCCCCATGCAAGCATCACCCCCTTCTCCCGAGGCGGACCCCCCCTTCAGCATGCAGCCCCATGCAAGCAACATCACCCCCTTCTCCCCAGGCAGACCCCCCTCCAGCATGCAGCCCCATGCAAGCAACATCACCCCCTTCTCCCCAGGCAGACCCCCTCAAGCATGCACATGCAGCCCCATGCAAGCATCACCCCCTTCTCCCGAGGCGGACCCCCCCTTCAGCAAGCACACGCAGCTCCATGCAAGCAACATCACCCCCTTCTCCCCAGGCAAACCCCCCTCCAGCATGCAGCCCCATGCAAGCAACATCACCCCTTCTCACCAGGCAGACCCCCTCAAGCATGCACATGCAGCCCCATGCAAGCATCACCCCCTTCTCCCGAGGCGGACCCCCCCTTCAGCAAGCACACGCAGCCCCATGCAAGCAACATCACCCCCTTCTCCCCAGGTAGACCCCCCTCCAGCATGCGCACGCAGCCCCATGCAAGCAACATCACCCCCTTCTCCCCAGGCAGAACCGTCCTCCAGCATGCAGCCCCATGCAAGCAACATCACCCCCTTCTCCCCAGGCAGACCCCCCTCCAGCATGCAGCCCCATGCAAGCAACATCACCCCCTCCTCACCAGGCAGACCCCCTCAAGCATGCACATGCAGCCCCATGCAAGCATCACCCCCTTCTCCCGAGGCGGACCCCCCCTTCAGCAAGCACACGCAGCCCCATGCAAGCAACATCACCCCCTTCTCCCCAGGCAGACCCCCCTCCAGCATGCGCACGCAGCCCCATGCAAGCAACATCACCCCCTTCTCCCCAGGCAGACCCCCCTCCAGCATGCGCACGCAGCCCCATGCAAGCAACATCACCCCCTTCTCCCCAGGCAGAACCGTCCTCCAGCATGCAGCCCCATGCAAGCAACATCACCCCCTTCTCCCCAGGCAGACCCCCCTCCAGCATGCAGCCCCATGCAAGCAACATCACCCCCTCCTCACCAGGCAGACCCCCTCAAGCATGCACATGCAGCCCCATGCAAGCATCACCCCCTTCTCCCGAGGCGGACCCCCCCTTCAGCAAGCACACGCAGCCCCATGCAAGCAACATCACCCCCTTCTCCCCAGGCAGACCCCCCTCCAGCATGCGCACGCAGCCCCATGCAAGCAACATCACCCCCTTCTCCCCAGGCAGACCCCCCTCCAGCATGCGCACGCAGCCCCATGCAAGCAACATCACCCCCTTCTCCCCAGGCAGAACCGTCCTCCAGCAACATCACCCCCTTCTCACCAGGCAGACCCCCTCAAGCATGCACATGCAGCCCCATGCAAGCATCACCCCCCTTCTCCCCAGGCAAACCCCCCTCCAGCATGCGCACGCAGCCCCATGCAAGCAACATCACCCCCTTCTCCCCAGGCAGAACCGTCCTCCAGCAACATCACCCCCTTCTCCCCAGGCAGACCCCCTCAAGCATGCACATGCAGCCCCATGCAAGCATCACCCCCTTTTCACCAGGCAGACCCCCTCAAACATGCACATGCAGCCCCATGCAAGCATCACCCCCTTCTCCCCAGGCAAACCCCCCTCCAGCATGCACACGCAGCCCCATGCAAGCAACATCACCCCCTTCTCCCCAGGCAGCCCCTCTTCCAGCATGCAGCCCCATGCAAGCAACATCACCCCCTCCCAGCTCATGCATGAACATCCACTTACCTGCCATGACTCCGGCAGCTTCCTGTCTGCTGCTCTGCTCTATGGAGGAGGAGGCCCCGCCCCTTCTGGTCACATGGGCATGACGTCAGCACAGCTCCAAGCCGACTTGGATTTAGCCTCTACCTTTTTTTTTAACAGCTGTAACCGGAAGTAGAAGCGGCTCACTTCCGGTATTACAGATCATCGATGTTGTGTGGAGCCACAGGAGAGCAGTGTGGAGAGCGCGCAGCAGAGGAGCCCGGAGGAGGGAGCGGCGACACCCCGCAGAGGACAGAAGGGAGACGGTGTGTGGAGAGAGAGTGTGGGGGGAGCAGAGGCTGGGCATGGGGGGGCAGAGCCAGAGCTGGTGAGTGGGGGACGGGGGCAGAGCCGGAGCTGTTGTATGGTGTGTGTGTGTGTGTGTGTATATATATATATATATATATATATATATGCAAGTGAGATCTATATGAAATGCATATATTTCCATCACAATCCCTCCTTATAAGAATCCTGCTCCTTTCACAAGCGCTGCAACTCTTTTATGCTGCCAGTGGGTTGACGCATGCCTGATGCATACACCCCCCCTCCATACAGACTTTTGCAAATGGGCGGTCAGGAGGTCTGTCCCTAGCGGGGGTTCATTGCATTGTAATCAAAGTCTCTTAGTCAGCAGTCTATGCAGTCAGTGGTGTGTATTCTCTAGCGGGTAGGTAATTTATTCAGTCAGGTAGGGCTTCCACAGCATCATTCCAGCTCAGGTTGGGTTGGATCAAGGAAATGCTGTAGATATAGTATATCTTGACTTCAGCAAAGCATTTGACAAAGTCTCTCATACAATCCTTATTGAAAAAATGACTAAGTATGGAATGGACAAGGCAACTGTTAGGTGGATTCATAACTGGCTTAGTGATCGGACCCAAAGAGTGGTCGTAAATGGCTGCACATCCAGTTGGAAGAATGTCTCAAGTGGGGTACCACAGGGCTCTGTCCTGGGCCCTGTATTGTTCAACATCTTTATCAACGATTTAGATGAAGGAATTGAGGGTAAACTGATTAAATTTGCTGATGACACAAAGCTAGGAGGGATAGCTAATACTAGAGAAGAGAGAGGATTCAAAAAGATATAAATAAACTGGAGAAGTGGGCAGCAACTAACAGAATGGTTTTTAACAGGGAGAAATGCAAAGTACTACATCTGGGCAATAAAAATGAAAAAAGCATATACAGAATGCAGGGCTGTGGAGTCGGAGTCGGTGCTCATTTTGGTGGAGTCGGAGTCGGTATAAAATGGAGCGACTCCGACTCCTAAAATATATAATAAATTGGGTACAGTAATTCAATGCAGGATGTGCTGAATATTTTTTCATAGGAGTTTGGGAAAGTTATGAAATGTCCTATAAATGGCTGTTCTATTCCTGATCTAAGGCTACATTCACACACAGCGTTTTTCCTGTGTTTTT